>NC_022030.1:16104064-16109516 GCF_000317375.1 Microtus ochrogaster
TATAATTAAGAAATACAGAGATAGAGATGGTCATCTATAATCATCAAACTTTTAATTACATTAGTTAAGTTTTCTGACTATACAGATATGTATTTCAGTTAGAGAATCTTCAATACTTCAAAGGCCTACATAATATGGGATTTAAAATGTTTTTAATAACTTAGACTTCTCTTGACAATGAGACATGTCAGCTTCTGGCAGCACCAATTACTTCAGAAAGTTTAATGGGCATAAGAGAGACTTGTTATAGAATGTGCCTTCAATGTGGCAAGGTTAGCCATTTGGGTAAGAAATTGCTCTTGTCTGGACTGTGTGATGATATGCTATATGAACTGGACATTCAGAACCAAAAATGACTGCTGAACTTACCAAAAGCTAAGAAATCCTTCTGGGTTCTTGTTTCATGAAATAGTTTGCCAGAAAATCTCTAGGTCACAGAAAAAAGTGACTGACAAACTGCCAATATAGGCAAAAGAGTTTTACAAATTTCATGCTTTATAGAAAAGTCTACCAGTTACTATGGGCCTGTAGGCTGAAGATGGATGCCCCAGCATTGCTAGAGAACTTTGGGTTATCAAGGAGGATACCACTTGTCGGTTCCCAGCTGCTTACCCCCAAAATAATCACACAGAAACTGCATTAATTAAATCACTACTTGGCCCATTAGCTCTAGCTTCTTATTGGCTAACTCTTACATATTAGTTCAAGCAATTTCGATTAATCTGTATATTGCCATGTGGCTGTGGCTTACCTGGTAAAGTTCTGGCATCTGTCTTGGGGGGGCTATGGCTTCTATCTCACTCTGCTCTTATTTCTCCCAGCATACAGCCTAGATTTCCCTGTCTTGTTCTTTTCTTCCTTGCCATAGGCTCAAAGCAATTCTTTATTCAATAAAAGCAACACATAGACAGAAGGACCTCCCACACCATCGGGTGACTATCCAAGAAGTGAAATGTCTCTGTAATTTCTAGATCTTTGGAAGTTTCTGACAATGTACTTCCTGTTTACTTTGGTAATTATCCTTCTGGGGTCTTTCATGGAGTTAAAAACAAGTAGTTATAGTTTTCCTTACTTATAATAAAAGATAAATTATATGTGAAACTTTAAACTCACAAAGATAACATAGATGATAGAATATTTTCTTTAATTTTGTCAAGATACAAATAGACTAAATATTGTAACCATATTCTTGCTTGATAGCTGTTTTGTTATATGTAATTTTAAGTTAAAGCTTCCTTTATAAGACAATAAGGGGAGTTGATGTGGGATTGCCCTCTGTATGCTATAAATATGTTTTATTACCATTGGTTAATGAAGAAGCTTCTTTGGCCTATGACAGGGCAGACTAAAGTTTGGCAGGAAAACAAAATTGAATCCAGGGAAAAAGAATGCAGTCAGGCTGATGCCATATAGCCTCTCAAGAAGCAAGATATGAGGTAACAAACCACATATCTTGCCAAAAGCAGTAACTAATTGCTCATGATAAGGTGAACATTGTTAAAATGAGAACTGAAGTTTCATAGACAGCCTTATTGACAGTGATTTTCAATTGTTAACATGGAGGACTTGATAATATGGGTTACTGAGACTCTTGACATCATAGACTTTCTTGTTCATCATGTTAATGTGTGACCTATGTACCTGCATTTCTAATGACTTTCCAGGCTAATGCTTCTGACAGCTCTCTAGACTGTATCAACTCTATCACAATTGTCTGGACCCAGAAATACCCCTTTGAGCTGTCACAAAAAAACTTTTCTTTTTATTTTAAAAGCAGATTAAAGGATGTTTAGAGGTCCTTGAGAACCTTTCTCCTCATATCCAGGTTTGTCATATCCCATGTGACATCATCATCTTTATTGAGTTAGTTCTGCAGGTGGCCAAACCCATGATCTATGCATTACCCTCAAAGAGCAGACAAGTACCATTTGTATGGGTTTAAAAATGGAAGCAAGATAAAGGTAATAGAACAGAATCTTTCAGCAAATGTAGAAGATCATAGATCTATGCCAAAGATTGGGTGGCATGGCATGATGGACATCTGAACAGCACAATGTCATTCTCTTGGTGGTGTGTCCCTGCCAGCTGCTCATCATAAGTCACTCAAATTAAATTAGGATTAATTTTTAATGGTTGTTGTTCAGGAATTAACTTTGATACTTTCTTAATTCCTGTTATTTAATAAAACAGAATATGTTACTTCTGAGGAACCACAGGCAGAGCCTACTGTGCACTGAGAAGGTAGACCAGAATGGATAGTCTGTCCCTGTAACTCTTCCTAGTTGGATTCTTGGTGAAAAAGTAGAAATTATTCACTCCAAATGATGTGATTTTTTTTGTTTGCTTGTTTGTTCCTTTTGTTGTTGTTATTGGTTTTTGTTGTTTGCTTTTTGTTTTATTCATGTTTTTTTTTTTCAGTGTTGGGAATGACAAGGGCTAAAGGATCCTACCATGAAGATAGATAAGAATGAAGCAGGTTGCAGGGGAAGCCTGAGCAAAGATAAAGGCAAGGAAACCATTGATGAAATTAGAAGAGTTTTGGTTGATAGATCAGAAGAATCGAATTGGGGCTGCGAGATGAAGAAGTTGGAGCACATGCGAAGTTCTCTCCCAAGGAAAACTGCCATTGTAGATTTTCTTTAAAGAGAAAAGTCACTCAAATTGACCTAAGTATTAAAAAAAATCAGTTCTATCAATAAGGTAAAAGATTTGACATGCCCCAGTTTAGAGGTAAATAATGATGTGACATATTCCCTTGTATGAAGGGCTGTGAGCTCTAATGTAAACTCCACAAGGCTCCTTTTTTTTTAAGCTGTTGAATTAGAATAAGATCACACGTTTAGTTTAACTGAGTGGAGCTCTCAGCCTGGATGCACAGATGCATACCATGCATTATTGCATAACTCTAAGTCATTCTATTAAGTTAACTCATTCTTACTCTAGTTCTTTGCTATAAAGCAACCAAAACCATGATATGATGTTGCTTTCTTCCCAAACTTTTAAGTAAAAATATGCTTTCAATCAGTATTCTTATGCTTCTGAATCATCCTCACTTCCTTTTTCCTGGTAGCATGACCTGGCCTTCCCTTCCATCATACCATTAGGCGTTTGAATCATTCTCTCTGCACTTCAGGAGGTGTGGGCACTTCCCTACTGTTTAGAACATAAAAGCCCGTCTTTTCCCCAGTAGGATATTACCCATGAACCTACTCATTTCTTTGGGAAGAATGACTCATTCCAGTACAAAAATAAAAATAATCTCTCTGATAGGAAATAGCTATATGAGCTGATGGTGCCAGTTAGTTAAGTGGGAGTTAAAGAATGGTAGAACTTGGTAAACACAGGAAGAAACAGTTGTTCCCTGCCTGTCAGTATATTTTTAAGGACACTTCTGGGATTTTAGTCTTCTGTTCTCTGTGTGGGAACAGACATTAGCCCATACTATTATCATCCCTGAGTTGTTATAAGAAAATTGGTGCTCATTAGTTTGAGAAAATAATCTATATAACTTTAATCATATATAAGTAAACATACAAAATAACTTTGACCATTAACCTAGCCTATAAAAAAGAAGGTAGTCATTAGTTATTATAATGTAAGTCATGTATATATTATCTCAGGCATTTAACAGGAAAAGGATATGTACATATCCTTCCTCTTCTGCCTTTCCCCCTGGGCCCCGGTTTTGCTGGTTCAGTTTGTTTGGATCTCACCTTTATCCATAGTTCACGCAGAGAATCCTGATTTGTAAGTTTTATCTATTAATAAGTATATTTTTTACTTGTATATTTTTTAGTTCTGAGCTAGTGTGTGATTTCTTTCATTAAGCGTCTGATCTCTGCCCTCAGTGCAAGTATGTGGATATTTAAAAGTTCTAAAGCAGTGTCTGTTCAGCACAATTCATGATACCTCGAAGAATAGGCATTAGCCAAGATTCACAGAGAATTTATTGTGAACTTGAATATGAACAAAGAGTGACAAACCAATTTAATGCATAAAATTCCAAGCCAAACCATAATAAATAATAACAAATATATCAAAGTCACATTGATGATCCAGATTGTTTCTCTGATCTGGGTAACTAGACAATGATCTGGTAGAAATTTCTCTCAGACTCAGAGATCTGTTAGAAGATGGATTATCAAAAAGTATCTTGAGTGTCAAGTATACTCGAGCATATAACAGTCATTGTTAGTATGAGAAGTAGGACTGTGAATTCTTAGAACTGAATTGTACAAACTGAAAGTCTATCTGAGGATATTGAAAAGACAGTAAATAAATGTTATTTGAATAATATATCATGAAGGCAAAATTGGCAAAGAATTAAAAAGAGTCAATGCACAGGAAGATGGGCATAAGGACCATTATGCAAAATTGCTTGATGAATATATACAATAGACCTCAAGAAGTAAGAAAACAGAGACTGTAAGGCATCATGCTCAGAGAACTGTGCTGTCTCCACCTTCTTTTCTCTTCTATCTCTGCTTGGAATTCCTGCCTTGCTCTATTCTGCCCTGTCATAGTCCCAAGCAGCTTCTTTATTCATTAACCAATAAAAGCAACACAAATACAGAAGGACCTCCCACACCATTAAAGTTTGCCCTCCTCTCCATTTCCTTCTGGGTGTCGCTGGACTCACGGCACTTTGTAACTACTAGAATCCTAAGTGTGAAGATGACAGATCAGATTCGACCTTCCCTGCTTAAGTAGCATTATAGATAGATAGACATTCCCTTGCAACTTATATGAAGGAAAGCAGAATCTCATGTGTGTCTATAATGCAGTATTTTAGTTCATCTATTAAGAGATTCATGTTTCAAACCAAGGGGGGAAAGGCAGTCTATTGCTATAGTACCTATAAAATTCAAAGCATCACCTTTTCTTTACCCTGCTTTTACATACCCCCCCCCCAAAAAAAAAAGAAGGCATGCTCTCCTTGTACACACTGCTGGTCCTGTCACCCTCTGCTCATAACAGTGCCTTGCCAACGGATGGCTTACCTGAGATGAGATAAGCGGATTTGGGCTTGTCCAAGTGCAGCCTAAGCAGACACGGCTCTAATCTGTTCAGATTCTCTTGGCTTCATTAAGTATTAAATGCTAACCTTTCCTTTTTCACAAAAGGAAACTCTAATTTTCCACAGTCTGATGAAAAAGATGTAGAGGTCTATTAAGGCCATGTCTTTCACAGTTTCACCTTTTAGAAGATTTGAAAAAAAGATCATTTTAAAGAGCTCATTAAATATTTCTCAGGACTGCCATGATTATATTACTCTTGTGTTAGCCTGGAGCTGGTTGGATAAAGCCAATGCTTTTGTATCTGCAGTAACCATGTCGATAGCGCTTGTGGGAAATGTTGGAAATAAACTGCAGCAACTTGGGCTTCGAAGAACTGGCAAAGTTCTCCAAGGGATAGTCTTGCCCTGCCTGTGCGTAACGTAAGGGATAGTCTT
>NC_022030.1:16109666-16128150 GCF_000317375.1 Microtus ochrogaster
GCCTGTGCGTAACGTAAGGGATAGTCTTGCCCTGCCTGTGGGTAACGTAAGGAGGATCTTGTGCTATGGTTCAGTTATTTGTCCTTGGCACTGTACCTGTTTTTCAGTTGGGAATTTTCCCTTCGGTCTTTTGTAATTGAATGGTTACGAAAAATCTCAGTCTGGTAATGGAGACTCGCAAGCAATAGAACACAAGGAAGCGGCGGGGGGCGGGGGGGCATCGGGGCTCTGATTGGAAGAGATTCACTTCCCAACATCTCTTTGGAATTTTAGTTTGTTCATATTCTTGAAATCCAAAGATCACCCAATCAAGAACACATGCTAATAACTTGTCCTTTTAGATTGTCTGAAAACAGTTGTTCAATATTTGCTAAGGAGAGCGGTTGTCAGCTGGAGAGTATTGATCAGAGAAGGGGGCTAGCTCACAGAAAGCTGAATTGTCAGCCTGGTGATCTCAGCAACCCTTCAGATGGGTGCCTGCCCTCACTTGACCCACAATCTTCCAAATCAGGTAGGACATTTGCCGCTGTAACCTAAGCATGAAATTTAGAAATCTCTTTTCTTACTACCAGAGCACTTTTATCAAGGTGACTCTTCTGCTTTTCCTCACAGGATCTCTTCTAGATATTCCTTTTACTCTTATTCCCGTGGATGCCTTTGCAAACTGACAGTTCTTCTCATATATTTATGCCCAGGGCTGTTTAACATTTTATTTTGTTTTTGCTAGCAGTTAAAATCTGTGGTGTGAGCATGTGTGTGTGTGCTTGCGTGTGTATGTGTGCGCGCACGCATGTCTGATTTTAGTGCTTTGGTGGCGACAGAAATGCAAGTCAAAATTGATTGGCGCATGTGTTCATTTATAAAATTGTCTTTAGTTAGCATACAAATAATAGGCTCCACTGGGATATTTCCATACCTATTTTTCCAATTTAATCTTGTGTACCCTCTTCTTACCCTCTATCTTACCTCCTCCCCTGTTTCTTTTTGGCCTTCTTCCTTTCTTCAGATAGTTCCTATCCTCTTATCATTCTATGCCGAGACTGTTCCTATCTTTTATTATGAAGTCATTTGAGCTTTGTTACGGGCCTATTCTGTGTCTATGGCAATAATCACGCAATTACTGTCGCTAAGCCATTTTATGAACTGAATTATACTTCCTGGTGTGCATATGTTGAATGTGTGAGAATGCACATTGTATTATGGGATTGAAATCAACTTGGTCATATCTAAATATATTCATGAAGTCACTATACAAGTGTTTTATTGAGAATTTTTGTATCTATGTTCTTTAGGGTAATTGGGCTGTAATTTCCTTTTTTGTTGTTCTGTCTTAAGACTTTTTATTGCAGGATATTATCCACTCCTTATGAGATTGGTAGCGTTCCTCTCCTTTCTATTTTACCACCAACTCTGAGAAGCACTATTTAAAGGTTTAGTAGAATTTGGCAAAGATCCATCAGTCCTGGGCTTTTTCTTGATGTGTGCTCTATTCCTTCTTTAGTCTGGCTAGGAAACATCTAAGATGCTGATAGATTCTTGATTTAATACTGCTATGTGTGGAGGTTTGAAATGTGAACTGTCCTCAGTATGTGGATAAAAATGTGATCATCAAGCTTCCATCCCACCACCAAACTTTCCTGGCCCATTTCCCTGACTCCCCTGCCATGATGAACTCTCTCCTTCTGGAGCTGTTAAGCCAAAATAAGCTCTGTCTTCTATAAGTGGCTTTCTGTCCGAGTATTTTATTATAACAATGGAATACTAACTAATACAGTAGGTCATATGTGTTTAGGAATTTAAAAATTTAGATTTCTCAGTTTTTTTTAAATAAAATCCAAGAACATGTTCTGTAATGATCCTCTGAATTTCATTGGTATCTGTTGCAACTTCCCCATTTTCATCTCCAATCTTATTTTTCCATTTTATTTTATTTTATTTTTTTTAAAAAAAAAGCACTTTTGGCTGGGCAGTGCTGGCCCACACCTATAATCCTAGCAATTGGGAGCCAGAGGCAAGTGAAACTCTGAGTTTGAGGCCAGCCTGGCTTACAAGAGTTATTTCCAGGACAGGCTCCAAAGCTACAGAGAAACTCTGTCTCCGAAAACCAAAATAAAATTTTTAAAAGAACATTTTTAAATAAATCCAGGACAGGAACCAAAAGCTATGAAGAAACCCTGTCTCAAAATATTAAAAAAAAACATTTATAAGGTACATAACTTCTTTAAGAGACATAAATGAAAACAAGTTTGACAGAGATGGAATTAGTAAGGGCTAGGAGATTGTAATTTTGCTAAAAGAAACAATGTTAGCATTTCAAATGTATAGAACATGACCATAGAGAGCATAAGGGTAAACACAATGATCTAGGCCTCCTGAGATGGCTCTCACTGCCCCTCTCTGCCATCTCAATTAGTCCCCCCTCCCTATGTTTGCTTTTTTAAGGTTTGTTTTCCTATTTACTTTTGTGTCGGTGTGAGTGTCTGTATGGGTGTGTGTCGTATGGGTGCAGTGACTATGGAGGCCAGAAGAAGTCACTGGACCCCCTGAAACCGGAGTGACAGGAAATTATGAGGAGCCAGGCATAGGTGCTAGGAATTGAATTGAATTTGGGTCCTGTGTAACAGCAGCAAATTCTTAAGCAATGAGACATCATCTCTCCAGTCCAATATCTTTTTTTGTCTTTTCTTCGAGAAAAATCTCCCACATACCATTATAAGACATAAAGCGAGAGATTTCCTATAATTCCTTGAACATGATTTCCCAGAACTCCTGGAATATAGCAATGTCCTGTAGTTACACCATTTCAAGCATCCTTGGACTTCTTTGAAATTCAGTTCTCTATTTTATAGAGCTCTACTGAATGATCTTTGTACGTTAATATGTCCCTGGGGGAAGGAGCATTATTAACTCTGCTTGCAATAGCACTGCATATGCTAGCACTCTGATAAATGCTACCAGACAATGAAATGAATCACCAAGGGCCACCAAGATGGTTTAGCTTGTAGAGGGTCTTGCCAAGCAAAATCAGCAATCTGAGTTCAATACCTGAAAACTACAGAAAGATGGAAGAAGGGAGCTGACTTCACAAAGTTGTCTTCTGGCATCCCATCGATGCCATGGGATGTGCATCTACACACATCACACACTAATAACAATAATACTATTGTGACAAAAATGAAAAATGAAATGAATCGACAAGGGTCACTATAAATTAAAACCTACAACACTGAAATGTTTTCTTTGTCAATAGGCCACAAGCACAGAGATATTCACCACCTACCCACTTGGGTTTTCAAGTAGAGTCACCCAAATGCCAAAATAGTACAAACTGAGTGGAAGGCAGCAAATGCATTGACCAGTAACAGGATGGTCCTCAAAACTCTGACCTTTGGGGATGCCCAAGACTGTGGGGCTGTGATTACATTAGACCTTTTGTATTTGTAAAAGGCAAAGACTATGGAGCCATTGGTCCAGACCATTAAGATCAGATGCATGAAGTGAAGAAAAAATACCCCACAAGACTGCTGTGTTTCTCTTGCAATGTGCAGCATTAGGATCCATGACTTTTCACAGTAAAGATTTTGCTATTTCATTATACATTCACTGATACAGCATTAAACGAATTCATGCAAAGGTTTGGGATCCAGCAGAGATAGCAGCAGGTACCAATGAACCCTAGGATCTAACATTGATATAGAGGTTGAGACTAATGACCTGGAACCCATGGAGGGGACGGATGGTATACAAAAAAATCCCTGTGCCTACTCTGCAATAATAAAGACAATTTACACATAATATCATCCAGGAAATATTTTCATCCAAAAGCCATTGCCTGGTGTAGGTATCAACTTGTGGAGTAGACAGTAAATCTAAGCAGAAAGTGGTTGTTTACTCCCTTGGCAACCATGCCACCATTGCATCAATGGGCATGTCTTGCCAAGCTAGTCATTATAGTTTACAGGATTCACAGCTGGGTAAGATTAATATTACTTTTCAACTCTCGTAGTGTACACAGCATCTTCTAGTAAGATGAACAGTAGCCAATAAGGATAAAGCTTTCAGGTCAGTACCCCACTGATTTCCTCATGTTAAGAACATTTTCACATAACGCATTTTGATTACATTATTTCCCCTTCCCGAATTCCTCTCATATCTTTCCCATCTCCCTACCCATCTAAATTTATGCTCACTCTCTTTCTCTCTCCCTCAAGAATACCACCCCCACCCCCAAAACAACCCAAAAAAAGCATCAGAGCAAGAAAGCACACAAAAATCAATAAGAAAAAAAAATTACCTGTTGTCAACACTGGGTCCTAATCAAGTGTGATGGTTCTGGAGTCCTTGGCAATGAGTTGTTCTGAAGGTCTTTGGAAATCACAAAAGAATGGTTATGGGACAGAAGAAAGGGTCAAAAAGGGCCCAGGGGAAAGTTTAGTCTTTACCAAGAGGCTGAATATCATTTCCTACCTGATCATTTTTTTTTCTTCAAATTTTCTTTTATTTTTTTCAATCTTGCTATAAAAAAAACCAATTCTTGGTTTGATTAATTTTATGTATTGTTATTTTGAGCCTTGGCTCATTAAATTTTGCTCTAATCTTTGTTTCCTACCACTTGCTGGCTTTGTGTTTCTGTTGCCTCATTAAGCTATTTGAAATATCTCTTTTAATGTAAGCACTCATAACTCACGACTTTCCCTTGGATAACTGCATACACTGCATGCCAAAAAGTCTGGTAAGTTATAATGCATGTTCTTATGAAACAGTGTCAGAGCTTATTAAGAAGAATATTTTTTTAAATATAGATTTAAGCGTGAACGTTAATAGAAAGGAAGGTATTTAGGAAAAGGGCAGTTGACACTAAGTGGATATTGACTCCTTCAGAGAGAAACGTTCTTTCCATTTATTTTTAAACACCTTAAAAATTATTTTCTGACTTCTTCAGTTATCTGTTCTGTCGTCCACATGCAATGTTCACTCTCTCAGCATGTCTTTTCCTGTTGTCTTTCTAGTGATACCCAGTTTTGGCATACCCAGAAAAGAAATTATTTTTTTTTTCTATTTCTTCAGGCTTCCTTTATGGCCTACAATGAGCTTTCCATGAAAAAAGCTGAGGACCTGGACTGCATTCCCAGCACCCATATCAATCTCACAACTCCTTTAATTCCAGCTCCATGGAGATCTGACACCTCTGGGCCCCAAGAAAAAGTTCTATGAGCTGGTGAGAAGAATGTGCACCCCATATCTGTTGACTGGACTACCCTGTTAACATTTGTTAAAGAGATCTGATGGATGATGCAGGTTGGTTCTGATGTTTCCTTTACTTTTTAGTCTGGATGAGTCCTGTGTTGATGCAAGCAGGGTTTAAAGGAGCTCATTGTCATTGTTTCAGTACCTCTCCTTTTATGTCTAACAATGATTGTGTTTTGCAGCTGGGGGTCTCAGCAGGTATATTTATATACTTATAGCCATTGTATCTTCCTGATGCTTTGTTCCATTCATTTGTAGTGGCCACTTTAAATATTTTATTAGTATCAGATGTGTGAGTGTGGGCACATGTGTGCCATGTGCCAATTTTGGGGAGTTGATTTCCTCCTCCCAAGAAGGGTTTTAGGAACCAAACTCAGGTTATTTTATGAGGCTTGTGTCGAATGTGCTTGTACATGCTAATCCATCTTGCCTGCTCATTACATGACCATTTTAATCTTTCCTGAGTACTTCTGCCTTGAGGTCTACCTAGAAAAGTATCAGAGTAGCTTCTTTTCTTTTCTTTTTTTTAAAGCTATCATTTCTTGTATAACTGCCAGCTATCTTTCCACTCTGTTAGTGTCTTTACCTATGAGATAGTTTCCTTAGAGATGATAGGTAAGTGCATATTATTTTTAAGTCCAACCACCTATTCTACAGGGTTCTTTTTTCTTTGTGTGCGTGTGTTGTTATATATGTGTGTGTGTGTGTTTGTGTGTGTGTGTATGTGTGCGTGTGTGTACTGTCTCATGTGTGTATATGTGATGATCTTTTTCTATGCCTTCCACATTGCTTTTTAAAGAAAGGGTCTCTTACTAAATCAACTTGGAGGTCAATATGCTAGACTGGCCAGTAAATCACCAGAATTATTCTATCTCTGGTATCCCGATGCCCAGTGCTGGGAGTTACAGGCATACACACTACACCAAGCTTTCACATAGATTCTGAGCATCAAAAGTCAGGTCCTTAGGCATCCAACCCCATACTCATTGAACCATCTTCCCAAGCCTGATGCTGTATTTTTTATGTGATGTTTATGATTGTTTACATTTGGAACTATTATTTACAGTTTTTTCTGATGCCTGTACTCTTATTAGTTGTTTTTATTGTTGCTTAAATTATTTTTGTTGTTACTATTCCCCTACTGTTTGTATTAGGAGTTTGTTAGGTATTATGGATTCTCTCATAGTCTTCTTTGTTCATTTTTTTCCTTGAATAAATTTTATTCTGCTGTGCCTCTTGGTTGACAATTTTCCTTCCTCTATATGTTGGATTCCTTTAAGCCTCTGTTTTAGTTTTGGCTTGGTGACCACTGACTAGTCTATGCATGTCTTCAAGTGTATTACTTCTCTGGCAATTCTACAAGGTAATTTCTGTGATTAGATTAATTTGTGATTAAATTAATCATAATTTACAATTATTTGCTTTCAGGCCTTGATTTACATTGTTACACATGTTCCTGTATTTGTAAGTGTATTAATATTTTTTCTTAATAGATCCCACATTATGTATTTGATTTGTACTTTGGGCATTTTGACCAAGTATCATGCTGAAGGAACGCAGCTATGGATGTCTCTGTAAAGCCTTAAATGTCTCAGCCTCTATGACAGTAAGAAAGAGCTCTAGAGGTATAATGAACCAGTATAACCAATCTCAGGCTTAAGGGTTGTCAAACTCTAAAAGTCCACTTAGAGGACGGTGTCAGCTCCTTAGCCATCAAGGGTGGGACTCCTTCCTCTATATTCTTCAACGCCTGAGTTGATCCTCATGTCCTCTGCACTCTTGGGTTTGTCAGCTCTGTCCCTCTGAAATGGCTTCCTGATGTTCTGTCTCTCACATAAAGCTATGGCAGAAGTGGTGGCTCCCTGTTCTTAGGGCCCCCAGATAACTCAGTTTTAAAGAACAAGCTTTATCTTGAGCTGGTACTTGACCACAGATCTCTATCTAAGGCACCATCATCACATTTAAACCCAAACCAGGATTTGAGATTTATAGGAACATCAGCTTGTTCTATAGGTAGGACACCGTGTCTTCCTCCACCAGGGCCACCTAGCTTCCACTTTTGGATGAAGTTTCTTTTCTTTGCCCTGTCTACATAACTGGAGCTGTATGGGTCTAGCTCCTTTGGTTGAAATCCTTTTGTGTCTCTGCAACTAACATCTTTTCCATCACTCCCCTTTCTCTTCTTCTCTGGCTTTAGGATGAAGCAGATTCTTTCATATCCCAACTCTTCTTTTTCACTGTGCCACATAGAGACAACGCACAGTCTGTCACAATCTGCCATCTTATTTGGAAGACTTGGTTTTTTTTGAATTTCCAAGACAATACTGATACATTCAATAAAATCATGATCACATTGGGAAACAAAGAAAATGGAGATCTTGGCAATGTTTAAATTTTCTATTGATCAGTTGATTATTAGATTTCAAGGTACTAGGATATTGCATCTCAATTTTTTGCACATACTAAGAAAGTGCTCCACTACTGAGTCGTAATCTAGTTATTTTCCTTAATTTTTTAAATAATAGCTTTGTCAATCCTCTGAGAAAATCAAATAATGTATTTTAACCTATTCAAACCCCTCCCCCAACACCCCTTCCATAACTTCCCTCTCTTGCCTCCTATCCCTTTTCACTAAACTTGTGATTTTCCTTTTTTTTTCTCCTCCCTTTCCCATTGAGTCTAGTTTGTGTTACCCAGCTAGTCTTGGAGGTGGGACCTGCCATAGGCTGTGAGTAACCTTCTGTGGGGTGTGGGTTACATCATTAAAGAAAGCAGACTCTCTCTTTCCCAGTAGCTAACTAAATTTAGTAGTTCCCCAGCTAGTGGTGAGAGTCTGTGTGCACCTTTCCTTTGCAATGCTGGAGTTTCTGTAAGTCTTGGGAATTCTGTCACAACTATTGTGAGTTCCTACGTTCATCTGCCCTGTTGCACACACATAACACTGTTTGTAAACACCTCTGGCTAAATAAAGTGATTTTTAGCACCCTCTGGCTGAGGCTGTTAAAGGGGCCAAGAGTCTATGGCTAGACACGTCATAAGTTGTAGGGAAAAACTCAGTACTCTGATTCTGCTAAGTGGAATAGTCAAACAACTTCCAGTAATTTACTGTGTAACCCTAGATCAAGCACTTCTCAACTCTCTTTTGAGAAGCTTCTCCTGGAGATAGATGTAATTAACACAGGGACCCTCAGCTGGTCAACTGGAAAAGAATAAGAGTGAGCAAAGTGCTCTAGATGGGGGTACATGTCTCAACATTGAGGTGCTCAGTTCCAGTTTGAGAGATTTAGAATGTTTTTGAAATAATGCATTTGTATTTCAGCAAGATTAATGCCATAGGGTTATGAGATGAGAGGATAAGAATGGAGATGGATTTTTCTTTTCATTTTGGAAAGCTTAGAGCAGCATTAAGATAATAGAATAACAGAATAAATCATGTTCTTGTTTAATTTCAGTCATTTTATCAATGCCTTTTTTGGTTCAGTGTACCGTTGCCTTCACCAAGACTCAAAAACATCCTAAAAGGCAGGAGGGATATATTGTTACTAAGAAAATGACTTTCTGTTGCTAAAAATAGACTATTGACTCTTGAATCTATGCCTTTAAAATTTAAGGTAGGGTTTGGAGAGATGGTTCAATAGTTAAGAGCACTGACTGATGTTCCAAAGGACTTGGGTCTGAATTTCAGCACCCACCTGCCAGCTCACAACCATCTGTAACTCCAGTTTTAGGCGATCTGACTCTCTCTTCTGGCCTCTGTAGGTGATACATACACATGAGCCGCATGCACACATGAAGGAAAACCAACCATACCTATAAAATAAAAATACATAAATCTTTTAAAAATAAAATTACATGTAATACATTTTAAGGGTGAATAATAACTGGTTTTAAAGGAATTTCTGAGGAAAAGGTATTTAGTGGGATGGTCTGAAATAAATTGGTAAGTAATTGGGCACCACCTAAGCCAGAACAACGCTAGGATCCAGATAAAAAGATACCTGTCTGAGACAATGTTTTGAGCCTTGAACAGCACTTGTTGCTGTAATAAGATACTGACCACACACAACTTAGGGAATGAGAAGTGTATTTTGCCTTACAGGTTACTCTTGGTGAACAAGGGAAACAACACCAGAGGCTCAACACAGGAACCTACAAGCAGGACCTGAAGCTGATACCAGGACAGAAAGTGTTTGCTGTTTTGGCCAGCTATCTATCTTCATTGTAGGTCTACCTGCCGACAGATGGTATGACTCACAGTGGGCTGGGCCCTCCTATGTCAGTTAGTAACATATCCCCGCAACCATGCACAAGGGCCAATTCAATGGAGGCAGCTTCTCAATAGTGATTCTCTCTCTTCCCTGGATGTCAAGATGACAACTGAAGCTGACTGTGACAAGGTCCCAGTAAACCACAACCTGGAAAAAAGTGCAGATTCTAAAAATTACCTCATGCCAGGAACATACAAAGTGACCCAATGGATCTCATTTGGAGTAAAAATAATCTTAGACTTCCAGGTAGGATGGGATACAAAAAGCTGCCTCCTTGTGAGTCAAAGAAGAAGAACAACGTTAGAATATGAAAAATTAGACTGTTCTTGAAGAGGAAGTAAGGAAGAGCTTCAGTAATTCACAAAATTTGTGACAGGATTTGTGAAAATTGTGAAGGAAAAGATATACAATGCACAGGAAAAAAAAAAAACAAACCAAACTTAACCAAACCAAAGCCAGCCAATCAACCAACCAACCAAGCTACCAAACAAACAAAAGACCTCCCTGCAGGGCTGAACACAGCTCTGTGTGATTTGCCTGACAGAAAGAACAAGCAGAAAATTCACCACAGCTAGGGCAGATAGCCCTGGAGAAAGGAGGCAGACACCTGCACTGCCCCTCCCTTTATTCACTCCAGTTAGGGAAGTTCAACTTTGGAAGTAATTCTTTAATTCTTTCATCTTCTCTGTTACTCATAATTAAAGTGCAGCTGTCTCCACGACAGCCCCTCACTCACTTCACGCTCTGCGTACAGCACAGCGGTAGAGATTGAGTTCCTTGTTCTCTCTTGACCTCACCCTCATCTGTTTTTGTTCTTTTATCTCCATGGTTACCTTCAGTTTCTTAAGGATCATAGTTCTTTGGATATTATACAAAAAAAAAAAACCCAGTGTATTTTACTTACCTCTTTCCCATATTATTCTACTAGAACACAAGTCCCCTGAGAGCAAGGATCCTGGCCCATTCTTGCCTGGTGTGTTCCTTAGATAACACTAGTGCAGTACTGTACACAAAATCAGCTTTCATATTTGTGACTGAGTGGATACATGTAAACTCCTATTAATATTCATGTCTTTTCCACTTATTGTCATGGCTCTAAGAGGGCTATCTTTACCCACTCTTGTTTATGCAATAGGTATCAAAATGTGTATAGTCATGAATTCCTACCAGCTAGCTATACTTCTATAATATTTAATAGAAGTTTGTTTTTCTGGCGGATTTTCACCAGCCCCTGTAATACAAATTTAGAAGCTTGACCATAGTGACACTAATACATTAACCTACAATATCTACCTAAAATATATTATGAGCAAACTTGTATCTATCTATCTATCTATCTATCTATCTATCTATCTATCTATCTATCTATCTTTCTATCTTAAGCAACTGGTTCAATAGTGTCTTGATATTACTTCCAGGCTACAGTTACAGATAAGCTAATAGATTTTGAGGCCAGTTCATTAAGACATAGGGAAACAAATATAAATCATAGGAACTCTTGCGCATGAACAATCAGAGTGTGAACAATAAAATGGGACTATACAGTAGTCATGAGACATACCTAAGTCCTGGAGTCTACTTATTATGCATGGCCACTACTTTACAATTTTTGGTTGTGTTGGTCAGGAGTGAGTTTGCTTTCTGCTGACTCATCACAACCTCTATAACCACACACAGTCCATTTCCTCAGATGAATCATGACACATCGGACCATGTGACGTTTACTCAGAAGACCTTTGTTGTTTATGCAAGCAACCCGAAAAGCGAAGAAAAAAAAGATTTACTCCAAAGAATCGTGGTTTGGAATTGTAAAGAAATGCTTTAAGTAGAGGCAATTTGAAAAAAAAATGTAATGGCCGAGCTCTCCACGAGATGGCACTCCTCGTCCTCCCACCATTTAAGGTCTCAGTGCGTTCATAGACTAGCAAGGCATTTATTTGCATATACATATACACATTCATATGTGTGCACATGTATCTATTCAATTGTGCTAAAATGCAGAAATTACCACATTGATTTTGTGCCTAGAAATGTACTTGTATTAGGCAAGGATGAGGCACAGGACCTAAAGGAAAAATAAATGGGGTGGAATGCCATGAACTATTTCAGAAACACTACATATCTTGGGGACATTGAGTAGATCAGCAATTTAGAAACCTGCTCGTGTTTTCTAAAGATCATCAATATTTAATCCCTGATTCACAAAAGGAGTCTTGCTCTTGTCAGCACCTGGAACCAGAGAGTAGCTTTCTCCATTGGTAAGGTTTAATCTGAATTAATACTTGAAGTCCTCCCCCGTTCATACCCCGGCCCTGTGCCCTTGTTAGAGTGCTTTAGCGGCAACAGACTCTAGTATGGAGTTTGAGGTCAGAGACTCGCAATTACAGCCAGCTGGAGAATCAGCTAGGGCTTTGGATCATTTTGAAGTCATCATTTTCATTACATTAACACTGAAAGGGGGAAGGATCAAGCAGGCAGAGACGATAGACAGATGCATCAAATAATCTAGAGGAAGAACTGGGAATTTCTCCACATTGACAACCACAACACACATATCCTAGATACTCATCTCAAACTGGCCCCATGGGTACTTGGGAGTCAGAGGAGGAAAAGGCACTTCCGTACAACTGGCTTTTCCATCCATCACTCCCGCCTCTGTGTGAGACCCTTCTCCCTCTTTGCCTGGCTGCTGCTTCCTCAGGAAGCTGTCCTTCTAGGGGTGCATGCAGCAGTGTTCCTCCATGTGCACCCCTGACATCTCAAGTCATGTTTGTAAGGAAGTGTGCTTTCAAATCATTCTGACATCTCGAAGTTATTTGCTTTGGTTGTCTTCAGTCAGAATGATTTCAAAATTGACGTGTTCGTTCTAATTTTACAAATAAGAATCCTGAATCAAAGACATAACGATTTGGCCAAGGTCAGAAACTAGACAGAATCAAGGTCCTGACTGACTAGAATTCCGACCTATAGTTAGTTCACTCTGCTCTTTAGCTGACCAGGGAAATGGCTCATGACTGGTATGTCACAGGAAATGAAGTCTTCATTTTCTTCTCTGTACAAGAATGTTGTGATGCAAAGGTCTTTCCCCCATAGATATTTTACACATGGTCCTTTTCACTCCTGAGTATTGTTTGCTAGGACCTTCTTGAGATACAGTCATGACCTCAGAGGAAAGACACAGTATATTAAATTACTTCTAGTCCTATGACTGGATTTTTATTAAGGCCAGTGCCTGAGTCTTTTTTAGTACTGCCCCTGGGCACTTAGGAAAGAGTTTGTTTTCATGGCTGGCAAGGGCATCATTCAAAAGACAATTTGAATGTGGCCTTTGATGTATTCTGTTCAGAGCTACTGTTTGGATAACCTGTGGGGAAATCTTTAAAACATACTAAAAGTGTGAATGCTATTTCCGGTTTGGTGGACATACACATAAAGAAACACAGATAAAATTCTGAATGCTGTTGTAGACTAGTCTACATGCATGACCAGATGTAAGTTTGTGTGTGTGTGTGTGTTATGAGGGACAGATGTTATCTGGGAAATATCCTATCTAAAGCTTGTTATCAATTTATAGGCCAACAAAACAGTCCCCACATTTTCAGTACATTCTGTCTGAATTTACGAAGTCTGAGGATGTGAAGTCAAGCCAAGGAGCAAAGAGCTGAAGTGTGACACACAATTACCGTCATGAGGAAGCATCCAGTTAGCGTTCTCCCAAGATTTACTTTGAACTAACCTGGGGTATTACATACTGTTCTTAGATGTGGTAAAAATACATGAAATAAACAACTTAAAAAAGGTTTTATTTTGGCTCAGGGCTTCATAGATTTCTGTCAATGGTTGTTTCTATCCCTCATTTTAGAAAAGAAATAGGGAGGAGAGAGTGAGTACTTTGCGGGGCTTTCTGTTTTTCTTCTTTATTCTATCCAACCTCCAGCCCAGTGCATGGTGCTACCTCCTTACCTATTTAGGGTGGGCTCTTATGTTTATTCTTATGGAAGTATGCCCACAGACACACCCAGAAGAGCAGGGTGGGGAGAAGAATGACACTGGTTTTCTAAATCGAATGAAGTAGACAATACTAAGACTGATTGAGACTTGATTGGTCTAGTTCCATGAGTTCAAGGCCAGCATGGTCTATAAGAACTCGTTCCAGGACAGGCTACAACCCTATAGAAAAACCCAGTCTTGAAGAAACAAAACAAACCAAAACGCTAGCCTCACTCTAATGAGGACCTTTCTCCTTGCTCCCCAGCACTCAAAATTTCACCATGAACAGATACACGTGTGTGAATAAATTGGGTAAGTCAGAGGGGTGCGCGTGTACACAGACAGCACGATTACATGCACCTAAAATCTGAAAGCAAATCAGGAGATGTATTTCTGATGCATTTGGCTGACTTTTAACACTTACTGATTTCTAAAAATAAACAGCAGCTAATATTCCATAAACAAGTACAAACACCTTTAATGGTACTCATACACTCCCATAAATGTGTATTTGCATCCATACATGAATGCAAAACATGCAAAGGACACAGATATGAAAGATGCATATTTACTATTATGACTTGCCTGACTAATAGCTGTTTTATTTCAGGTCTTCTAAGGAAGGTGTTCTTAGGCACCAGCTCTTTGCTGAGATTCAGGGCATTTAATTCTGAATCTGTGACTCTGTTGATTTTGTTCTCTGCCAAATTTCACATCGTGAAAAACAATAGCTTAATATTGGAGTGGTTACATTCCAGGGAAGGCTGACAGAATAGAGTTCTCCAAAACCCAAACCCTGCCAATTTTGATGGCCCTAATTTATTCTAACAACTGTTTACATCTGAATGCTTCCATTTTAATCACATTAACAGTGTATTACAGAGTCTCAACACCCAAAGAACTCCAATGGCAAAATGAATTTGGCTGTTTCTCCTCCTCTTTTTATTTGGGGTGATATTTGCTGTTAGAAACCTTCAGGCAAACTCAATCCTTTGGTAATTTTCAATTGACTTCCTATGCTTCTTAGACGCATGGACTTTAGTGTTTGCCCGAATATAATCAGGGATATCCACATCCTTATTATCCAAGTGACAGCATGGGTCCCAGGCTTCCCATTGCTGGCATTTACATTTTCTATCCTCTTGGCTGGTGTTACAGGAAAATTGTTTGAACAAATCCACATCAATTCCTGTCAATCCCAAATGAAGGCATGATTGGCATCTTGCTGTAATCACAGGGGCAAAAGCTCCCAGGAAACCATGTGTCCCAGTTTCCATCCGGTGATCCTACCAGGCAATAATATATTCAACCTTCAATAGGCCAGAGGTAAGGACTTTTTTCTGTGAAGACTGAGCCATTGCCAATCTGCCCATGTTTCTAAGGCCCTCATAGTTAGCTGCAAGAAAGCTGAATATTCCATGCAGGTTAGGTGATGGTTGTTTGGTTTTTAAATCAAGAATGTCTCTTCTCCAGGGCTCAGTTTTTGTCAACAGTTGATACCTCAGGAAATAGAATAAACATGTTTCTGCCCTGGGTAGCCAAGGAATTTTCACATTTAGCTTCCCAGGAGCTATTTAACCACATGTGCACAGAGTCTTGCACCATTTTCTGAGCTTGTCAGGCTTGGGTTGACCAAGAAGAGGAATGGTATTGTCCTCTCACTTAAGCCGTTGCTATGCCAACATTCAGAAAGTCATTTGTACTCTTTGAGATTATGTTTGCTTAATTATTAAAACGAGAGATATAATTGTGTCTATTTCATACAGTGCTGCCGTGAGAAACAAATAGGATACAAAAACCAAAACAGAGCTGTGATTGCATGTTCAATAATACACTTAATATGGTCACCATTAAATAAGAGCTTAATGAACACTAGCGATAGAACGATCCTTATATTATTTCACTTTAAGACCTTTCTGAGAGATGGCATAGATTTGAGTGATCCCGAGTCCCACAGAAATCTCCCTCAGAGGTTTGCCTCTGTTACTCATCACTATTAGACTGCTGGGTCATGGCTCCCAGAGTTTCTACACAATCCACGCTTAAGGGCAGCTACATGCTTAGAGGAACAGAGATTGTGTTCAAGTTGTATTTGCATAGTAATCATCATCATTTTCCCAGACCTGTGTTGTTATTCTGTAGCTTGGTGAATGAAATGATGATACAGGCGCATAACTGCTGTCCCACACCCCCTTCACCCTGCACCCTATTATTTTAGCCCTGGGTGCCCCAGATTATGCTTTCTCCTGGAATTTTCTCTCTCACATTCCAGAATATTTAAGCACTTGATATTATGAAGTCCTGTTTCAACTTCTAAAGAATCCTTGAGGGACAACGTGATAGTAGAATTGAATACCTACATACATGTTGGTCTCCTCTTTATTAAGCCCAAACAGTACTTTCTAAGACCAGCTGTTGGCTACTGGCCTTGGTTGTTTTCACAGCTTTGATGGGTGGAATCTTCTGCTGGAATAGGAATGAAATGAAACTTAAATGAAGTAATTTTCTTTAATGAGGCAGTAAATTCAATGGAAAACCTGGATTAGAGAAATGTCTACTTCTCATTTGGTATGTACATGTGTACTGTATTTTATCAGCTGACACGTTCTTTTGAACAACTCACGGGTGGCCTGGCTTTGACATTGTACAAGGTGAAATAGGACACTTTGGATTCCTCAAAGTAGATGGCATATTCAACTTTCTGTTCAAGCAGCTAATTTATTTTCACTGTAGATATCAATAAAATTTCCTTATATATTGGTTTCCATCAGCACTCATGTTCTAGGTCAGTAAACACAAATTGAACAGATCCTTCACCTTGCTAGACAGCTGGCCTTATAGTCAGAGATTAAGGCCCAAAGCAGATAGATGAGACATGAGCAAGCATTAACATTAGCACTCTTCTTGTTCATAGGGAAGGATCTATAGTGAAAGAGGGGAATGATGAAGTTGCCCATGTCTCTCAAGAAAGTTCTAAAGTGTCTGTTTGAAAGGGGAGAGTGGGATGATTTTTATTTATTTATTTATTTATTTATTTATTTATTTATTTTTGGTGGATAATCTTAGGTCCATGAGGAAGAAGAGTCCATTCTATCACATTTGGAGAACGGACAGCATTTATTTTACTGTTGGTGGTAGTGTAATTCAGTGGTGTTTAGATCAGTGGATCCCATGGAATATGTGTCCTATTGCCTTAGTCTGTCCTGATATTATGGACACTGGAGTTTCTTTTAAAGGCGGTGAGGTAAGTTCTGAGTATTAGATGTAACCAGACAATGAGAGAAAAATCGGCTATCATTTGGTGAAGAACGAGATACGTATTCTCACCTGATGAAAAACTTCAATTTTGCATGAATGTTCAGCTGTTGAAGCTACCAGGAAAAACTGCTCTTTATTCACCATCTTTGAAATACAACTAAAATAAACCACAGCTACACAGAGAGCTTCACCAGTATCTTTATCAGGCTACATATCTATAGTTTACAAGTAGTAATCTGAGGATAATAACAACAGCAAAGAAGTCTTGCAAAGTATAGCATTTATCGCAGGGGCCTAGGTCTTAGGAGCTGGAGACTCTTGCAGCAAATACAACTAAACAAAACATATTCCATAAATAGGGAATAATGCTATAATTGCTTTATTAGCTTTGGAAATTTTAGCGCTAAATTCATTATTCTTCTAGCCACTTGTTTTGTGAGGGCAAGCATATCTATTAGATCCTCTTTTTTTTTTTTTACAAGTTAGTTTGGTTAACCAAAAGTAAATTTATCCTATATGCAAAAGGACATAAATATTAACACATATTAGGATAACATAATGCTAGGTGGCGGTGGTGCATGCCTTTAATTCTAGCACTTAGGAGGCAGAGGCAGGCAGATCTCTGTGAGTTCAAGGCCAGCCTGCTCTACATAGTGAGTTTCAGGACAGCCAGAAATGTTACACAGAGAAACCCTATCTCAAACCCTACCCCAAAAAATTTAGAAATCAAAAGACATAAGTATTAACTCATCTTAAGACAATCTGTAATAAAATGTAGTAATACCAATGACTATTTTAAGAAATGACTTTTTTATTATTCTTGATGATATCATTTCTGCCAAGATGGCGTTCTCCTGGACACCTAGACTATGATATTTTAGCTGATTTTTCCTGTACTTACAGAGTCCTTTATGGGCGTTTAGAACTCTTTGGTGCAGAACTGCTAAGTCACAAGGCAGTGTGATGACAAAGAACCTTGAGCACTTAACATTGGTCTAGAAGGACAGCATCTACTCATCTTCATTAGATCTCAAGTAAGACAGGTTGGAGATTTGTTCCCAGGCCAGCTCTTGTGTGCAGTTTTCAACTCTTGATCCTTCTGGCAGCAAGTATAGTTGACATTAGGAATGCTGTACACTGTGTCTCTGGGCATGATGTTTCCCAGTATTTGACAAAAATCTCAAAGCCACTACTATAAAAATAGATGTTTAACCAAGTTTGAACTGACAAAGCAAAAGGTTAGTGGCAAAGAAGTGGCAGGCTTCTTAAAACATGAGACTGTCTCAACTGTAGTGTTTTAGTTTTTGGAGAAGGCAGTACTATGAGGAAGAAAGGAATCCTGGGAGTCAGTAAATGCAAATTTTATTCTTCCTCTTTGTAAGTAATGAGTGACCTTGGCCAAGGAGCAACTGTGTTTCCCAAAGGTCTCTCATCTGAAAAGTGTATGGTGAGCCTTACTTAGCATCCCATCTACGGCTAAGGTTCTGCATTCTCAAGGTGTTGTTGGTTTGTCTTTCATGGAATGAAAGAAGTCGAAATTCCAAAGACAGAATTTCTAAATTGTAGTGATATTTGGTGTCATAATATGCAATGGTTTTGTGGAAGAGGCAGTTGAATGTCACCTTACACTTCCAGAAATTTCTGCATAACACTATTAATTATGGGAGTCATGGGTGAATAGATTCTGGACCCTGTAGGAGGTTAGTGTGCAAGTAACCCTT
>NC_022030.1:16128325-16150807 GCF_000317375.1 Microtus ochrogaster
CTTTCCCTTCCTTCCCATGCCCTGCACCACCATTATACCCTCTTTCCCTTCTTCCTCTCCCCCTTCCCCTCGCCCAGTATAGTTTAAGCAGTAATGGAACTCACAATTCTCCAGCTTTAGCCTCCTGTGTTGAGATTACTGGTGTGTATCACTATATTGAACACAAGCAATTGCCCAGATTTAAATACACTAAAGAACAATGAAAATATTGTGTAATAAAGGACTCTACTGTGAGCCCGGAGGTACTTGTGCTAGGGCTATGCTCCAAGAAAAGCATTTAAGTGAGCAAGTGTGGCAGCTGACACAGAATCCAGAACATCAGGTCAGCGATGTTTGTCTTCTGGGAGAGCTGAATGCTGATACTGAGTAGTCACAGCGGTCTGGTGAGCAAATACAAATAAATGTCCTGACTCTGAAGACCTTGGCACAGACAGTACAATCACGAGTTGTTTTGACAAGTGCAAAAGATGCTTCTGTCTCTCCTCTTTCCTTTGATTTGGCAACTACTTTACCTCATATTGATTTGTTCCTCATTTCCCTGGCAACAAAATTTACCTTCTTCCTTAATTTCAATATTATATTCTCCCCACAGAGTTTATTTCTAGTGCCTCTAACTTCTTCCTAAATGATTTATTACATTTTCTTTCTTGTCCTCTATTAGCTTTGCTTCCATTGAAAATATAAAAGCAAAAGAATAATTAACTCCCCCCCCCATGGACACACATACATGCGCACATGCACACACACAATTGTATTTTCTCAATTGTTTAAGAAATGAAGGCAAAGACAGATGTGGAATTCTATGTGGTTGGCTTGAGAGCACCTGCCAAGTTTCTCCTGAAGACATTGCTTCCAAGTCCTTTGCCTCTATGCCAGACTCATCGACTCCTACTGTAGTAGGACAAATGCTGCATTTGATACATGCTTATAAAAATCATATATGCCCATGTAATGTTTCGCTCAATCTTCATATTGAGAATCCTTTCCTATTTAAACAGTACAGCAATTACATCAGAGCACAACAATGACCTCTTAAAATTCACATCTACATCTGCAAAGCTGTCATGTTTATTTCAGACTTTTGTAGTCATGATGGTAGTCCTATCTCACTTGGTTGACTTTTCAGTAATGGTTTTAGTTTATAGATGAAGACAGCAAATGTCCCAGAGTGCAGACATAATCATTCCATTAAGTCAAATGATTTTGTTCTAGTTCTAGCCAGAGTCACTGAAGGTTTACTGTAAACTCTCAGTAGTCTCCATAGTCTCCTGGCTGAAGTGTTCTGACACAGGAAAGGTCTACTATATGAGAGGCCACAGCGCAGTCCAGTTTCTCAGTTCTGCTCTTGCCGATACAGCCGGCTAAGATCATCTGTGTCCTTACAGTGACATTTTTGTGGAATGGTGCGGCGCCATAATTGTTACTCCCCAAATCTCTATCATTTATGATGGTAGAGTTTTTCTTTTTGTACCTCATTTCTGAAATTGCAAATTGAGTTTGAGAAAATGCAGTTACAGTGAGTATTAAATTTAGATGGGCAATTTATAAGTAAATAGGCACCTAAAAATATCTTTGCTTTAATATATACTTTTGGAGGTCATTAAAAAACACTTTGCTTCCATGCTCCCCTATCCAACCTTCCTTTATCCCAATCCTCCTTTTTCCCCAAGTTCCCCCCATACTCCCCTTCTCCCTTTTCTCTCTCCATCTCCCCTTACCCCCATCCCACCCCACCCCAAGATCCCAATTTTCTCCCTGGCAATTTTGTCTACTTCCCATAGCCAAGAGGATAACTATATGTTTTTCCTTTGGTACACCTTCTTACTTAGCTTCTTTAGGATCATCAATTGTAGACTCCGTGACCCTTATTTATGGCTAGAAACCAATTATGAGTGAGTACATCCCATATTCATCTTTTTGGGTCTGGGTTACCTCACTCAGGATAGTGTTTTCTATTTCCATCCATTTGCATGCAAAATTCGAGAAGTCATTGTTTTTTACTGCAGCATAGTACTCTAATGTGTAAATATTCCATACTTTCTTCATCCATTCTTCCATTGAAGGGCATCTAGGATGTTTCCAGGTTCTGGCTATTACAAATAATACTGCTATGAACATAGTTGAACAAATGCTTACCTTAGGGTTGGCAAGAGACTTGAACCTAGAGTGGCTCCCAGGTGCCCAAGCCGAGGTCCCCAGTTAGTTCCTTGGGCAGCTGAGGATAGGGAACCTGAAATGACCCTATCCTATAGCAATACTGACGAATATCTTGCATATCATCATAGAACCTTCATCTGGTGATGGATGGAGATAGAGACAGAGACCCACACTGGAGCACTGGACTGAGCTCCCAAGGTCCC
Organism: Microtus ochrogaster; assembly: GCF_000317375.1. Taxonomy (NCBI): domain Eukaryota; kingdom Metazoa; phylum Chordata; class Mammalia; order Rodentia; family Cricetidae; genus Microtus; species Microtus ochrogaster. Next base: position 16,130,686 of record NC_022030.1, read on the forward strand.
AATAAGGAGCTGAAGGAGGGAGAACATGAGCAAAGAAGTCGGGACCACGAGGGGTGCACCCACCCACTGAGACAGTGGAGCTGATCTATTGGGAGCTCACCAAGGCCAGCTGGACTGTGACTGAAAAAGCATGGGATAAAACTGGACTCTCTGAACATGGCGAACAATGAGGGCTGATGAGAAGCCAAGGACAATGGCACGGGGTTTTGATCCTACGTAATGTGCTGGCTTTGTGGGAGCCTAGCCAGTTTGGATGTTCACTTTCCTAGATATGGATGGAGGGGGGAGGACCTTGGACTTTCCACAGGGCAGGGAACCCTGACTGCTCTTTGGACTGGAGAGGGAGGGGGAGAGGAGGTTGGGGGAGGGGGAGAAGGGTGGGAGGAGGGGGAGAAAGGTGAGAGGAGGGGGAGGGAAATGGGAGGCTGGGAGGAGGTGGAAACTTGTTTTTTTTTCCTTTTCTCAATAAAAAAAAGTTAAATACTAAAAAAAAAAAACCACTTTGCTTCTCTACTTTTGATGGCATGTTTGTATTTGTGTCTGCCTATGATGCCTATGAGTTTGTGAACACTAGAGCTGGTGCCTATGGTTGCAGGAAGAAGGTCTCAGATTTCCCTGTGCTGCAGTTCTGGGCAGTTGTGAGCAACTGGATGTGGATACTAGGTAATAAACTCAGGAGAACAGCAAGTACTTTTGACTGCATATCTCTGAATGAGCCATCTCTCTAGCCTCATGAGCAATTAAACAAACAAACAGCCCCATGTCTATGATGGACATGTTTTTCTCCCTTCAAATGACATGTTTTTTCCTGTCTTTAAAAAAAAAATTTCAGTAATTTATAGTCAAATTTTATCAAGTTGCTTTACCGTGGAAAGTCAAGATTCAGGCACATATGGCATAGCTTCACAGTGTTTTATTTCTCCTTTCTTGTGTAAGAGTCTGGTATTACAGGGAAACTGTCTGTGTGGAGAGGATATGCTGATAAATTCTTTTGAAGTCTATAGAAAGTAAGTATCTTTTCTAAGCTCAGAGGAAATGTACTGGATGCAGAATTCAGTACACAATGGTACTTAGCAGTAGTTTCTGTTCATTCTGAGAATTCAAATATGGCTCCTTGATATGAAAAGCAAAGCAAACCTCCATGACAAGAGAGGACCCTACACAGAAATAAGTCCCTACAAACTGCATCTGAGAAATCAATTGGATATCACTAAAAAAACAACAGCATTCTGACTTTGAGTAGAGCGATCCAAATCATCTCACCACCATGAAGGTTTGGGTGTTAGAGAATCACCAGGGGAAGCCACAAAAGCCTTAGAATGAGAATAGCAAGGGCAGAAGGGGGAAGGGCATCGTTTTTGCTCAAGTGCTGCCTTGCTCCTTCTGCAGGGACCCTTTGGTGAGTGTCTAGGTGTCCTGAGTCTCGGTGGCTCTGATGACATCTTTTCATTCCTTCTCTACCTGAGCTCTATTGCTGCGGACTCTGATCAGTGCAGCTACGCTCAGCCTTCTGACTGACTTCTTAGGCAGCAGCTTAGAAATGAAGCTTTCTTCAGGTTTATGACTCATCATCGCTCCTCATCACAAACTCTACTGGTAAGTCACTCGGAAGAAGGTGCTTGACTTGTCTGTGCCTCAGTTTCTTAACTTGGTAAGTTGTGAGCTGTGTTTTGAGAGGATTCATTTGGAAAGAGGCTACATTTGCTAATCATTGCTAGAGTGTTTATTGTGGGACAGGGCCATTGCCCAGAGGCATGGGAAATAAAGGAATAAGCAAAGCAGACTAAAAAATGACAGCAGGTGACAACTATTTTGTTACTTTCACACAGTCTTCATGCAAGTACAAACCAGCTTTTCATTAGTATTGTCTTTCTCAGCCAATGATATAAAATGTTTAAAGCAAATCACAGTAAATTCTATTTTTACTTATTTTTAACATGGCTTTCTAGTTCTTTGAAGATTCAAAGATTCATGTATATTGCTGTCAACTGTTGCTTTTGTTTTACAATTGGTTGATGAAGAAGTCAGGAAATGTAGATCTGTGGGCATTAGAAAATTCTTATGTCTTAGGGCTTCCAGCCCTTTCCTTAGTGGAGGGTGGATGCTGTGTACCCAGGCTGTGGTCAAACATGCATCAGAGGGCAGCCCAGAGCTCTCCTACATGCTGTGTCTCATCCCTAGCATGCCTGAACCTCAGCCTTGCCATCTTCAGACTGCTGATTCATGCTCCTGAAGCAAGCCGAATGACCATGAAAATGCTCCATTTCTTCTTCTTCTTCTTCTTCTTCTTCTTCTTCTTCTTCTTCTTCTTCTTCTTCTTCTTCTTCTTCTTCTTCTTCTTCTTCTTCAACTTTTCTTGGTAACCAGGCAGATGATATGCTAATGCAAACTGGCAGACTTGAACTCAAACTACAAAAATACGATCTGCCTCATGGGAGAAACAAGGGACCAAAGAGACTTCAAGGTCATCCTCTGAATTTCCCTTGAAAGGCACACAGTAAGTGGTCAAAAGAGATTTCCAGGTGTCCAGAAGGGACCTCTGGTGACCAGTGGGGGTTAAGATCACCACGAGCAACACTTCAACCCATTTAAAATAAATTCCTTTGGCTTCTTTCTGCAATGTGCTGCATGAGACTCTCTGCCAGTTTCTCTTCCTGTGCCAGGAGCTCTGAGTCTCTGTGCAGTGAGCTCAGTGAGGCAGAAAAACCAGAGCCTGCATCTTCTCAAAAATCCACCCTGGTCCCAACCTGGCTGCATCTTGCTTCTGAGTCATGAAGGCAGGGTTCACTGGAGGTCACCCTAGCTCCACGGGCTCATTCGGAATTTTAATGTATGGCTGTGGAAATCATGTTTAATCTCTTTTCATCAGCTGGCTAGATGCTACAATAATATTACCCTGTGTTGCCACAATAGTGATTAAAATACAAGAACATGCAATCCCTGCTTCCACAGCCCTCTCTTAGGAAAGCACTTGGAATCTGCAGGAAGAATGAGCTTTCTCCAGCATGCAGATATTCCCAGAAAGACCATTCTAAAGCTAGTTTATTAGGCCTGAGCTTTCATGACCCTGCCACGTGGAATGCCAGGGCTGCTGCTTGCTGTTTTATTAAGCTTCTCTTCTGTCTGACTCATACTCACAAATTTCCTGACCATGGACTCAGGATTTACTGTAAAGTGAGTCATCGAAACAGAACGATTCAAGACTCTCCAGGCAAATCCAGCTCAGATTTGGAGTTGCTATTTCTATTCTCAAATGGCCTTTTCCTTTAGTATCAGGAGAAGCCATCAGTGAGGTCGGTCTGGCTGAGCCTGTTAAAGATGCTAAAATGAATATATCACATTGAGGAAGTCCATGCCCAAAGCCCCAGCTTTTGGTTGGTAAAAAGGAGGATATTTACTTTCCATGGGAAAGGTCACAGTGGATCTGTGAGGCTGATTTTTAGAGTGATGTGTTAAGCATGAAAAAAGGAAAGACATTTCTGACAAAGCAGAATGAAGATGCGGGTTTTATTTTTCCTGAAAAAAAGAGCAAGATCCAAATCTAAGTCCTGAATAAACAAGAGATCATTTTGACACACAGAAGGGGGTTTCATCATTTCTACACCTAGAACATTCTTGAGGTGATTTTTGTCATTGCCTCACAAGTGGCCCGGTGTTGACAATACAATACAAAATCCAGGCATGGTGCTGTCAGTCTGCACAGCAGCATAGAGGAGGTCACAGAGCAATAGGATACAGCATCAAAAGACCATCATCATAAACTCTGACCTAGCAGGAGCCTCTGGCTGTACGGTGCTAGAGGTAAAGTATCCATGCCTTCCAAGGGCTTTAGAGATGTAAACATTTAGCAACAGTTATTAAAATCCCCATTACTATCATGTACTGTATCCTACAGACCCAAATTCAGAAGAAACTGTATTGGCTAAGACATAATGAACACACAGACGGTGTGAGCTTTAGACTCAGAATAACGGAATGGTGTTTACAGATTTTGAGCTAAAATTAAAATCTGTGAGTGTTCTATACAATAGAAGATTAAGAAACATGGAGCTGAACGTCTGCATTCAAGCCTCAGTTCGCAAGTTCTCGATGTACATAAGAGTCTGTGGGTCTCCATGAGCTCCAGCGGCCTGCCTTAATCTCACTGGAACGTTCTCAGGAGCAATTGATCTAAAATGTGTAAGAGGGTTTCAGAAGCCATGAAAGTATTTTCATGGAAAAATATTAGATTTACAAAACTGTTTAGAAAAAAATAATCACAAGTAGAATGTAGAGTACTATTTTCTTTGTTTGGCCTGAAATTCTATAATTCTCTTTAGATTTATTTAATATACTCTATGGCACTTCAGTATTAATCATCTGAAGAGACTCTGGGGAGAAGACAACAGGCAAGAACACGGGCTCAGGCTCAGCTGAACTCGTCCCACCCTTCCACACCTTATTGACCAAGGTTCTGTGGCCATGATGCTTTCTAAGCAATTTACTACGTTTATAAAACACATATAAAGTATCATCTAAAATAAAGGCAATAATTTTGATTTTCAAAGCACTTAGTCCACTTGATTAAAACCTAGACTCAATGAGAATTATTTCCACTGCAAAGTTATCATAATCTCTGTTCTCCATTAGCCCTGACTCTGAACATCCGTATGGCTCCTGTGCTGTGCCAAGTCCTGCTAGTTCTGGAGTCTCCTCCTCCTCTTTGCTCGTTGCCTTCCAGTAGCAGCTGATTTGGGATTGCCATAATTACAATGAAAACACTTTGGAGGCCTGATTAACAAGGCAGTGTGACACTTATTCATTATACTCGGTGTTATACACCACAGAAACATCTGAAAAACAAGTGTCCTTTTAAAGATAATGCCAGGGGCTGGTCACACGTGACTGGAGATGTGGTCTTATCAAGGTGACTCCTTTCAAGGTCATAACTTCACTTTTGTCTTTCCTTTTCTTGAAGCAAGTGTTTTGCAAACATTATCCTGTCTGCGGGAATCTGGTAATTGGTAATGCGAAGGCCTGTCTGAGAAGCAAATCACTGCTGCGAAGGATCGGATTTAGCATCATGACGTTTATTCATTTTTAATATAGAATTTCATGGCTCATCAAGAGCAAAGCTGGTCTGTCATGTCTCTTTGTTCCTTTCGGAGAGTGCCGTGCTGTCATTCTGCTTGTGCTTCTGTGAAAATCAGCAGAGTTTAAGGGGAAGGGAGTGACATTCTGTTCTCTTTCCCAGGCTCCTTTCTAACTTCCCGGTTTCGTTTTGTTTTTGTTTTTGTTTTTTATTTTTTAAATTTATTTATTTATTAAGGATTTCTGCCTCCTCCCCACCACCGCCTCCCATTTCCCTCCCCCTCCCCCGATCAAGTCCCTCTCCCTCATCAGCTTGAAGAGCAATCAGGGTTCCCTGACCTGTGGGAAGTCCAAGGACCGCCCACCTCCATCCAGGTTTAGTAAGTTGAGCATCCAAACTGCCTAGGCTCCCCCCAAGCCAGTATGTGCAGTAGGATCAAAAACCCATTGCCATTGTTCTTGAGTTCTCAGTAGTCCTCATTGTCTGCTATGTAAGTCCGGTTTTATCCCATGCTTTTTCAGACTCAGGCTAGCTGGTCTTGGTGAATTCCCGAAAGATCATCCTCATTGTCTCAGTGTGTGGGTGTACCCCTCGCGGTCCTGAGTTCCTTGCTCGTGCTCCCCCTCCTTCTGCTCCTGATTTTTTTGTTTTTTAATCTCTAAAAAGCCCTGTCACAATTTTACCAATTCTGTCTTGCAGTTCTCAGTAATGACTGCCATAGCTTATCAAAAATCCTCACTACATATTGAATTTATAGTTGAGAGCATGTGATGGGAGGATCTTCCTCCAGAATCTTTTCATTCTCTTCCCTTTATATGACTGCAGATGGGAAAATCGAATTTCCCGTAAGACAACCGAGCGAAGATGAGCTTCTTCTTTTTCAGCTTTACTTCCCATCTCCCTCTTTGCTTATAGGACCAGCTTTCTTTATAACTTACCAGCATGCTGTGACTGCATCAGTGATTCTACAGAACACTCAAGTAGCCCAGGAGAGTACATTCCTTTCCCCATATGATTTCAGAATAGTCAATATGTTCTTAGTATGAACCAGCTCAGCCCCTAACCTGTCACCTTGCAGCCAGCCTGATTTTACTAGCCTTCAGATGACAAATACAAATGTTCCTTAATTGCCTGTCCCTCTCCTTACTTGCCTGTGGCCCTACATATCTCTTTATGCTTCTTCCATTTATTTCTTTTTCACATTTAATTGGTGGATTAGTAAAAGAGAAACTTCCAACTGAAGAATTATCTGAGTATTTAAATCAGCTTTTGTGCCAGCCGGTGCTCCAGTCTCTGAGATGAAGGTTTAAACGTCATGCTGTGCCAGATAGATGTTTATTCTAAAAACATTTCTGAGAAAGTAGAAAGTAAGCCTATAAATAAATGAAGAGAAAAGAAAGTTGGAGAAGAGAGAGGCCTCGTGCTTACCATGCTCTTCCATGTCCTCTGACCACAACCTCTGCCAATTGTTCAGCCTGAAGTTCCGTAACACCAAGCTGATAACAGTGACCAGGTACCCACCGCACCAATGTCATCTTATGTGCCTTAAATTTCAAGGCAGTGGAAACAAGGGCACCCACGCAACTTTAAAAGCTGCGAACATGCTGCCAATAACAAAAAATTCCTGAGAACTGATCGTGTGTGTACACACTGTATTAGTTCCTCTCCTGTTGCTGCCATAAAATGCCCTACAACAGGCAAGTTAGTGAAGACAGAGTTTATTTTGGCGACAGTCCCCAAGTGTTATAGTCCTCCATGGCTCGGAAGTCATAGCTAATTTGGCAGCCAGGAGGCAAAGAGATCACATGTTATCATTATGCAGAAAACAGAGCAAGAGCACAAGGAGTAAGATCAGGCTAACCAGTGACATACCTCCCCCAGCAATGCCCTACCTCTTAAAGCTTTCATAACCCCAGTCACCAGTTGGGGGCTCTGTGTTCAAATGCAAGAGCTCATGGGGGACATTTCTCATTCAAACCATATCACACACGAACATGTGTGGACATATGCATAAGAGCAAAGGGATCAATACATAATAAATGATTCTCATTACCTTGGCTTCTTCATTGCAAAGCTAATTGAGTACAACGGAATAATGTTTATAGTCAATAAAAATATTCTTTCTACGTTTTTCTAAATTGTCAAGATGTTTTTATTGGGCCAAATAAGGAAGCGGAATGACTACTAAAATAACCGTGGAGTGTTGCTATCCCTGTATAATGACATAGTACTGCTTTAGTTTTCACTCCCTACTCCAAATGTCCATTTACTCTCCCATGTGTCCATCTGACACACCCATGGAATGACAGCCTTATATGTTTGTGTTCTGAGGGTGGTGGCAGGGAAAGCAGGAGCGAATTACAGAGAAGTTAAGGACATTTCATAAGCTTGCCATTTATGGTGATTGCCATGGCTTCTGTGTGCTGGAGGAAGAAGTGCTCAAACAAAATGGGTAGGATAGAGAATTCCTTTAGCCATAGTCACTCAGAAAACGTGAATATGGTAAGATACTTGCTTAGATACAGCAACTGTGTGGAAGGTGCCATGGGGTGGAGGCTACATTATAAACCAGTATGCATGAGAAGACAGTTGGTATAGAAAGTGAAAGAGGAAGAGTCAGTTCGACTACAGAAGGTGTAACTTGCATGACTCAGCAGTGATTCAATATTAGAACTGAAAGAAAGACTCAAGGACTCCAAACCACCATAAGAGATGTTTGCACAGTAATGTCAATTATGTCGTATTTGAAGTAGTTAAGTCATTCAACCCACTTACGAAGGGATAAAGAAAATACTTAGTAGGTTTTTCTTAGCCATAAAGAGTGAAGTTATACTGTTTATAAGATAATGGATGCAACTGAAGACGATCATAGCAAGCAAATGAAGGCAACCACAGGTAAACAAAGTCTGTGTGTTTTATCTTATTTGTGATTAGTAGATTATTTTTTATAGGGAGAAAGAGAAATCATGAATGTCTACATGAAAATAGAAGAACAAACTCCTAGCTCTGGGTTTGAAGTGCTAAGCAAATCTCTGACATGACATGACATGACATGACATGGGCAATGTAGAAACAGTTAGCTCTGTGAATGAGATGAATGGAGGTGAGAAGTCCAAACACCCAATGACATGTTATAAAAACATCTTCAGTGGTAGAAAGTAGAGGCACATACACATCAAGCTCAAAATACATGGTTGAGCTCAATTAAAGTATCAATATCTAGATTTGGGAGTCATTGGCAGTGCCAGAGACTCAGCAGGGAACTTGACCGGAGACAAGGGAATGCATTCAAGTTATGGGTAGAAGAAAAGAAATTAGCAAAAGGAAATTTTTGAACAAGAAAGAGGGGTACCAGTGGACAACCATGATTCAGAAAGAACAGGAAAATGCTTTCCAAATTAAATAAGATAAGGATGTAATAATACAACTCTCTTTAGCATATATCTATGTCAATGGTAAGACTTGTGAGTAGACTTTAATATAAAAAAAGGAAATCTTATCAATGTTCAGAAACATGCTAAAATCATATATGCATAACATTTAAAAATAAATTTGTTGAAAATTAAAAAATACTTGTATATGCTACCTAGAAAATTGATTTAGAAATCATTTATCTATGAGACAGACTCTTCAAATTGTAAAAGTCCAATGACAAAAACTGTGCCTGAGAAATATTACTCCCTACTTTTTGTGCTCATGGATCAGCTGATACTGTATTAGGCCTCTTGTTCAGAGCTGGAAATCTGAGCAAGATAGATGTGATAATGTTTCAGATGCTAGACAAAGGATTTCACAGGCAGAAACTCCATGAATGAAACATAAGGAAAGAAACCCTGTAAGCCCCTGACTCTCTGCAGGGGCACAGGAAGGAGGGAGAGACAGGCAGAGCCCTGGCATTTATCAAGCATAGCTTGGAGGGCAACGGTGTCGTGAATAGCATGACCAAGTGCTATAGAGAGAGGAATGGACAGCGGTGGATGTTCAAGGAGCTAAGCAGAAATGCATGTAGGTCTTCACATTTTCATCTCCAAGAAGTTGAGATCATTGGCAAGGGCCTATAAATGGAACTATGAGAGCTGAGACAAGCCAGTGTGAAAATACACATCTGGACCTGTCCACAAGAGACAGGAGAAAACCCAGGCTATAGGGGACAGTGAAACCGCCAAAATGTCCATACTTCACTACGTGGACAAAAGTACCTTGGCTGGGCAGTGGTGGCACGTGTTTTTTAATCCCAGCACTTGGGAAGCAGAGGCTAGCAGATAACTAAGTTAGAGGCCAGGTGGCCTACAGAATGAATCCCAAGGGGTAGGTAGGGCTGCACAAAGAAACCCTGTCTTAAAAACCAAAACAAGCATCAAAGCAAAGTAGCTGTGATATAATTATAACTTTAAAATAGAAATGAATACAAAGAGACTTATGAGAGTCAATGAGACGGCTCAATAAGTTAGAACATGCCTTTGATCTCTGTCACCCACAGGGTAGCAGGAGAAAATTGACATCTGAAAAGGTGTCCAATGACCTCCATATGTACATACCATCCACCCTCTCTCTCACACATACACACATAATTTTAAATACCTGAAATAGATACCAGCATTAATGAGATGCTAGAACAGCTGCTAAGGGTTGTAAACACAACATTTAAAGAAGATTCTTAGCAAAGAATTTAAAAGCACCAGTATAATGTTTAGAGTTAAAATTGAAACGTAGAATCCACTGAATGAACTCAAAGCAAATTAAATGTCATAGAAAAAGATTCAGTGACTTAAAGTTACTTTTATTTGTGTGTGTGTGTGCACACTTATACCTGTGTGCATGCATTTATGTGTGGTGTGTGTGTGTGTGTGTGTGTGTGTGTGTGTGTGTGCATGCATCCCAGGGATTAGAATCAGGTTGTTAGGTTTTGCAGCAGTTGCCTTTATGTACTGATTGTCTTACTGTCTTGGGATCAGTGACTCTAAAGGTTAAAACAGACTCCGAAAATACTGGCAATATAAATTTATACCAAAAATTCAATATTTGGATGAAATGGGAAATTCTGTGAATATCACAAACTGACAAAGCTGAACAATTAAACAGGAATCTAAACAGCAATGTATGGATGAAGCTTCATTTTATAACTTAAAAACTAAACACATGAACACAGACATACAAATTTAGGGCCTGGTGTCTTCACAAAACTGTATCAACTCAAGACCACATAGTTCTAGTAAACAATTTCCAAAAGAAAACAGACATATAGAGATAACTAACCAGTAATTATAATTGGTGAAAATTATTTCAACAGTTTCACAGAAGATGTTAGAGGGGAGCAGATTTCGGATTTCCTTGCATCATCATGGTCAAGAATAGAGCAAAAGAGATTCTGAATAGTAAATATATATTTAAAGAATTTCAGTAAGACAGTATAGGGCCATTATAATGTGGGTAATGGAATTCCTTCCTGAAATGGCAGGTAGTGGGAAATCTAAAGACACAGAAAAGTGAATACAACCGGACTGTCCCATCAGAACAATTGCAGGGTCTTTTCAGTCCAGGCTTAGACTAAAAACACCAATGACTTCCTAGCCAGTCATAGGACACCTTCACTTTTAAGGAGAGAGTTTGAGCATAGAAAGGACACAATAAAATAGATATTTTGGGAGTTAGACCTGATGAAAGCTATAGTATTAGAGGAAGGAAATTTAATGGCAAGAGAGAGTAACCTTAAAATGACCCTACATGTTGCATGAGAGAGAGGGCCCCTTGTTTGTCCAGGCCACCCAGCTAGCTGACACCTGAAATAACCACACAGAAACCATATTAATTAAAACACTGTTTGGCCATTAGCTCTAACTTCTTATTGGCTAACTCTCACATCTTGATTTAACCCATTTTTATTAATCTGTATATCATCACGAGTTTGTGGCCTATCAGGAAAGATTTGGCATGTCTGTCTCTGGCGGCTCTATAGCGGCTCTCTCCTGACTCTGCTTTTAGTTCTGTCTTCTCTGCCTACTTAAGTTCTGTCCTATCAGACCAAAGCAGTTTCTTTATTCATTAACCAATGAAAGTAACACACAAACAGAAGTACCTCCTACACCACCTACATGACTCTTTAGAAATGGAAACTCAAATGTGGTGTCCAGAAGTCCCATTCTCCAAGTATCAATTATAATCTCTCATATAGTTATTAATTATAATCTCTTGTCTAAATATTAATTATATTCTCTAAGAATTAATATTAAAGCTGTTAGTGCAGATCCCAATTTCTAAGCTCAGAACAAACTTCATATGGAGTGGTATTTTACCATCCTGACCTTTTCTCAGCAAGAAACAAATATTACTTCAATTTATGTCATGCTCTTGATCTGAGAAGACACATAAATTCAGTCCCAAATATCCGTTCATGAAAATCATTCTACATAAGAGCCATGAAGCACTGGTCTACAATTTTTCAACTAGACTAAGCTCAAGTAATTCATAATGGAAAACAATTGATCTATGCACATTGTACATTTATTGGATTTTCAATTAATTTGGGGAAGATGGATTGATCTACTAAATTGCAAATGGTCAGAGCTGATTGAGTCAGTTATATCTGATGTCATGTGTAACTTTATTTTCTTGATCTTAACATGATGTCTGACTAATTCATTTTTTCCTCTCTCCCCCTCTAGCCAAGGTCTGTGTGCACATGTTTCTGACGTAGCTTCAAATCCTCTGAATTTCTCTAGTGAACACAGAGAGGGACTAAGTCCAACAAGAGTCTGATATGCTATGACTGGGAAGCAATAAACAAACCGCTATGGAGGAAAGCAGCAATTACCATTGTGGATTTATTATCAGGCCATCCGGTGTAAAATAATTTTTATGACAACCAGTCTCAAGAAGAACTTGCTGGTCTTGCGTTACTGAATGGAAATCCCTTAAGAGGATACAGGATCATCACTGGCACTCTGAAAGTCTAGTTTCTTAAGGGGAGGGTTTGCACCCTGCCATCCATGCCAACAAGAAGGGATTGATCTTGATCTCTGTGGGCACTGCTATGCACTGGCTGCCATAGGGGAAGAAGGATGCATTCATGTGGCCTCAGGAAGTTACTAAGGAAACCTGCAATCAAAAGGGCCTACAGGGCTTACTCTATCTAAAAACAAGTTTGAAGAATTAATATAAAAATTGTACTTAAAATCTGTAATGTCTCTGTCTTACTATGCCTATCAAGTCTTTTACATTTATTTTGCAGACTACAGTTTTGGATATTCTCCAGTTCTGATGTGGACATACTTTTTCTCCTTAATCTGTTGGTTTGTACAGGACCAGCATTTGCTGTACAAATATCACTGTAACGAAAACTGCAACTTCCTTGAGCATACCATAGTAAAAGGGAAGGAGACTTCCTATTAGCTCTGCACTTCTACTCGGTGCTACAGGAATTAGGGTTTAAATTGGTGTTTCTCAACCTGTGGGTTGCCATCACTCTGGAAGGTCGAATGACCTTTGCACAGGGGTTGCATATAAGATATCCTGTATATCAGATATTTACATTAAAAATCATAACAGTAGCATAATTACAGTTGTCAAGTAGTAACGAGTATGATTTTATGGTTGGGAAGTCACCACAACATGAAGAACTGTATTAAAAGGTCACAGCATTAGGAAGGTTGGGACCCAGTGCTTTAGATCCATTTGATATTAGAAACACCATCTCAGGTTTCAATTGTTAGACTTATCTACAGCACTTCATGCTAATAGTGCTGTTAGATAGCAAAATAAGACATTGCTCATGAAACACCTAAGTCTTGTGTGTGTTCCATCCTGTATAAAAACAAGTCTGCATCCCAGGAATACAGTAAGTGTAAATATATACCTTCAAGTTCTTTAGCCATATTATTTATAGTAGTTGAATTCAGGGATTGGGAGAATATTGGTCAGCATTTTTAATGAAGTTTTTCACTATATGAAATTATAAGCATGTAGTCAGGCAGGTACTGACAAAGAACAGAGCAGATTTACTTGTTTAGAACCAATTATATGCCAGACACTTTCTTATTATATTACATGCATTAAATTGATTAATCATTAGGACTGTCTGAGAAATAACAGTTTCTTATCAACTTGGTTTATATATGAGGATACTCATATTGGGCAAGAAGCACAGAGAATTTGCATTACTTGCTCAGGGTGACATAGCTTGTCTCTAAGAGATAAAATTTGATGTGCTGATTCCAAAGTTAGCCTGAAATATTTGATGACATTTACTAAGGAAAGAGTATTTGTGGCTCCAAATGTTACTCATTATCCAGGTAAACTTTCTGATAACAATTTTAGGAGTTATATTTTAAGGCAAAGGTCACATCACACCATGTTACTGCAAAGAAGTTTGTGTTTGTATTAGTCACCTTGCCACCACTGTGACTAATACCCAGGGGAACTCAATTGAAAAGGAAAGAGCTCTTTTGTCTCATGGCTTCAGAGGTTTTAGCCCAGTTAGAGCTGAGTTCATTGCTGCCGGCCTGGGGTAAGGCTGAAACACCACGGCAGAGTATCTGGTGCAGGAATGGTGAAGGGAAGTTATTCATCTCATGGTAATCAGAAAGAAGAGCAAGAGAAAAGAAAGATGAAGACAAGACAGACCCTTCAAAGGCAGCTTCTAAGACCTGCTTCCTTTGGGAAAGACCCAGATTCTACTAGCCTTCTCATTTAGAACTCATCAGTGGATCAACCCACTGATGACATTAACACCCACAGGATCCGATCATCATTAAATTGCAATGCTACCTGGGGACCATGTCTTAAACACACAGGCTTTTTGGGAGAATGTTTTATAGTCAAACCATGGCACGCTGGTTGGAGTCTTATACATTTCAGAGAAAGTTGGATAAAATGATGATTGGCCTCACTAGGGATAGGAGAAGATGTCTGAGAAAAGATACTTTGGAGATGTTCCTGAAGAGAGGGTGAAGAAAACATGACAGTGGATCTTTATTCAAATATTTCAGTCTGGAGCATCCAAAAGTATATCAGAAGCACAAAATACTTGACAAATTTTAAATAAGGAGCAGAGCATTATATTTTTATCTCCATTTAAGATCATATATTTCAAAATTAGATAATAGTATAGAAATGCCAAAATTTAAAAATTAGCAGTGACGTTATTTTCTGCTACCACTTTGAATAGTTAACAAAGCAATAGGAAGCAGCAGGTACCATCAGCCATGGGGAGTCTGCTGTAGGAGCGAAGGAGGTTGCCTGTTTTTGACCTGTCACCTGTCAAGTGCTGTGTCCATCTGAACTAAGAAAACAGAAATCAAGAAATATACCAGCCACAAATGAGAGGCTACCTACACTCTGAATCCATACAGCTCTGCCTGGCTCTCTACTTCATGTTCTTTTTAGGGCACCATTTGTTTCGTTCTCCAAACCTTTCTGTTGCTACTTTCCCAGAAAACATGAAAGCTACATTCTAGATTTAAAAATATCTGTTGTAGCAGCACCCAACACTGATCAGGGTTGGATGAAAGAACACTTGAGGGGAAAACTCAGGAGAATGAGCAAATATAACTTTCTCCTCTTGTAATCTCCTGATCTTATTACATGGTGCTCCCTTGGTTGCTATATTCTTCATTTCCAGATCTATAAAAGGATCAGGAGGCCAAGAGACAGTGGAAGACAGAAGAATACATAAGACTTAATAATACATGTAAGGTTAAGAGGGAAAGAAGAGCTTGAGGTTTCTGTGAAGTTTACTTCAGACCTCCAGGTTAGAGACATTTTAAAGGAAGAGATTACAGGTAGGAAAGGGTACAGAGCACAGGGAAACCAGGAGTGTTAAACACACAGGGTTGCCTGATGTTGAAGAGGATTTCCTTCTTGCCTCACTTGCTATGCTGTTTTGCTGGCACAGGTGTCCACAGTAAGCGTCTTAATACACTCATAGTAGCTCTTACCCAATAATGGTTAGTTAAAAAAGGCTCCAGTCTCAAGGAGGAGAATGAGTGAAAGACAGGGCACTGCAGTGGGAGGGATCCACACAGCCAGTCTCCTCATTTTCCTGAGCTCCCCAAGATGAAGCAGCTAAGCTAAGGCCAGGGTTTTATAAAGAGGATTGTTCTAGTTGCTACGATCTGATTTAAGAACCAGTGATGTATAAGAAAAAGAGGTTTATGCTGGCTCATGGTTCTAGAGAATGGGATATCCAAGATCTGGTGGCTTTATCTGTTGTGGGATTCATGGAACTCTCTAATATTGTGGAAATCTGAAGGAGAGTAAGGACATAAGAACATACAGGGTGACACTATCAGGATCGCTAACCCAGTCCTCTGAGAAAGGCACTCATTCATTACTGAAGGCCCAGCTCCATGGCGTCGATACCTTCCACCAATTGCCAGCTCCCTATATACACACATTGAAGAATTCAAGTTTCCACATATGAATCTGTGAGGGACACAACGGAGTCATGCAAGAGATCGATCCAGCTGGAACAGCCATAAAAAGGTGAAAGGGCATATTTGAGAACCATTGCTGAGTAGATTTAAGGATGGTGAATATCAAGAATGATTTTAAAAAATAGTTACAATTTTCAGGTCAAGTTTTGACTACTGTTACCTTTTATTTGGGTGTTCCTCATTTTTCTTTCTCTAGCACTCTCGTTCTTTCTGAGACCATGTTGCTTCTCTGAAATCTTTAACATCCTCCATTGATGGGTGCTGGGGGAGAGCCAGTTATCTTTGGATGTAGTTCCTGATAGGCTGCCTATGTGGCAGTAGATGGCCCCACACTCAAGCACACACTGGCAGTAATAAGTAGACTCAGTGGGTTTAAAAAAGAGTATGTGAAATTGAGAAGGAAAAGCTGGGATAAAGAGGAGGTATTGAAGGTGTAGAAACGGAGTATAAATTTGTTCAAAACACATTACAGCCATGGGTAAAACTATCAAATAATGACTTTTTAAAATTGTGGTTCATGCTTTTCAGGAAACATTCAGGAGGCTCCTAAAATTTGTACAACTTTTCTTTTAAACCTGGTTGTCTACTCTGATTACAAGAACCCTCTACCACGTTAAATCATTATATGACCCATTTCATTTTGTTGTTGTTTCTTGGGACACGGTTCGTGATCCTCCTGCCTCAGCATTCTGAGTGCTGTGATTACAGATATTGTTCCAATATATCCGACATATACACTGTATTGTTAAAACCTTTTTGGTTTTCATGTGTATGTTATCTGTGATAATCCCACCCAGGGTCATTTCCTTTATATCCTGGTGTTAGTTTTTTTTTTTTTTGCCTCCTTTGAACCTTAGATGCTGTATAACATGCACAAAGTTATCACACAACACCTACATGGTTGTTACATCTCTTTGCTGTTTCATTTATATTTTATAAACTCTTAAGGCTAGTGAAGTAAATCATCTATGATTTATTAATCTATAGAAGATAACTGCATAAAATAGGTAGGTAATATATAACTGGTAGAATGTTGAAAGAAATGATGACTAGATTTACTAAGAGGAAATAGAAAGCTACTTTGCCAGCATCTGTAGCCGAAGGCTGCTCGTTTGTTTCGTGGACACCCAGACCTGAAATAATCACTCAGAAACTATATTAATTAAATCACTGTTTGGTCAATCACTTAAGCATATTGCTAGCTTTCTCTTATATCTTAAATTAACCTATTTCTAATAATCTGTATATTTCCACATAACTGTGAGTTATTGGGCAAAGTTCCATTTGGCATCTGGTGACTGTCTTCTGTGGGAGCTACATGGTTTCTCACCCCACCTACTTTCTCTCAGCATTAAGTTTAGTTTTCCACCTAACTCTATTCTTCCCTATCACAGGCAAAAACACCTTCTTTATTTATTAACCAATAAGAGCAATACAGATGCAGAAGAACTTCCCACATCAAACATTCAGTCCAATGACGTGAACTTATAGATAAGGATGCTGAACCCTAAGGAAGTTTGTAGACTTAATTGACAGAATGACTATATGAGCTACATAGAAGAGGAAAATTTAACATACTTTGATAATCGGCCAGGTACTAGGCATAGTTATGAAGTAACTTGCTTAATTTTTCAACAATCCTATAAAGTAGCTCAATTTATAAAGAAAGACATACAGGGGTATACTAAGTCATATAGCTTTGCAAAGAGAAGAATCAAGACTTGCACATACCCAGCTGGGTGACAGAGTGTTCATGTTTATCCATCAGGACCTTCTATTCCAGTCTCTATTCTTCTATGCTATTTAATCCTTAATTTATTATCTTAGTCATTTCTTTTGTAGTTATAAATAAGAAGACATAAAAATATTGTCTGACTACACATTTCTGCTATAAAACAAAATCTGGAAAAATAATCAACACAGTCATAACAAGCTAATGAAGAGAATAGAGTTAATGGTACCCACTAAGTGATTCCTGTTGAGAAACGTGTAAAGTCCACTTAAATTTGTTATTATCTCTTCCTCACAGCAGGTAATGAATAGATCCATTCTTTGTTGAGACATGAACTTGGCTATTCTGAGTCCACAATTTCTTCAGTTTTTAATAACCACTACTTATAAGAAAAAAGTTATAAAAAAGCAAGAGTAAACATACAGGTTTGGCCCAGTTGCTGTTCAAAGAAAGGACGATAACCATATTTCCATTCTGAATATTCTCCAAGCCTGTTTTCTAGAGCTTCATCAACTAAAGCCTACATCAAGCAGGATATTTTTAATCTCTTCATGCTTAGCCTTCTTTGCTAATTAAATTCCAGTTTATAACTTACTACAATGTTCCTTTTACTCATTTATCATCTTTCTGTGTGTGCTACTTCTAGATTAGAATTTTGAAAATTTCTGAAGTGGTTGTCGACTCTGGCTATCCTGTTTTAGGATTATTATAGGAGGAACTAGAAAAGCAATTAAGTAGTGTTTCAATGTTCTTCTCCAAAGTTCTATTTGTAGTCAAAGCCCACAATCTCAGTGTTTACTTTTTCTAGACTTCCACACCTCTTTATAATATCTTAGGATAGTAGAACTTTTGTCCCCAGCACAGCCTAAACAGTCTCGAAATGCAAGCATATTCTTGCTTCCTGGTTTCTTGGAGCCCTATTGTGGTTTCTCATTTTCCATCCTCCTTGATTCAGTTACTTTTCATGCCCTGGACCATCATCTCCTTTTAGCCTGTCAAGTTCTAACAATCTGCTTAGCACCTTATATTGTTTTCATTGCAAGAATAGAGAATAAACCTCTTCCACATGATCATCTTTCAAATATCCAAGTATACTACTTAAAATTTTTTTTCAGTTTAAATATCCCCAATTGTCTTGATACTGATTGTTCTTCAGATTTATGAGCTAATATATTTGTGAGCTTGATAACATCTAATAAGATAAAATCTAAAGATTTTAGAGTGTTATGGAGAATATTGAACTTCCCCTTTTTGATCTGGACACAAGTTTCTGCTCTGCAAATGCGTATTTCATAAGAATTTCATCTTATGCATGCTCTCATGCTATACCAGACAACTAAAAATTTACATTAATTTTCATTAGGTATAAATTCCCTAAGCCCGCACTTTATCTTTAGTGTTTTAAAGATATAAGGTAGGGTCGTTTTTATTCATTTCAGCTGAATTATATCTGGTTCATATTTGGCTCATTTTTGTTGAGTGTTTCAAAATTTTAGGTTTATAATTCAAGTTTGTGTACCTGGACTGCCTTTGTGTTTAGTTAAGCTACAGGTAAAATGCTGATTTAGACTAGACCAAACACTGATTCTGGGAAAAGCTATGTTACTGTCGTAAAAGTTATGTTTTTCCATATCATCAATGAAGAACTTTAGAGGCATTAACAAAAATACTTTTGTTCTTTAGAGTATAAAATAACATCCTTGAGAAATCTGTATCAGTTCTATATCTTCATAATCTTTCCCAAATCTCCCTAATCCTTTAGGAAGTTTATTGAGCCATGAGATCATGTTTATGATCCTTGTAATTGACCACTTCCTTGTTAGAAAACATAAAAAGAGAAAACATCTTATAAAGATGCTTATACTTCCCACACTTAAGATTTCTAAATAGTCCACAACATTATTAGCAGCTGTCATGACATATACAGTGTTGGACTTATCCTGACTGAGGAAACAAAGGAATAAGAAAGGACAGATAAACAGACACATGTACTGGAAAGCTGGGGTCTGGAAGGCCATGGACTCTGATGGAGACACACCAGCAGCAGCCAGAAACTCAGTGTATTTATTTTATACAGCTGAGTCAAGGAGTCGGATATATTGTGTACAGCTTAACAAGAAAGAGGGGTGTAGGTTATTTTATACAGCTGAATAAGGAAGTAGGTCTAGCTAATCTCAACAGGTATTTCTGCAGGAGGACAACCTTAGGCTGTAAACATCTGGGAGTAGATAGGTATGACTGATATTTTCTGTACAGAGTGTAAACAACTGAACCTGGACCAGGGGAAGGCTTTGCCATTCTCATGTGTGTGAGGAACCTCCATGGAACTGCGGATCCTTAACATGCGCACACTCATGTCAATAATACACATTCACTAACAATTTCATTCATGCATCATAAGTAACTTCATTGTATATGCTGTAAATTATAATCCACTCTCCAACTATGTATTTTACTTCAATTTATTATTTTTATTTTTAAAAAGTTACTTGATAGTTGGATTCAAGGTCCACTTAGGAGGGAACCCACTTAGTAGATACTGGGAACATAGACTATTACCTATAGTTCATAAGGGCATGGATCTTAATAGAGGATCCAGTACTGCTACCTCATTGAATTATTATTCAACTGCATCCTAAATACTTGTCATTGTCGTAACAGATAAGTGTGGCTCTCATCTATCACAAAAGAAGTTCCTTTTTACAGGAGATGATGAATAAAGCATTTATCTATTATTCTTTATTAATATAATTTGGGAGTCAGATATTAGGGTAAGAAACTGATTCATCAGAGAAGCAGTGGAGAAGTGACCAGAGACCTACTATCACTTCTCTCCCTCTATCCAAAAAGATAGATTCTCTCTTCCCCACCTTATTGCTTCCTGTCTCC
>NC_022030.1:16154812-16156081 GCF_000317375.1 Microtus ochrogaster
ATTTTGGAGGGATCTTGTTTACAGTTGAATTCTCTGAAGTCTCCACAAACACTGAATTAGCAAATGACTTTTAGAATTGACATTCCTATGAAAAATTTAGGGGCAGTTTCTGGCAAGTGACTAATCATATGTTTATCAAATGATCAATGTGTAGCCTTGCTTTTGCTACTGTCTGTGAAGACATCTCATTTTATACACACTATCATTTCACTAACACTGAACCAACAGCCAGGAGCACTATAACTGAAGCCTAAGCGCATTCATTTCTCTAGAAGAAACTTCCAACAGCCTCCATGCCTTAGAGACACAAGACAACATGTCAGCACCAGGCCTGGGGTGTGGGTGCACTTTCACCAGTGAGATCGCTAAGAGAAACCACAAAAAAATACAAAAGCAGGAGGGCACTACACATACCTCAGTAAGGATATTTATTTCCAATGAGGTCGAAACAGGAAGGCGGACTGCTGCCTTGGTCAAGCACAGCTAAGCACACGCATGTGGGAGGGCTCCTTGCTCCGTCACTCTCCCTGCCCACAAATGATCACCAAGCTTCAGGGCACTGACTTGAAAATTAGGAAATTTTGTGAGTCAAGCAACTGGGGATTTTGTTGTTGTTTTAGAAATATTTTCTTCCTTGGTTGCTTTAACATCATATAAATCATAAGAAAAGGTTTGGTGTATCATAATTTTTTTTCCTTTACCATGGTGATCAGTCACTTAATTCCTTTCTCCTTCTTAATGGCAATGACTTTCATCTATCCCTTCTGTGCTTTTCTCGATGTATTTACCTTTATACAAGTTCTATCATTTCATATAGACCATAACCCTCTGTATCATGTAGTATCATGTAGACCATATCCCACTATCATGCAATATCACATAGACCATAGCCCTCTGTATCATGTAGTATCACACAGACAATATACCACTGTATCATGCAGTACCTGACTGTTTTCTATTGTTTATGTAGCCTACAGATGGTTCATTCACATCACCATACATGATCTGCCAATTTTTACCCACGAGAAGTATTGCTAGGTCTTGTAGTAGGTTGATTCCCAATTTTCCAAGAAACAGCCATACTGATTTCCAGACTGGTTGTACAAGTTTGCATTCCCACCAGCAGTGGAGGAGTGTTTCTCTTACTTTGCATTCTCTTATAAAAGCTACTTGGTGTTTTTGATCTTGGCCATTCTGATAAAAGTATCTCAGAGTTGTTTTGATTTACATTTCCCTGATGGCTAAGGATGTTAAACATCTCCTTAAGTG
>NC_022030.1:16158228-16190054 GCF_000317375.1 Microtus ochrogaster
CAGAAAATGGAAACAAGTCAGATGTCCCTAAATAGAGAGGTGAATAGAGGAAATTGATTCATCCACAGTGGAACCTAACTCAGCTGTTAACAATAGAAGCACGAATTCACTGAAATCAATGGAAAATGAAATTAGAGTTAAATGGATAGAACTAGAAAAAAACCATCCTTAATGAGTAACACAGACTCTGACAGACAAATTGTATTATGTATCTGTTTTTATGTGAATATTACCTGTTAATTCAATGGTAACCCAGCTACAATCCTTAGAAATAAAGATGTTGGGTATAGAGTAAGTGACTAAGGATGGGGGGGTAGATGGATATCCCTAGGAGAAGGAAAAAGAATAGTTATGCATGGATGTGGGGGACTGGAACAAGAGGATCAAACGGGAAGGGGAAGAGGGGAAATACGGAAAGAGACAACTAAAATTAAGAGCCATTTGAAGGGTTGTACGGAAACCTAGTCAACAAAATCTTCCTAAAATACATACATATATAAAAGGGTGGTCTAAATGAAGTTGCCAAATAATACGGGAGGCAGAGCCCCAGCTGAACTACTTTTGTCACTAAATGAAGTTTCTAGTAGTGGGAATGGGTTACATCTAAATGAACTCTTGGCCAAAAGTTGCTATTTTTATCTGTGATGGATTTTGCCAAATTATTGGTCCTATGCCTGCTTAAATGTGTATTGAGATTTTATTTTGAATTCAATGTCTGGAGTGAAATGTTTCTACATGCCAGTACTAAAAGAACATGATGTTTATCTATTGGTCTTTGTTTATTAAATTGATAATAATATATACTTTATTTCATTTCTCTTTCTCAGAGGAAAAATAAAAATATTTTATTTGTGAGTTATATGTAATTATAAATATTTTCTATGCTTAATAAATGTTTTATATGTTAAGGTAATTTTGGATGATCTTCAAGAAATCTATGTACTTATAATTAATTTTGAAAATCTATCCAGAAAAGAAAATGGACTCTTGATCTAGTAACCAAGGCTAGGAAATCCTGCACCAAGCCAGGATGCTCAGATTCATCTGAACTTGTTCTGACCTACAGATTGTAGATAGGCATAAAGACTTTTTTATGACCCTACTTTCTCTCTTCTCACTCCCCCTACCCTGCTTCTTTTATCATTGAGAATACAGAATGAATGGTTTAGTTCCCAGGAATACAAGGGATTCATTCTTTGATGGAAGACTTGGGAGTGCTCTTTCCTTCAAGTTTTTTACTTAGACTGACAATTAAAAATATTTACTCAGCTGGGCAGTGATGGTGTAGGCCTTTAATTCCAGCACTCGGTAGGCAGAGGCACAGACACGTGAATCTCTGAGTTTGAGGCCAGCCTGGTTTATAAGAGTTAGTTCCAGGACAGGTTCCAAATCTATAGAGAAAGTCTCTCTCAAAAAAAAAAAAAGCAAAAGAAAAAAATATCTACTCATTCTATTTATGCCAGCAAGGAGCTTATGGGAAAAATGTAGATCTTATATACAAGCGGCCTCTAGCTTTCCAGAATCTTAGTCATCTACCCAGAAGGTTTATTTACTAAATACAATTTAATCTTTATGTAATGAAGCTCTCTCTTAAGATAGCTCTATCTAAAAACCTATAGATAGATTTGAAAGGATTAAAACTAACCCTGGTGTTAATAGTATATGATCTGGAATGAGCAATTATTCAAATGTGAAGAACTTTCTTCTTACATGTTTTTAATGAGATTTTAATATGCTTAAATGTTGGACTGTATGGGGAAATATTTCAGATATTCCTTCAATCTAAAACCATGAAACCATTGTACCTTCAAAACGAGAAGCATTACAAAATAAGGTTGATACATATGGATCAACCCCTACATTTTCTATACATTCTAAAGTTGAATAAAAATGACTGTAATATTCACTGCGTTAGTTCAGATGAACAAAGACAGCCAGTGACCTTGAGTGTAGGATTTTACACAACTCAACTTCTACATTGAACATAAAATTTATGTTCAATCATTTACTTCCTTGAATTGCTTAGAACAAAGGCAGTTCCTCTTTTCCCATGAAAAATACAGGACCTGGGATTGGGAATGCTTACTTCAGGCATTTCAATATATTTAAAACCTTCTGGTTCTAAGTGATCCAAATAAATGAGCTTCCTGATTCTAATTTTTGATGACCAAGAGTTACATCAAAAACATTCCAAGGAAAGGATAATTTACTAAACTTTTGACCCATGTCTTAACTGTCTTCAAGGTTCTTCTCCAGATAGAACAACACCAGTGCCTCTTCCTGGACTATCTTCTTCTGTCAACCCTGCCCCCAAGTTCCTTTAGGTGGCGATTGTTTTGCCTGTCACTGCAGTTCCACAGCATGATTTGGAAGCTGACAGTAAATAAAGGAGAGAAAACTTGTTGTGTGAACTTCTGAAATTTTGCATACAACTAAGGCATTCTTGCTACACGTTGTATATGTCTAAGGAAATATAAAAAATAATACAAAAACTTTTATTTATTTAGACTGTCAGCACTATTTTTTTTAATTTAGAAATCCTCTGATATAATGGGTATGGTGTGTGTGTGTGTGTGTGTGTGTGTGTATGTGTGTGTGTGTGTGATTGTGAGCCTGCAGGTTTGTGTGTGCAGATAGATGTGTGTATGTGCATGTGGAGGTCAGATGTTGACATCCAATGTCTTCTATACTGTTACTGTCCTTTTTATCTTTTTGAGACAAGGTATCTCTCTGAACCCAGAGCTCATTGACTGGCTAGGTTTCCTCCTGTCCACCCCACCCATTCCTGTTGCTGCCAGACTTACACAGGTATGTTACCACAGTAACTTGGCTTTTACTTGGATGCTGGGATCAAACTCAGTTCCTCACTCTCCTGTGGCAGGCACTCTCTCCACTGAGCCATCTCATCAGCCCCACGGATTATGTTTTGTTGTGAACTTATTTTGATGTTAAAATATTAACTCTACTGAGACTTAAGCATTTCTTACGTCACAAAATGTAGGTTGAACCATGTTTGTCTTCTCACAGCAAGTGCATCGTTCTCACTCTGGGGAATTGTTATGCAGTTTTCTACTTTTGATTAGTTTCAAACATTTCATCACTGCACTTTCAATGTCATGAAATAACTCGGAGAGTGCTTTCAAAGTGACAAAGTTGCTTTTTGCAACATTCTTTCACTTTATTTATGTTTGTAAGTTCACTATGACTCAAGGGCCAGAATCAGCATCTTCCAGTTAGCTATTTCCTGCTGCTTTATCTGTTCCCACTCAATGCACTTTTGTGTCTTTGTTGCATCTTCGCCTTGGTGTGCCAGTTTCCTCTGGCCATTTGTAAAGAATGTCTAGTAGACTCATTGGTAAAAGACAAGGAAGAGCTACAAGCATGGCTTGCTGTCTGCGTGTGACCTACAGAAGGATGGCAGTGATCAGCTACTGAGTATCAGAGGAACTATTGGAGATCGCGCTGTACATCTGGTATTTGTGCAATGGGCATGGACTAGAGAACTAAAAGGCAGATCACATTGTGTACAATTTGGTCACCTAATCTATAACAAAACTGTTGTATACAACTGGTCATCTAATCTACAACAAAGCTGTTGGGGAACTGTCTTCACTGACTCTCATGTAAGTGGGAATGCTACAAGTAAAGTCTGTCTTGCTATACAAATAGAAATTATGAAGATATTTATTCATAATGACTTGCCATTTGAAAAAAAAAATTATTCAACCCTTTTTTTTTCTAGATACAGTTTTAAAATGCAAAAGAACCACAAACCAAATACTTATATCACACGACATATCATTCCTGTGGTCATAATATTAACACATAACATATAGCCACTTACACAAATTTTCCAAGCCAGACATTTTTCTAAGAATTTCCCAACTACTATCTGTTTAATCACCTTAACAATGAGATAGTCACTGTCTTGTGTCTCCTCTTAAAAATGAAGATAGATCTCTTGACTACCATTATACTTCATGTAAACTGCACAGCAAGCTTTAAAACCAAATAATATGGCTTTGGAAGACATGGGTCAACCTTTTTTGGAAGCTGCTGCTTTGTCTCCCGACCCTTGTTGCTAATTCTGCAAAGTGGCACATTACCACCTTATTGCCCCTCTAACTAGAGCTAGGTTTGCCTTGCTTATTACCATTTATGACTTATAGATTTCAAAATCAATACACAAAGCTGGCATGAGGTACCACAGGGATTAGTATGGCTCCACGGAGCTCAAGAGTTTGTTCAAAATGACCACAATTGCAAAGGAAATTGGCTGGAAGAAACATTTCTAATGGTCTGATGTACGAGTTTGGAGATGCAGATTAGGGGGTTCTGGACACAAACATCTTCATGAAGGAGGTTAAGAGCAGCCATAACCCAAGTATTGAGAAGATATGTCCCCATTCCCTTCCACATTACGAAGGTCTCTGAGAAAGCACTAAAACTTGTTCTGCTGAAACTTGAATGGCACAAATTTGCTTTGGGACTGGCAGAAATGCTCTCCTCTGTCTGTTGACCTGAAAACTATAAAAATAAATCTCCGTATCCCTGAAAAACACATTAGTAGATGAAATAAGCATTAAATAGAAATGATTGACAGAACATATTGCCCCCCCCCCTTTTTTCCTTTTAAAAATATGTTTGGAGAGTACCAGTAATCAAATAACTTAATCTGAGTCCCTGGAATTGCAGTTAAAAATTAAAACGGTTGTTTCTTTTTAAAACGCCTTGTGTTTCATTGCCACTTCCTGAATGTCAGCTTGGTGCCTAGCAACAGCCAGCCCTCCTAATTTCACTGCTATCCTCTTCTCTCTTAGACAAAGAAAAGAAAACATCAAAGGTTATGCAGGTTGTTACTAGAAATAGCTTATCTCATAAGACAACATGAAAGGGCTGGAAGCAGTCATTTCGGGAGATGGAGGAGCATGCAGACCCTTGTCTGCTCTTCCTGCCATCTTCTCCTCTTGTTCCACTTCCTGACTCCATTTCCAGTGACTGATGAGAAGAGCTTTAAAATCTATGCACGAGCTCTTGGTTCCCAGATGACTGCTTTCACAGAGAGGATGGAAAGAATAAGACCAACACTGAAGAAAACTTGACAAATCCAGCAAAGTGGGTGTGGTATAGCTGTCATCCTGATGGAAATGGGAGCTCCGTGGAAGACAGGACTCTAGACAGGCCTGTGTGGAATTATTTGATTGCATTGATTGAGGTGAAAAGTCCTGCCTGTGGCATCATCCTGAGGCTGGGATCCTGGACTGTGTAAAAGGAGAAACTGAGCTAAGCACTGGCATGCATTCATTCATTGCTCTCTTCTTTTGACTGTGAGTGTCATGGGATTGGTTGTAAAATGACCAGCTTCCTCAATTTCTTTCTGCCCTGACTTCTTTGGGGAGCCAGACTGGACCCTGAGCTCTGAGCTAAAATTTCATACTTTCTTCCTTAGGGTGCTCTAGTCAGAGTGTTCTACTGCAACAACAGGAAGGGAAAAGGATGACAAGTATGTAAAGTATGAGAACCAAAGACAAGACAGACCTGGGTCTGTAGTCACATGGCCAACGTCAACACCCTTTATCATCAGGAAGAGAGAGCTGACTTAAGGATCTTTACATTTGTTTTGTGTTTAGAATGAGAACAGTACTTCAGTCTGAGACATTCCATATTGGGAATATTAGGGCTGCTCCTTTCATCTTCAGATCTAGGCTAAAATGTCACCTTCACCTCACAAAGGCTTTTCATTTCCATCTGACACAGTTGCTTCTCCTCAATTTATCTCTATTATTTACTCCATCTAATTTTCTTGGTAGCACTGGTCACAATTTGTCATTTTCCTGTTCCCTCAGTTTTATATTATCTGCTGCTTTGACCACAGAAAAACACAGAGGAATCTTTATCTTCTTAGTCATTCTTGTATATCATAACAGTGCCTTGCACATGGCGGGCACTCAGTAACTATTTTGAGAATAATGTGGCGTGATATAGGATGTGCTTGTTATGCAGCAGTCATTTGATAATCTGTGCACACTTGTGTGTGTGTGTGTGTGTGTGTGTGTGTGTGTGTCTGTTCTTTCTCTTTTTTATTGCTAGGGAATGAACCCATGCTAAATAAATATTCTACCACCGAACTAACTCTGAATAAAGTTGTTCTGTTTTTTAAGTAAGTGAATGAATAGAGATGATTACCTGTTTAATAAAGTGTTGATGTGAATTTGTTATTGTTTTATTATTTATTGATTTATTATTGTCCACATTTCTTTCCAATTCCTACAGTAACAATTTCCTATAAACTTGGCCCCTACCACGCAGTTTTATTTTATAATTTTCTGATAAGAACTCCTCGGGCTCCTGTTGGTTGTTAAGGCATAGACAAAACTGTATTCCTTTCAGAAGATAGGAACCTCTGTGACTTTCCTTTCTGCAAATTCCAGAGGCTTCCCACAGTCCTTGGATTGTGACACCATCCATTTCTGAGATGACATTATCTAGTCATATCTTTCTCATGCAGCATTCCATGATACTAACTCTCCTCCCTTCTAGCTACCTCTACTTCTCAGGACTCTTATAATTAACTTCTTTAGCTTCACCCAGATAATCCAGGCTAATTTCACTCTCAAGAGCTTTTCCTTAGCATCTGCAAGGTACCTTGGCTATAATTGAAGAGATTTGCATGTGTTGACCATTAGGCCATTGTTCTGGTTATGAGCAATTGTTTTGCTTACTATATTATCACTTGGTATGATTCTGGGAACAAATTACACTTGCCTTGGACAATTGTAAGTAAACTTCATCTCTGCTCTTTCAAACATACACTATGTGATCATGTTCTAGAGAATAACTCCCTATACATAATCATCATCTCAGAACCTTGGTCTGAATGTATGAACAAGACAATTTTGCATAAAGTGAGCCATGAGTTTGTAGCAATACCCCCTTCACATACAAACAACCTGAAATCAAGCAGACATTGACGTCTCTGGACAGGCTACAAATCCATTTCTGTTGCTGGTAGAAGATAATTATAATCAGAGAAAAATACATCCCACTCCCATCAGCAAAATTAGAGTGCCTTGCAGGGAGATAAAATCCAGTGGGAGCCAAGCCAATTACATCATTATTAGAAGGATCTGTTGTAAGAATGCAGGGGGAGGAGAGGAAAAGCAGGATTACAGACTCCAAAAGCTACATTTCTCTCTGATACTTCTCTTCATTTTCTTAGGGTAACTCAGCCTGTACAATTAAACAAACCCAGAGGCCAAACACATTAACTTGCAATGCATCTATCTTGTCTGCCTGGGCACTGCTGCTGTTTCTGGCATTAGTTATGAAGGCATTCTTGCTGTATTCGCACAGCATGCAGAGGTCTTCCTAGCAGGCTGTAGAGTGTTGTCCATGAATAATGCCCTCAAAGCTCTCAGCCCTGTGTGCTTGTGTCTAATAACTAAGTCAGCAATAGCTGCTCCTCTGTTCTCTGTTTAAGATGGCAGCAGAGCTGAAAATAAGCCAACAGCAGCGGGATCCAGTCGGCACTGGTCACAACTACAAAACCACAGGCTCACATGGTTCCCAGGAACGTAACACACTGTGCTTGCCAATTATATGTTTTAAGGTGATCCGCCTTAAACATGGACTTGCAAATTTCCTAAAATCTCATTTCTTTAAATTGAATCATACTAGCCATGCATCAAGTCTTGTCTGGGATTCTTTCTGTAAAGTCAACAACCCAGAGAAGTGGAAACCTCCATTGTTGCCCTTCTCCCTACATTATTAAGAATTGCATGGCAAGTTGTTTCTATTGTGGTGGAAGCTGAGCTTTTCCTCATGTCAGCCATTTCTTTTAGGGATCTTCAGAATAGGCCCAGTCTGACAAGGTTCCCCTCTACTCTATTTTTTCTAGAGGCCATGTAGAAACGCGAGAATTCAAAATACACAGGAGAGCAGGTGTTCCTTAAGGTTTCAAAAATGAGGTCATTCTCAGTAACCAGTAGCTAGTTTAATACTCGCTAGTGCATATCTTTCAAATTCATGCGAGCATTATTCCCCCTTTTCAAGGAGATCACCGAAGGTACTGGTGAGTATCTGACTTACAGTTTGTCTTGACCAGAGCAGTCCCATGTGAGGATTGTGGCAAAGGTGACATTGACCATTGAAAAAGATAGAAAAAAAAAAACCTTGTTTCTCTGGACGTTGCTCAGCCGCAGCATTCCATCCAGGTGGAGCAGCTCTGGACTTCACTCAGCCAAAGCATCCTACACAAGCAGAGCAGATTCTTAGGTCTGTCAAGATAATGGCCCCGACTCAGGAACATTAAACCAGGCTACTCTGTCACAACACAGTCAGTCACAGAATTGGTCAGACCATGCTCTCTCTTGAAACTCTAAGATAAAGTCGCCTCTTCCTCAGCCTTCCTGCTACAGGCACAGCAGTGACTTTAGGTTGCAGTATCATTGCTACGGTTCTGCCTTGGTGTTTACATGACTTTCTTTTCTGCGGATCTGAATCAGTCAAAATTATTCCCCTTGCCCTCCTTGTACACACTTGCAAGTGTGTACAAGTGCTTGTGTGTATTGTGCAAAGGCCAGAGCTCATATCAGATACCAATCTCAAGTCAATCACTTTCTACTTTGCTTTTAAAGAGTATTGTTATTTTATGTATTATTTTTAATGTGAGTGTAGGAGGTACGTGCGGTGTGTAGATGCATTCATATGTGCATGGATGCATGCGTGTAGGTCAGAGGATGATTGTGAAGTTGGTTCTCTCTTTCCACTTTTTCGCAGGGTCCAGGGATTGAACTCTGATCCTCCAGACTGTGTGGCAAGCTCTTTATTGACTATTGTCCCAGCCCTCCTTCTCCTTTCTCATAGCGATACCTGCTCCATGTCCCATGATTTCACCACAGTGATGTTTCATCTACTTCACCTGTAAAATTCCAGTTGTCAAATGACACTGGACTCCTGGGAGAAGACAGCATTTTCATGGCTCCCAAATCTCCCCTCGGTATATGGTCGCTTCGTGAGCCTCACGGGGTATGATGAAAGTGTAAGAAAAGCCTAGGAAGTTCCGGCACTCAACAAGGTGTCTTTGCACCCCGCTGTACCTGTTTCTGCTTTCTGCCAGCAGAACTCCAGGAGGCTGACTCCATTCTGGCACACTCCCCCTCCTTTCTTTGTGGAGAAAGCTCTCTCTCACTTCTCCCTTCTTTCCTGAGGACTCTGAAAGCCTGTCCTGAGCCTCCAAACAAACCAGGAAAACCAGGTTTTTGCATGTGTTTCTTTAGAACACACTTTAGTTTTTGACTTGACAGGTAATATAATATTTTTTTCAAATGCATCAGAGCATCCATTAAAAAGCTAAAGAATCCTAGTTTATCTGGCCATACAGAGGAAAGCCTCTTCATTGTTTTGATGAGTTAGCCAACAATCTTTCTCCTTGGAACCTATAATCCAGCTTTTGCAAACAATTAGGACAAGATTGCACATATTGCTTCCTCACCCTCTGGATGTCTGGTTCACAGAACAGAATAAACTCACAAGTATAATTACCTGACCTCACACACCTATAAAAACAGCCTCAGAACCTCCGAGCCTCTGTAGCTGGCTGTTTCCTCATTAGCTCTCCTCATTCCTTCCCCCTGCCCCTCCCAAAAGCATCTCTACAACACAACAGTGGTGGCCTCGTGTCCTTCCACACGATGCAGGTCTGCAATTAATTTAAGTCGTTCTCTATTCTGGCTATATAAATAAGACAGTAACGAAATAGTGTGTGATTTTAGTCGCAGACGTACTTGAATGGCTCTGATAATTACGTGAAAATATGCTCCTTAATCAAAAGACTCAGGCTGTATTCTTGTTGGTATACGTATGTAAGCCCTAAAAAGCTTATAATTTACAATGTTACCATCTATTCTATCATTCTCTTCAAACACTGTGCATTTATCATCTCCACTCTGACTGACGTGAAAGGCAGACAGTATTATCTTATGGCATTCTCATCTTCATATCTTTGCTTACTAGTGAGGTTAGAGATTCTTATATTTTATAAATTAAAATCTTTCTTCTTCTGTAATTGAGCCTTGAAATTAGTTTTTTTTTCCTGGTGGGATTTTTATCTTAGTCCTTTTAATTCAATAATTCATTTAACTGGTTTATATTGAGTGTTTGTAATGTGCCAGGCAGTTGGCTTGATTGAAAGAAAAGAATATTGAACAGATAAGATTGGTAGATGGTATCTGCCTTTGTGGAAAATTACATTTGCTTTTCTGTTAATTTGCACAATCCCTTTATGTATTGGTGTCATTAACCGCTCATGGTAAATCAACAGCATTTCTATTAATTTGTCATTTCTAGAATTTGGGTATGACATTTTAATAGATATTTACAAAGAAAAACCTACATTGTTTTTGAAGAGGAAAAAGGAAAAACCTTATACATAATAAGAATATCCCCATTCTTTTGATTCATCTCCATTTTTACCTTTTTCAAATATAATTTCTATTCAGATTTTATTTTGTTGTATACTATGAGGGTTGGAATTTTATTTTTCCTAGTGCCAGGTATTAATGATCTGTCATGTTTTTGGCATTTAGCAAATCAGATTTATCAGTTTCCCACATTTTAGCTTTTGATATTGTCCTAGTCAGGTTTGATTATCAGTGTTACACAGCCAAGACTCATCTGAGAGAGATCTTCAGTTGAAGAATTGCTCAGATTAGAATTGCCTGTGAGCAACTTTGTTGGTGGATTGACTTGACTGTAACTAAGAGACCCCAGGCCATTGAGAGTGCCACAGCTTCTTGTGTATAATAAAGCTACGGAAGCACGAGCTCACAACTGAGCCAGCCAACAAGCAGCATTCTCTATGGTTCCTGCCGTCCTTCTTGTCTGTGGAGCAACTTGGCTGCAGGATCGCCAGGTGGAATAGCAAGCAAGCCTGACTTGAGTTTCTGCCTTGACTGTCTTCAGTGATGGGCCATGACCTGCAGTGGAAAGCCAAAATGTTCCTGTAAGTTGCCTTCCAGTCGTGGTGTCTGTCACAACAGCAGAAATTAGGCTAAAACACACAGCATCCTCATTTTGTGTAATCCTGGGTCAATATTGCACACTGCGCTAAGTTTTTCTTCTATGTTTTCATATATGACACAGCAAATGTTAGTGCATTTGTCCTCTCTCTCTCTCTCTCTCTCTCTCTCTCTCTCTCTCTCTCTCTCTCTCTCTCTCTCTCTCCTCTATCACTTGCTGTTTTACTAATTTCGCATTCTAAATCAGGACCACAATTCCCACTGGCACTTGATTGGGATTGCCAAAATTTTCCTTCACGCGGTAAATCTTTTATATGACGTTTTTCTCACTTCTGTTCCTAGTTCATGAATAATGGTTCCTGGTTATGCATGAAGACACAGTATCTTCCCCTGCCTGAAACTAATGTCCGCTTCTTACAGGATCATCCATTTAAGCCGTCTATTAGAAACTCTGCCCACAAACCTGGAAAACTTTGAGACAAAAGGGAGCTTTGTAACCGTTAAGAAAGAGAAAAAAAAAAAGTGAAGAAGAGAGGGCTTTCAGATCAGAATGTCATCTTTTCAAATGACCAGTGCCTAGAAATGAAGGAAAATTCCACCTTCCTATTGATGAAACTGGTACACATAGGTTATGTATTTGATAGAAGATGCAAAATAATTTGAATGTTTTGTGATTCTCTTTTTAATATTTAGTGTGCTATTTGATCCAATATACCAATGTTCTAGGGAAAATTAAAAATATAATTCCTAATATGTTTACTAAGGAATACTAGATGCCTGAGGTTCAGATGACCACCTTCTGGCTGGCATGTTTTATTAGGGACAGCCTCATAAACTATCATTAAACTATCATTCTTGAATCCCTTTCTTGATTCACAATGTTTCTGTCTCTGGATAACAAGCTTCAGCGTTTGTCACCTGCTTTCAGTGCCTTTCTTTTTTTTCTTTTCTTTTCTTTTTTTTTTTTTTTATTTTTTTTTTTATTTTCGAGACAAGGTTTCTCGGTAGCTTTTTGGTTCCTGTCCTGGAACTAGCTTTTGTAGACCAGGCTGGCCTCGAACTCACAAGAGTTCTGCCTCTGCCTCCCGAGTGCTGGGATTAAAGGCATGCACCACCACCACCCGGCCTCAGTGCCTTTCTTTATAAAGCTGTTTTGTTCAACAGTTCTCAAGATGGCTCAGTGAGCACTTGCAGACAGGGGACTATCTTCACCAGCCATCAGCCTTGGCGAAACTGAATATTAAGTTTCTTTGTTCATCCAACTACAAGTCACAAAAGCCTGTTTATAGCTTCTCAGTCCATTCCAGATGCTTTCACTTGCAAAAAGCCATAAAATTCATTAAGTACTCATCTGTGTCTCTCCTGGCAACCAAAAGAGGCCAAATTTTTTACTTAGGTGTACAATGAAGCAGTGTACATATGCTAGTCCTATGTGTTTTTTTTCCCCAGCCCTTTCCCCACCTGCTCACCTCCACCTCCACCCAAAGAACTCCGTTGAAACAAATGGATACCTTTTAGGAAAAACTAAATCAGCCAATTTCATTGTAAAATAAAATGCTGTACAATTTTTCTGTTCAGAACAGAATAAAGATCTGAGAACAGAGTAAGGGTCAAAAGTTCTGCCTAGCCATGCCAGCAGGTAAACACTGAACAAGCCATTCTGTATTTTGATACAGACCTCTTTGAATACACTTGTCTCTGACTTCTCCCTTTAAAATGGGTGGTTTCTCAATCCCAGGGATGGGACTGGAAATTCAGTGCCCTCTCAGGGAATCATGGAGACTCTTCTGTGGTTCTCAGGGCTTGTACATACCTGTCCCATGCTACCGAGGTCCTTAACAAGCAGCACAGTTGGAAAGATGCAGAAGAGCTGAAGCTGCCCTCACAAAATCAGAGTGCTAAGGCCGGTAATGGCCTACAGGCAGGCATCCTACCGCACACTGCAGACAGCACTGGTCAAGGGGCCTGGCTTCTGGGCAGGTCCTCCTTAAAATCCTATTTCCAAAGCTTTTGGAATATATTAACTTTTTCTTCTCACTTTCAAGTGGCAATTGAATGGTAACAGGATATAATTTAATTTATATGTAAATGAAATTATTTTTTCATTTATATTACAATTGAAGTTAGAAAAAAAAACCCTCTTGGTCTGGATTATTAGAAGCAAAAAAGACCAAGTAGAATGACTCTTCTTTCATAAACCAAAGACAGAATTCTAAATTATATTTATATATCCTAATTTAATGGCTTGGTTATATTGAATCAGATTGTGACATTATCTAGAAATGTCAAAAGTCTTCCTACTCAGCAAGTTTTTAGTGCATTTTTCTCATTAAAAACATGTGGATACTTTAGCTCACATTTTCTTTTATTCAGACCCAGTGTTGATATCCTAATCATCATATATGGTTCTGGGACATTTCCAGAGGTACCTGGCTATTGAGAGGATCCTTAGCGAATGGGTGAAGACTTGATTTGCTCTTGATGAAGGCACTTGCCTTTTGAATTGGGCTTTATGTAGACCTGGAAATAGTTTTTAAATTTCTTGCTTTTCCCCAAATCACTTACAGCTTGATTCTTCTAGTGTGATACCCTGATAGACGTTGACTAATCTTGATTGATAGGCAGCGCCCATGGTTTGATGTACAGAACCATGCAGTTAAGCAGGCGGAGCACTGCTTGATGAAATAAGCCAGTTCTCAGGAGCATGCGATTAAGTCCTTTTATGAAATGGATTCTAACACATGGCTTGAGCTTGGTGTTACACATAAGCAGTGTGATCTGTTTTAAATATAGAAATTCTCCAAAGGGCCATATGCCATAGGCTTGCGCCCCTACCCAGGTCGTAGTTTTCTTAGAAAGGGCTGGGACTTTAAGAGGATGGGCCTCCTTAGAAGGGAATTGTGGGGTCCTAGTGTCTGCATCTGTTTCTCTCTCTTTTGTGGTCGCTTGGCCCCCTCCAGACATGAACTTTGCCCTGCAGCATATCCTCTCTTCGTGATATGCTACACTGTCATAGAGTCAAAAGCAAAAAGCATTAGGGCCCACTGATTCTGCACTAGACCATCATCCTAACACATGAACACAAGTAAATCATTTCCTATAGAATTTAATTACTTTTGGTGTTTGTTACAGTGTTAGAAAATTGGGCAGGCTTTTTAAAAACAAGAATTTATCTAGAAATGTATGAAGGTATTATAAATAATAGCTGATAAAATTTTTAATGACATACTGGTGTCTGTAGAGCCTATTAACTTTTTAGTGGCTTTAAGTTAGATACCATCATCCCATATCTCAAATAGAAAAGTGTGGATACAGGAGGGTAAAGGAACTTGCCCAAAATTCAAACTCATCGTGGCAAAGTCAATGCTCAAATTTCTACATCCTAACTTTAAATTAGAGTTGAAAATCATGTTTGGCTTAATCTTAATAAAACACTCTCTGCCGGCACATAGAACTCCAATCAAACCAGATTAGACCCTAGACCAAATTAAAATGCCCATTTTTAATAAATGCGGTACTCTCAGGTGGACCGAGATAGCATGGCATAAAGAAAGCCCACTCAAACCTGCAACCACGTGTTCTTTTTGCCAACTTGATCCTAAATAGCCTGTGGGAGTGTCCTGATCCTCCCTGGGGGTGGGGTCAGCGCTTGGCAGGCTGGGAGTTGAAGTCTGGACTGGAGCAACTCCCAGGCCAGGGGCTTCAAATCATCCCAGACTTCTTGGATAGAGGGCTGGAGTGATGCCCCCAACTTAATATTACATTCCAGACTCTTTGGATATAGTGGTGTGACAAGGAGCTGGGGTGATATTTATGACTAACATTTTAGGCTCTCTTTGGATAAAGGAGCACTGACTCAAGTCTGGCTACTTCTGGTGGGCATGGGGTGATGTGGGAGAAGGGAGAGCTGAGACTTGCTCAGCGAGAGGAGTGACTGGAGTGACATCCGGTTTGCTGTCATCCTGGAGTCCTTAGGCAGCTTAGGCAGCTGCTTTTTGAGGGAGATGAGAAGGCAGGTGGCTAGCAATAAAAATATTATTATTTTTGATCCTATGAAATAGGGCTAGCCATGGGAAAGGACATAATAGCAGATAAAACCAGATTTTAGTTGGCAGGTGTCCTTGATGCAGAAGAGTTGGTACCAATGGTGAAGTCGCAGGAGCTGTTATAGGTGTTTGGTGTTATCTAGAGAGTGCTTTGTGAGTTTGGTCTTGGCACAGGCAGCCCGAATGACCTGTAAAACATGCTTGAAACTGGCTGGGTGAGCAAAAGGCTCTGGAGTCTGTTAGTTTTTTACCAGACCTGATTTGGATACAGTAGTAGAAATTTTCGAGGAACCTGTAAGAGAACTTGAACAGATTTACATCTTGGTGTCATAGCAAAAGGCTATTGCTTTAGGTTAAAAGGTAAAGGAAATTAGAAACTCTGAGTCTCTGAAGACATACCTGAAACCTGTTAGTCCTGTCTGTATTTTAGCAGGAAACTTTAATAAATGTCATGGATGAAAAAATAACTTAACAGTACCTTAAGTTGTCTAATGCCATTAGATAGATCTGGGAGGGATAAATGAGCAAAAATGAGACAGCTTTTTAGCTACACGGCAATTCCAAATCCTCTCCTTAGCCCTTGGAGAACACCCAGTCTTAGAAGCAGTGCTTGCCGCTAGCTGCTAAGTACAAGAGGCCCAAAGATTTTTTTTCTTTTGGGGAAGATTTAATCTCTCTGGCTTGGCAGGATGAGAAGATCAATTCCCTGAAAAGGTATCCAGGAAGCTGAAGAGCTGGGAGGCTGCTTTTTGCTGTGTGAATGGCTTTGCCAAACCCAGAGGCAAAGCCTGGAGTCAGAAGGTCTTCAGTCTTCTTGGAGGAGCTGAAGGGTGCAGTGGAAGCTGCATGTCTGTTAGAAGCTCTTGTTAAAATGCCATGGCCTCAGATCTGTAAAGGCTCTTGAGAACTAGGTACCCTTACCTGTTATTTAAACTGGGCATTTAAGCTAAATTTAGACATGTACTTTATCCAGTTAGTTACCGTTTACCAATGCTAGTAGGTGCAATAAGATTAAAAGGAATATTTGAGCAAATCACAAAAACACATTTACACACTTACCAAGACATAGTGTGGCCACATCATTCAGACAGACAGACAGACAAAACATTTTCAGAAACCTGAGCTAATTGACCAATTTAAAAATCCCAGAGCAGTTAGGCCTGCTGAGGAAAAACAACAAACAGCTAGAGGGGGAGGGGCAGAGTGCCTGGCAGAAACCATGGGCTTTTGGTGCCTTGTTTAAGTTAGGTGCTGTTTCCAACTTAAAAGGATGTTTTTGTAAAAGACTGCCCAAGTGGTAAGCAGCAGGGAGAGGGTGAAAGCAGAGCTGGGCTAGAGTGATCTCAGCATAGGTGGCAGAGGCCAGGGGATGGGCAAGCGCCACTCCAAAGATGATGGCCTCTGCTGTCCTGGGCCAATGGAAAGGGACTGTTTAGATTCCCGAATCTGGAAGGGGAGCCGGCCACACCTCCGGGAGTTGTGTTGGAGCCCTGTGAGCTACAAAGAAATAAACATGGGGCTGGACAAACCGCTGCCTCAAATAAGTAGAGAGAAATGAAAATGGGGGAGGGACGAGACCACTGGCTACCAATAAGGAGAGAGAGAGAGAGAGAGAGAGAGAGAGAGAGAGAGAGAGAGAGAGGAAGAGAAAGAGAGAGGGAGAGAGAAAGAGAGGGAGAGGGAATTTAGAAACTGCGGGCGTTTGGAGAGTTGTTAATTTAGATTAGATAGCCCCAATTTAAAAGGATTTTTGTAAAAGGCCATCTAAGGGCAATTTGGAACTGTTTAGGAATCACAAGAAATCCATTTTAAACACCTGTCCGTGTGACTCAAGCCTGTTGCGATGTATCCACAGAACAGTACCCTCGAGTCAAAACCAGGGGTGCATGAGAAATGAATGGGGGCCATCTCTCTATACCCAAGTCCCATCTCAGCGCAAGTCCCTGGCTTTTTCCATGTGGTTAAGGCTTCTGGCGGGTCCACGGCTTCAACGAAAGCCTGAAAAGTGAATGAGTCACCCCAAGGACCTAACGGCAATGCAGTTTAAAAGGGGAACTCACCGAATGAAGCCAGTGGTGCCTGGCAGAGGGCACACAGGAAAAGCATTTTCCAGCAGGCAGCCCTGGGCCCTGGGCCCTGGGCCCACGGGAAAAAAACAGACCCTTTTCGGTGGTAGCTCCATCTATTTGATATAATCTTAATAAGAGCCTCTCCACTGGTGAAAAGAATTCTAAACAAACCATAGTAGACCAAATTAAAATGCCCGTGTTTTATAAGTGCAGCACTCTCGGGTGGACCATACAGCATGGCGGGGAGAAAAGCCCACGCAAATCGAAACCACATGTTCTATTTTCTGGCACCAGCCTAAATAACCTGTGGGAGTGGTTCTGACCCTCCTCGTAAGAGGAGTCAGCGTTTGGCAGGCTGGGAGTTGGAGTCCGGACTGAAGCAACTCCCAGACCAGGGGCTTCTAATCAGTTTGTACCATCAATCCCCTTAAACCCAACTCTTTCTCATCCAAGTAGTGCAGTGCTAAGAGTCTGGCCCTGCTAAACACTGTCAGACCAGGCATGCCTTATTAGCCTAGCAAAATGGAACTCACAGCCGGGCGGTGGTGGCGCAGGCCTTTAATCCCAGCACTCGGGAGGCAGAGGCAGGCGGATCTCTGTGAGTTCGAGACCAGCCTGGTCTACAAGAGCTAGTTCCAGGACAGGCTCCAAAACCACACCACAGAGAAACCCTGACTCGAAAAACAAAAACAAAAAAAAAAAAAATGGAACTCACAGAAAACTGCATATGTAGCGTGTTCAACTTCTTCTTGTCCTTAATGTTAGCTACATGGAGTTGTTCCTAATGTAGGAATGCCAGGTTTAGCACAAGAAACACATGAAACACAGGAAACCTAGGGAAAAATATCTTAATTTCAGGCACACATATTTTCTAATTTTAACATTATATTTAAAAATTGTGTATATGTGCATAAAGCACATGCATGCTATAGCACATATGTAGAGATCTGAAAACAACTGGAATGAATTGGTTCTCCCCTACCCATGTGTGTTCCAGGGGTGCAACTCAGCTCCTCAGGTTTGGCAGCAAACATCTTTACCCCACTGAATCATCTATCTGGCCTTATTTTTAATATAAATAAATATGTCCATGTAATGTGTTAGTCTAGTTACAATAAAGAAGTTCACTGTTTACCTGTTCCAGGTAAAGATGCTGCGAACTGATATGGCTGTCTTGTCTTTCCAGGCAGTGTTGGCACAATCTATTTTATTCCCAAACATTACACATAGGTAATTCTGAAAACCCACTAGAAGCCAAGTGTCAGCATGACACAAGAACTACTCAGACCTCAGAGTCACTGGGCCTGTGGTGTGAGTCTGCCCTCACTCTCACACCCCAGCCTATCAGACCCCACGGCCAAATGTGCTAAGGAGAGTGACTTCATACACCAATTGCAGAAACTCCCTCTTTCCAAAGACATCAGTCCATGTATTTATAGCTCCACTGAAGCTTGAGGCATAGAGGGTAGCGTGTTTGGATGGTAAAGTATCAGAAAACAGCCACCAATGGGGGTGTTCAGAGTCCAATCCTAATATTGGTGCATGACCCCAAATTTAATGGAGCGTTCCAAACTTGATATTAAAAAGACATCTTTCTCATGACTATTTCTCTGTGGCTGTTCAGTCTCAGCAATAAAACTTAAAGACCAGATGGGCACAATGGTTGACCAGCTGAGGGCCCAAGTTAATCCTAGTTGTTTCCCTTTTGATAGCCTTCGAGCTAACACTGAGGCTCAGCCAAAATGCAATATTCCATGTAAAATTAATTACCAAGTCAGATTTCCCCCCTCCTGAGTTCACAGTGACCTTGAAAATATTGTCCTTTGAGTCATGCCAAGGCAAAACGAAGCAGAATGCTGTTTAATTGATGAATTGAGTTTAAAAGCAGCCAGCTCTATCGTATTAGTCTTGTGTTGGTCACATCGGCAACTGCTCAATAAATAACACATTGGATGATTGACTGAGGGGATGTTGGTTTTTTTTTTTTTTTTAAGCACTGGATAATTTTCTTTGCTCTATGACCAGATGTCCTCTACAAGGGTGAGCGCAGCAGAGCGCAGCAGGGCAACAGAAAGTAATCAGAGAAACTGCTAAAAATTATTCAGTGAGAGGGAAAGGGAAGAGAAGTATATTCTCTGCATTCCATACTGAATGTATAAGCACTGGAAGTGGGGTTCTCACAGCAGTGAGTTCGGAGAAAACTGTGCAGGGTTAGAAGTTTGCAGACCTGGATTTTAGTATTCAGCCAGTAACCGTGTGTGAGACCTTGGGAAGTTTTATTTACTTTCTATCTCGGAGACAATCCAAACGCTTCTTAAAGTCACTCCCATTCTTTAGCTTTATGATTTTTTTCTGTGATGTAACAGACACTTTCAGCCCATCTCTACTCCAGTGTTGATTTGATGCATTTATTTCTTAACTGTTCTAAACAGAACATGTACTTGATAATCCAATGTCAATTTCTTCCCAGTAGTCTGAGTTCTTTGAGAGTTCAGCCAATTAAACTAATCAGTATACTCTAGAGCCAACATAACCCATCCTTTATATATTCATTAATTTCTTAAATTCAGCAAAATTGAGATTTTAGTCAGTAAATATTTAATGTTATTAGGAACCGACTGCCTGTTATATGCTGTGAGAAAGAGGGCCCCACCTTTGGAAGACTCTGGTCTACTTAGAACAGTAGAAATGTAAATAAGAAGTTCCAACCATTTGTAGCAAATGACGTTATAATGTTGTTTATGAAAAACTACAATAGCCTAGAAAGAGGTTGGCCATCTCATGACCAATCACGCAGGGAAAGCCTGAGATAAATTATCACAGTGTTGAGGCAGAAGTTCTCCAAGCAGAAAGCTTGAGGTTGTTTGACAATAATGGACACAATAAACAGTCTCAAGGGTGCAGGGGATAGATGGCCACACTTAATAGCTTAAAAAAATCCCACAGAATAGAAAAAAAAGAAATGAGGAAATAAAGTAGAATAGAATCACAAGGTGCTAGAGAGATGGCCCATTGGGTAAAGGGCTCAACTTTCAAACACAAGGATCTGAGTTCAGTCTCCAAAACTCACAATAAATTGAACAAGAAATCTTAGCATGGAACTCATTCTTGTAATCTTAGTGCACAGAAGGCAGAGACAGCCCAGGCGGTTTGGAGAGTTCCAGGCCAGTTGGAGACCCTGTCAATCAGTGATGAACTGGGTCTCCAATGTTCCTTAACTTTAGTTTTCATGGCTTAATTCTTGTACATGCTACAGCAGCTGCCCTCCCAGTGTATAACCATATGGACTATCGGCATAATGACGTGGTCTAACCCCCTGTGTTTTCAGCTTTAGACTTGAAAAAAATATTACTATTTCTGTGTATATTGCATCTTTACCTAGAGAGTTAATTTCTTGAATCCTTCAGCCCTCCGAGTAGCTAGGCAATGTTTGGCAT
Source organism: Microtus ochrogaster (assembly GCF_000317375.1). Classification (NCBI taxonomy): domain Eukaryota; kingdom Metazoa; phylum Chordata; class Mammalia; order Rodentia; family Cricetidae; genus Microtus; species Microtus ochrogaster. The sequence goes on from NC_022030.1 coordinate 16,178,799, forward strand.
ATTATTTTAACCCATAGATCAGGAACTGCACAATGTACTGGCCCTTCTACACTCTCATATTCCTTATGACCTTGTAGCCTTCCTATCGATACTGGCAAAAATCTGTTGTCTTGTATTCGTAGTATATTCTGTTCTTTCAAAGGGCCAGAAATTCACTACTACATACTATAGGAACCTGATTCTTTCTCTGTTAGAATGAATTAAGGTACAGGAATAGGAACAGATTGGAAAAAGGAGCTATAATTAGGGTTGGACAGAAATCGAGGCTTTCCTATTTGTATCCTTTTATTGAGCATAATGTATGAGCTTCAGTGTAATGTGTAATGTGGTCATCAATTTTGATCTTGCCAGCCTTTCCTTTGACTGCTGCCGCCATTCCCATCCTAATCTCCAAAGGGCACTGCCAGGAACATTACCACAGCCACCGGATGTTAACCCCATAATATCACTGACTCTGATCAACCTATTTTCCCTGCACCTTGGGATTACAGGTAGAGGGCTTTGGACTGCCTCAGACAATCACCTTTGTTCCAGAGCTCAGCTCTCAGAAGGACTGTCTGTGAGCAGCCACATGTCCTATTATATAACCCAGTTCAGACAAGTATTCTTTTCCAGCCAGCCTGCATTAAAATGGGATTTAAATGCACGTGAGATTGTGGGACTCTTTCTCTGTCTCTACTTGGTTGAAGACGTGCTTTTAATTGACAATAGGCAAAACAAAAAAATACAAAAGATGTATTAAAATATCTGTTTTTAAAAAGGGAAAGTTTTCTTCAACTTACTGGTTTTTTTTGAAAAATCTCTCTGGTAGTTAAGTGTTTCACAGGCATAGGCAAGTCCAGAAATTCTCTCTTTTCTCCATGTTACACTTTGAACACATTAGTGCACAGAAGCCAACTGAATAAGCAATCTGTAGTTACTGCTGAAAGGAACGAAGGCTACAATTCCAGGTGGTGTTTTTGTTCAAGGGGGATAAGCAGCCTTACTTAGGTATCTAGTTCAGTCAAAGAGTACTCACAGTCCAGAGTCTACTTGACAGTTTCCTAAAGATAAAAATAGTCAAGGCATGATTTATTAGTCTGATAGCTGTTACCTTTTTTGAAAAATATGAAGAACTCTTTAACCATTTGAATGTAACTTTATTATATGATAAATAACTTTCCCTAGGATAGTAAGATATACAGGTGACCTCCGGCAGAGTTATGATGAAAACTTTATATGAGAGCTGAGTTTCCAATATAATAACTTCAGAACAAAGAAAACAGAAATGTCCATTTCACCATTTTTGGTGGGCAAATTCCACTTCACTCATTGTTTAGAGGCTATCGTTTTGCTCATGGGATTCCATTTCTAGTGTAATTCTTCACGATTGTCTTGATACAATATGTCCTGATTTGCATATTGTATTATCTAACCTTCTGAGATGAATTTTAATGATAGGCGAATCACCTTGCTTTAATTCACTTAGTTAGGATTATACTGACTGCACATACATTATCACTCAGTTGCTTTGGAACATGGTCAGATATATGTGTCCACACTCACAGTATGAGCTCATAATGATTATAAATAGCAATGCTGTACATGTTAGCCAATTATTTCTGAATAATTGGCATCCATAGGCATTCTTTCAGGTTATGATATCTACAAGTCAGTGAAGACCATCATTGCAGCACTCAGTGTAAAATGGAAGGAGACTGTCGGATGTAATCCCCAAGAGTAAGCAAGGATCACTTATTCTGTCCGCCATTGCAGCCTCAAAAAATAGGGCCAAGATTAGAATATATCTTTCAAAAGTCACAGGTTTAAAAAAAATGAGTAAGTAAATTATTTAGAGAAATTTTATGGTAAATTACTTCATTGCTTTTAAATAATTTTGTAGGAAAGCAATACAGAGAAGAATCTATTTTGGCTCCTAAGAAAAATCTGGCCTCCCCAGGAACGAGATGGAGAGTACTTTTCACTGGATGCTTCCCTATTACCGGGAGCTCTGTAATAACTTACACACTGAGAAAAACAACAATGACCTACAGTTCTTGACAGCCCAAACATGGGGCAAGTTGTAGTAATTAAGGAGTTCACTATTTATGAGTTGACACTTAAAGATGGAAATAGTTCTGGCTAAGGGCACCAAATTTCATACTACCTGTAAACACATGTTTGAGGGCAGTGGATTTACCAGCTGGATCTAACATTATAAACTTCTTTCTCCTGGGAGAAGTTTTGATCTACCACATCCACCTTGTGGAAATAAGGCATATCATACGTATGTCTGGTTCATGGCAAACTCCAGTCATCTATCATGTGTCAGCATTTTGCTAGCCGTGCATATGTTCCATCCTTATGGTGATGTGTTCATTTCTCTGTGATCCTGAGTACCACAGTCTTCTTCCAAAGGCAGGCAGGATAATGGAGTTCCAGCAAGGACACTTCCTGTCCTAGTAGTGTGTTTGTGGTGTGGTGTGTGTGCATGTGTGTATAAATGTGTGTTGTGTGGTATGTGTGGTGGGTATGTAAGTATGTGTGTGTGAGAGAGTGTGTGTGTGTGATATGTACTCATGGTATACTGCTGACTCTATCCATGTTGTGTGCAAAGGCCATAAGAAGACATTGGCTATCCTTTTCTATCGCTCTCTGCCTTACTTCTTGACAGTGGATCTCCCATTAAGCCCGCAGATAGGATGGTGGCAAGCAAGGTCCAAACATCCAGCTGTCCAGACAACTCTGGATTTACAGGAACTTGTGAGAATATACCAGGCTTTTTACATGGATGCTAGAGATTTGAACCTGAGGATGCCCATGCTTGTACAGTAACTGCTCTCATACTCCAAGACATCTCCTTAGCTTCTTGGCCAGATAATTTGTGATGTCAAATAAGGAACTGGATTTTCCTGTTTCTCTCCTTTCCTTGTCTAAGTCACAGGGAACAACATAGGCTAGGTGTCTACCAAGGTCCAGTTAACCCTCAAACTCTTACCGTCTGTCTATTGTGCCTACCTCCTTTGTTGAGGGCTTTTGCATGGATATAACTCACTCTTCCGATGTTGTGTTAAATAAGATGATGTCTGTTCACGTATTTAGACTATTATGGTATACTACTGCTAAGAAATTCCATTGCATCTTAGAAAATAAAGATAAATGGAAGAGACAGGAAAAAATAATAACCTGCAAAGCTAAATGAAATGGGGGATGTCAGAGAGTTCACATGTTTATGATTTTCCATATTCCTAGCTATTTTTACTTACTATCTCTATTGTTAATTCTGAGATAGTGTGTGGATTTCAAACTTGGTGATTTACATATCCATCCCTGCATCACCCTCCACCTGAGGAATGGTTGCAGGTGTCACTGTGAAAGGTGAATTCCTATACACAAAAGATACAAAAGAAAGAATGAACTGGGACATCTAGGAAAGATCTGATACTGGGTTCAGAAAGGCACAAGTGTCTGCCAGGACATCTGGCCTTTGTATTCAGTTAATAGTGAGATAAACTGTAGGAAGTTAATGATGAAAGAGGCTTTAGCATTTAATCTGGCCCAATACTCTCATTCTACAGCTAAGACATTTATTACTGATACAGAAACTGACCCTGACACCCACAGCTAACCTGCAAAGGAGATTTTTTTTAAAAATGAGGAAAAGGACTAATCTACTTTCTAAATCTATTTTTTAATAGAGAAGATGATTTGGGGATGGCATGGAAGTAGAAGAATATTTTAATAGCTATGTATAATTTCTTTTGGGAAGTGGTTTGGATAAGACATCATCTCATGCCCCATCCCATACTGACCTGGAACTTGCTTTATAGCCCAGGCTGGTTTTGAACTCACACTTCCCCTGGTTCTACTTTCTTAGTGCTGGCATTAAAGGTATGAATCAATGCTCAACATATTTAAAGTAATAGATTCACACATCGATTTGGTGATATCAAATTTTCCATCAATGTAAACAAGTGTCTCAGACAGTATCTCCTCCAGAGTCTTGCTGTGTTGGGAATATGAACCCTCTTCCTGACCTCATGCAGTGTGGACTTAGGTGGCCTGGATGCTTGGTATCAACAAGAAAGATTCTCTGAATGTTTAAGGACCTTATTTCTAAGACAAATAAGGTTACTCACTAAGGTTGTGGGAATGCCTATGCCTGTGGCTCTGAAAAGATTGAATCACACTTTCCTCGAGGTGTAATATTCCAGACGGATATTTCACATAATGCCAACACCCAAGTGTCTGCAGTTTCCTCAGGGTGAAAAATGATACTGCTCCCCAGGCCATAAAAATAAATTTAATATTGAAAACATATTATGTGACAATCAGGCAAAACTTAAAACTTTAAACTAGAGAATTTTTAAAATTTCTTAAAACATTTTTCTTATATTTGGTATCATGGGAAACAGGGAAGAGACAGGTAAATTTAACCAAATTTAGATTTGTCTTAATAATTATTACTTATGTAATCTGTGTGGCCTACGATTCCTCAGACTAGGAAGTTTCAAATGCAGCATGGATTCCCAGTTTCTTTAAGGCTAGAGCATGCAGCGTCACACAACTCTGTAGGCTGGGCTATCAGTAAGCAAAAGTTCACCAAGAAAACTGGCGATTGTGCAAACTGTAAAGATAAACCCAGAAGGATGAAGTTTCCTATTTTTCTTATTTTTTTTTTGTGTGTGTGAATTTCCTATTTGCAACAAAATCTAATGGAATTTTTATTTAATAAATTTACCCATTTATATGACTAAGGAATTTTCTTTGGATGACATGCTGTGCCTGTTTTATGGATTTTGCAAAGTCTGTGTGGCCCTGGATAGTACAGAGCTCATGTAGACAGCTCATCTAGCCATGCAGGGCAAATTCATTTCACTCATAGCTCATCTCATGTTTGCTTTGTGTTACTTCAAATTCATCGCAGTATATAGAAGTTTTAACAGCTGTAATGTTTGTGTCGAATGACTTAAATTCTATACGCGAATTTTGTCACTTGGGATCTCATCTCAGCAACCTCTGGCAGGCCTGGCCTAGTTTTAATACTTTGGTGATTTCTTTCAGTTTGTGGCTTACCTACTGGAAGCTGTCAAATGACAGATTTGTATCTCCAGCTTGACCCTCCTTCTTAAAATACTACTCTGTGCAGCCAGCCTCAGCCTATCTCCACCTAGACATAAATTAGACATCTAACTGTTGATGGAGAGAGGGTCCCTTTGTTTGTCCCAGCCTCCCGGCTGGCTTACAACTAAAATAACCACACAGAAATTGTACTAATTAAATTACTCTTTGACTAACTCTCACATCTTGATTTAACCCATTTCTAATAATCTGTATATCACTACGAGGTTGTGGCTTACTGGGAAAGATTCAGCATGTCTGACCCTGGCAGCTCCATGGTGGTTCTCTGACTCTGCTTTCTTCCTCCCATAATTCAGTTCTGTCTTCTCCACCTACCTAAGTTCTGTCCTATCAGGCCAAGCAGTTTCTTTATTAATTAACCAGTGAAAGCAACACCTCCTATACCATCTAACCATGAAAGGGGGAGGGTTAATTTTCTCTATCAAACCTGTTCTGCCTGAAGCCTTTCAATCTTAGTGAACAACAAATCTATCCCAAAGTTTCTCAGTCCAAAGCTACGGTTAAAACTTAGAATCCTTTCCTCCCTCACACTCTTCATTCAATTCATCATTAAATTCTATTTACACTATCTTTAAAAATTTTTTTGAAACTCTATGTTAGTTACTTTTCTTTTCTGTGATAAAATACCATGACCAAAATCAACTTATGGAAGGAAGAGTTTATATTGGTTTATGGTTCCAGAGGATGAGTCCATTATACATTTTGGCTTCTAGTCATGAGTGAAGTAACAGTGGCCAATGAGAGTACTGCAGTTTCTCAACACTCTCAAAACTGTTCTGTTGGTTTATGGTTCCAGAGTCTCAGATTCCATTACAATGGGAAGGCATGGCAGCAAGTAGCAGGCAAGGTGGCAGGAGCAGAAGCTGAGAGCTCCCATCTTTAACAGCAAGCACAAAGCAGAAAGAGAACCAGAAGCAGGGTGAGGCTGTCCACAGTAACATATTTCCTCCATCAAGGCTGCACTACCGAAACTCCTTAAATAGCAGCACCAACTGTGGACCAAGTATTCAAATGTTTGATTCTAAAGGGGAGCATTTATTACTTAAAGGAGCACAAACCACATCTACTTCTACCAAAGAACTCAAGAGTCTATTATCTCTTTTTTGGATGATTGCTATGGCTTCCTGTTGAATGTATGTCCTTGCTTCACTGCTATGCCTTGAGCTTCGTTCTTGCTGCACATAAACAGAGGGCTTTCCTAGAGGCTCAATCATGCATGCAGTTCTCTGTCACAGACTCTCTGATGTCTTTCGATGGTGTTCAAACTAATGTCTAAAAGGCTCTACAGGTGTCACCATGTCTTGTCCTTAGCAATTCTGCTTCCCTGCTTAAACTCTGTGTTACTACTCTGACTCTTGCAGAGTGGTAGGCATTGGGAATATGATGGGGAAGAGAGAAGAATGTATCAGAATTGCACATAAAGAGCACAGATTCTCAGTGAATTTTGTTGGCCAGGTTTCTCTAAGTGTGAATTGGTCAGAGAAGCCACCTTATCAGCTGTCTTAGTCACTGTTCTATCTCTGTGAAGAGACTCCGTGACCATGGCAAGACATGGCAGCATATGGTCAGCCATGATGCTGGGGAAGGAGCTGAGAGATATACATCTTGGTTGGCAGAAAGTGAAGTATGGTACTGGGTGTAGCTTGGGCATAGGAGACCTGAAAGCCCACCCCCACAGTGACACATTTCCTCCAACAAGGCCACACCTCCTAATACTACCATTCCTTTTAGAGGCCATTTTCTTTCAAACTACCACATCTGCTTCCTCAGCAAAGCACATTTCTTAAAAGCAGAATTCCACTCTAGTACATGTTCTGATCCCAGATTTCTGTCGCAGAATCCCATCCTCCCTGAGATACACTGAACATGAGAGAAGAGGGGAAGCAGAAGCAGCATCTCTTCCCCTCCTACTCACTCTCTTAAACTCTGGAACCAACAGCCTTCAAATCACTTCTATTCTTGGACCCCAGAGACCAAGCACACCTTTGACTAGCTATATACTCCCTGAAACTTGACAATCTAAAGCAGTGCTTTTCAACCTTCCTAATGCTGCAACCCTTTGATACAGGTACTCATATTGTGGTGACCCCTGTATTGTTGCTACTGCAATAAATCATAGTGTAAATATCTATGTTTTCCGATGGTCCTAGGTGACCCCTGCAAAAGGGTCATTCAATTCTAGAAGGGGTAGGGACCCACAGGTTGAGAACCTCTGCTCTAAAGGGTTTTCTCTTGTAAGCACCAATGACAGGAGGATGATCTACTGGAAGAATAACATAGGTTTTTACAGGACAGTGAGTGTAACAAGATAAAGTACCACTTACTTTACACACGCACACACACAACACAGCATGGTTTTCTTGCATTTGCACTCATGCTTTGTATGAAGCACAGCTGAAGGGGCCACAAACACCAATATTTCAGCACTGGCGGGAGTCAGTGGCACTGGTGTTAAACTGCCAAACAAGGCAGGTGAGCATGTAGCATAGAGGCCGCCATTTATTCAGGCTCCAAAATACAGTTGATGTTAATATGGTTGTTGTTTGATGCTATAATTCTAGAAGCATAGAAGAAGGAAATACTGGATTGGATGGGATATCAGTACATGATGTGAGAAGTCCTTCTGTATATATGTTGCTTTTATTGGTTTTGGCCAATGGCTTAACAGAATATAGCCAGGCTGGACGAGATATATATATATATATATTTCCTACATTGATGCTTGATCTGATAAATGTATGGTGCCCAGGGGGTGCCTCTGTTTGTATTAATAACAGCATCTTATTCACCCCCCCCATCGATGATGGGCAACTCAGTTTTCCTGTCAAAGGAGTGTGAATCGGAAATGTTCATGAGAGAGAGAGAGAGAGAGTAGTCATTGGAAGCCATGTAGTTGCCCACAAGAGACAGGTGCCTTTGCTTGAGCCCTCTGAAACTTCACCGGTAGGCCAAGACCTCATGGTGATGCACAGATTAATGGAAATGGATTAGTTTAAGATATAAGAGCTAGCTATCAATACACTTAAGCTATTGGCCAAACAGTATTGAAAATAATATAGTTTCTGGGTGATTATATATTTTGAGTTGGGGCGGTTAAGAAACGAACAAGCAGCCTCCAACAAGTACACAGGCTAACATTTATTCCTCTCTGACACTTGAGCAATTTAACACACTGGAAATTAAGACTGTGTTTCAAATCCTCTGCACTGTGGAACAAAGTGTTCCCAGCTTGTTCTATTTTTACCGCTGGACTGTTTCAGTTTGAAGACACACTTGGGGAAGATGACAGCATTAATTTAGCAAACAATATTCCTTTTGTTTTTATTAGTTGTTTTTGTAGTTTCCTACTTTGATGCTTGATCTGATAAATGTATGGTGCCCAGGGGGTGCCTCTGTTTGTATTAATAACAGCATCTTATTCACCCCCCCCCCCATCGATGATGGGCAACTCAGTTTTCCTGCCAAAGGAGTGTGAATCGGAAATGTTCATAAGAGGAGGTGTACCTAGAAAGCAGATGGAAAAATACGAGGGGAGTGGGCAGGGAGGTCAGATACAGGTGAAGTCAAGTCACTAGAGATGGTTGGAATGCATGGGCTCTCTAAAATGTTTGGTGACAAGCTAGTTACAAAAGTCACATGAACCACTGTACTTATACCTGTAAATGGCCAGGGTTAGTTTCACCATTACAACTTTCCTGAATCTATAACTGCAAAATAGAGCACATTGGATCTATATTTCTGTTCATTCCTTGGGCACTGAGGACCTTTGTAATTTCTCAACAAGAAAATTTAGAAGTATCAATTATATATCTAGGGCATTTTTTGATTCAGTTATCAACAATAATTACCACTTAGTGGATGAGTGTATGACGTGAATTACCACTTCTATGTATGTTTTATTATCTAATTATAAACACCTCACAGGCATGATTGTTAGTTTGTGCCACATATTCAACTAACTGAACATAAAACATCTTTTAAAGTACACCTGTAATGACTTAGTATCTCCTAAATAACAGTGTAACTAGTTGCATCGACATCAGGTATTCAGTATTGTAAATAACTAGAGAGCACTCTAAGTCAATGAAAGGGTATGAGCGGATTGTCCACCACCACCGTGCCACTTTACATCATGGACTTGAACATCCACATGGATTTGCTATCTCAGAGGGAGCCTGGGGCCAATTTTCTGAGGATATTGATAAATTACTGTGCTTACTTTGAATTTAAAATTTAAAAATCCCTAAGTAGTGTTAGAACTTTGAATGCTTGCTATATGCAAGCCTGGGAGTTCAACTCTACCATCCCTTTTTCCAGAAGTTCTATCCTAAAGGAATTTCATGGAACTGGCCCAAAGTTACTTAGCAAGTTAGCAAATAATAGAAGCAAATTTTTAACCCAAATTTGAGAACTTAACTACATTAGTCTTAAGTTAGATTCTCAAAGAGGCATGTCCATTGTAATCACCTAGCTATTACTATGCCTCAGAAATGACACATCATTTTCTTATCTACATAGATGTTAGCATATTGAGACATTTCATTTTGCAGTATTACATACCTGATAGATCAAACAAGAATTTATTCTTAAAAAAAAAGACTTTGGAAAATCGTTCGTGAAAAACAAAGTTTTCAGATTTATTTAATCAATTGCTGAGGGACTTGGTTCAGAATGTTTGCATTCAGACAAAAAAAATCACTCATACTTCTGTTATTTAGCACATTAGATGAATTAATTTTCTGGGTTTGGTTCTATTATTATATTCGACATTTCTAAAAATAAAGGAGTTAGACCTTACTTATCATTAAATTCTCTGTATAAAATATGCTATACTGAACAATTTAGAGAAAAATCTTAATTATACATAGTGCAAATGTTTTCTTAAGTTTAATGTCCCCAGAAACTATTTCTCAGATTTTTTTTGTACTTATGAAAGGAAACAAAAATAAAAACACGTGTGTAATTCTATTAAACTGGAAAAAATATTAAGACAGAAAATAATTTAGTATTACAGTATAGGAGCTGAAATGGCTCAGTAGATAAAACCCTTGCCTCACAGGTATGAGGATCTGGGTTTGAATTCCTAGAATCCATGTTAAGCTGAGCACGGTAGAGCGAATCTGAAAGCCCAGTGCTCCTATGACTGAGATGGGGGACAGAGACAAAACATCCCCTATAGCTCATGGACCAGCTAGTCTGGCCTATGATGTGACAAAACAACAGAGAGACTCTGTGTCAATCAAGGCAGGGTGTGGACTGACACCTCAGGTTATCCTCTGACTCCCACACTGGTGGTATTCCTGCATGGATTCACACACACACAAACAAACACACATGCATTGTCTTTTGCTGTTGCTGTGGTAAAATACCCTGACAAAAGTGGCTTCAAGGAGAAGGATTAATTTTTGCTCACATTTCAAGGTGCTGTGCACCGTGACAAGGAAATGAAAGCAGCACCAGTTTGAAACAGTTGTTCACCAGGCATTTACAGTCAAGAAGCAGAGAGCAATGAATACATATGTACTAGTGCCCAGGTTCCTTTCTTATTCTCTGTGCTTCAGGCTCTCTGTCCAAGCAATGGCCCTACTCATAATTATCCTATCTTACCATTTTAATTAATGTAATCGGGATAATCCCCCCACAAGCATTCCCACATACTGCATGTGATTGCTGATTCTTTCAAGTTGAAAAACTAATATGAACTATCACACGCATCACATTCACACACAAAGATTTTACGCACACACACACACACACACACACACACACACACACACACACCAGGTAAGCATCCACACAAAGGTGAAAGAGGTGCTCTAAATAGCAGCCCAAACTCTGTAAGTAGCTTGAAAAGTACTCTTTAAGATTTATGTTTCTTATGTGACACAAATCATAAAAGAATTTAATATTATTTTCTATTTCAAAAGAAGTCCATTTTTAGGTTCCACATTGGCATCACCCACTCTTACAAAAAGAAATAGGTTATGATATTCTGCTCAGTGACCCATTATAACCATACCGACATTTGAAATGAAACAAAAATCATTCACATTGATCTCATGTTCACACAATTTATTTTTACTTCAAATAAAGCAAGTGTGCACATGTGTGAGCATGCAGATGAACGAGTGTGCA
>NC_022030.1:16190154-16190598 GCF_000317375.1 Microtus ochrogaster
TGTGTGAGCATGCAGATGAACGAGTGTGCACGTGTGTGAGCATGCAGATGAACGAGTGTGCATGTGTGTGAGCATGCATGTGAGCATGGGTGTAGGACAGAAGTTGATTTCAGGATTCTGCTTCGTTGTTCTCTACCTCACTGGTTCTCAACTGTCCTAATGCTGCAACCTTTTAAAACAGCGCCTCATGTCATGGTGACTCCCAATCATAAAATTACTTTGTGGCTGCTTCATAACTCTAATTTTGCTACTGTTATCAATCACAAAGTCGATGGTTGAGATGCGGGATATCTGATATGTGACCCCAAAGTGGGTGTGACCCACAGGTTGAGAATCAAGCTGAATCGGCAGCCTTGGGTTCAATGAGACATGCTGCCTTAAAACAGATAAATCTGCTGGGCGGTGGTGGTGCACGCCTTTAATCCCAGCACTCGGGAGGCAGAG
>NC_022030.1:16190723-16195369 GCF_000317375.1 Microtus ochrogaster
CAGATAAATCTTCTACAAGACCCAGGAATTCCACTGTCTCGGCTTCCTTAGCCCTGTTATCCCTGACCTTTCCTGCTGCGTGTTTTTATTTGGGTGCTGCTAAGGATCAAACCCAGTTTTTTGTGCTTTCTCTGCAGATGCTTTATAAACTGCATCATATTCTCAGCCCCAACCCCATTCTGTTGAGATAAGTCTTTCTTTCAGCCCAAGCTTGTTTGGAAGATGTTACATAACTCAGGCTGACCCACAATTCAAACTCTTCCTGCCTTAGCCACATGAATGCTAGGATAACCATTCTGCAGCACCACAGCCCACTGGCACAAATCCCTCATAATTTGTGCATTGAGAGTTTACACATAAACTTTGGTAACATAGTGAATTAAAATGAAAATCACTGGGGAATAAGATTCCTAGCGCCATGGAAACCTGGAAGCAGAGGCTTATTCTGGACCGTCTAGGCCTCCACATGGCTTTCTCAATGACTGATGATATAATTTTGCAGACGTTGTTTAGAGACTAAGAGGTGAATCGATGGTCACACAAATCCTTCACCCACATGTTGGAACCCCATATGCTAAAGTGTAGAGGAATGGGGAGGATGACTCTTTTGTCGGTCTCATGTGGACAGTGCCTCTGCAGCTGTGAGTGTATGTCCAATCTGGGGGTGGGGTGGGGGCCAGAAAGCTATGGCAGAAAACCCCACATCTGAGCATCTGCCTCTCTCCCAGGCAGCAGCCTTCTCTCTGATTAAGTTTGCATCCACGGGAAATTAAATCAGGAACCTAATGGAACCTTGCAGCATGTGTGTTGGGAGTGAATGTCTTCCTGTCAATCTATAACCCAGCTGAAACACTGCAGTGCTCAATAAACACAGCCTATTAATGTCATTATGATTACTGAACTGGCAACAGGCATTTTTTTCCTGAATCAAAGCTTTTCAGAAATCAGTTGATTTACAGTATAATCTGTGAGCAACCGCAGATGCAGAAACAAAACCTTTCACTGTACTTATGAATAAAATCTTGATTGAAGAAAAGGAAAATGTTATTTCAATCTGGGATAGGAGAGGCATCATGTCAGCAGTGTATGAATGGGGAGGTGACATCCAGACTGGGCCATAGCAGACTTGATTTTCTGTATCACACTTGTCTAAGGGTCTTACCAACTTCCAATATAAATGAGAAATTAATCTCAGCGGTCCTTTCTGTGCTGCAGAATTGCTTTTCTCTGAATTATTCTTAACTCAGCATTTGGTCCCATAAGTAGGTTTAGAGCCATTCTTCTTTCCCTCAGTTGCCTGTGTGCTGTCTTCAGAAACAGATTGACATGATTTGCTCTGGCTGGGAAGGCTGTCTGTGACTAGAGTCACTCTGCTCCCTGAAGTGGGGAAAGCAGGTCAGAGACATTCTTCATGGCAGGACTGTATCTGGGAATCTACCTGGAGACACAGCATCCTCAGAATCAACAGAAAAAAAAATCACCATGAAGCAGATCATTCTCCGTGCTTTAGCTTTTTCTTTGTAAAATTAGGAAATCATACTAGACCTTTTCAAATATTTTTCCTTTTTGCACAAGTTTTACCTTATATTAATTTTTAAACTATAAAGTTCAAATATGACCCATAAACTGAAGCATTCTGTTCTAAACAGAAGTTGAGTTACGAGCCCCCACTTTTGCCCCTGTTGCCCGCTTTTGGAGAGTCCTTAAGATCCCAAAGTTCTTAGGGCAATCACTACTCAGATATTTTTTTTTCAAGAATCTTTATTGCTTAGTGCCATCCATTCCTAAAGCTCTATGGGATTCTAATAACTACCATAAAAAATTTGTACAAGAGCTAAAATTAGCATTTCATACTCAGTATCTTGCTCAAACTTTAGAAAAACTTTACAACACAGGACTACTCCTTTTTGTAGATTAAGGACCTGACATCCCAGAGTTTCAGTATCCTCCCTAAGGTCACACAGCCAAGAAGTGTGGTCCTGAGACTCAAGCTCCATTCAGGAGACCTCACCAAAGAACCACAAAAAAAACCACACACACACACACACACACACACACAAAAAAAAAAACTAGCTTCCAAAAATCATGGAGGCTGACCTTCAAGCTTGAGAGGACTACAAATTCATGCTGGGTGTTTCTGCGGCTTTCTCCTTCTTTCTTTCCCCTCCATTCCTTGTCCCTCCCCTCTCAATTCCCCTCCCTTATCTCTACTTGTCTATTCCCTTTATTCTCCTGTTTTCCTAATCTTCTCACCCTTATGACTCTTCCATCTATCATCCTTTCCCTCTCCTTTCTTTCTCTCCCCCACGTTCCTTGCTTTTGCATTCATCTCTTCTCTTCTTCATTCTTTTTTCTTTGTTTCTACTCCATTCTCTTCTCTCAAGCACGCTAGGAGCTTAGACATGGATGTAGAGCAACTGTGAGCTGCTGAGTCAGTTTCACGGGAGATATTTCAGGAATATCCAGACCTACACAGAAAAGTCCCAGCGCATTTCTTTAAGGTCAGTTACGGATATATGGTTCATCGTTGCCACACCACAGAAGACAGGGCAAGGGCGCAATGCAGCTGTTCTTGTTGCAGCTGTACAAGGGTCCTTGGAAAGAGGAAGATGGGGAGACACAACTACCAGGATGTGCTAGAAGATCACTGAGATCTGGCCCTGACTAGACTGCAAAGATGTCACCTCCTTTCATCCTCTTATTAAGCTTCTAATTGCTGAGTATCTACTTTGGTCATTCTGTGTGAGTAGTCATAAATCTCGTCTTATTTAGGGGTTTGCATTCGAAACTTATGTATTCCTGGACAAATGAGTTCTCTCACAGTTTAGTATTTTATTCATTTGTGGGTGTGTCCTGCTTCTGATGTAGTGGTGTGGGAGATCCTTCTGTCTGTGTGCTGCCAGAGTCAGACATGCCAGAAATTTGCTGGTAGGCCATGACTTTGTGGTAATATACAGACTGATAGAAATGAGTTACATTAAGATGTAAGAGTTAGCCTATAAAAATCTAGAGCTAATGGGCTAAGCAGAGATTTAATTAATATAGCTTCTGTGTGATTATTTCGGGGCTAAGCTAGCTGAGTGGACAGGTTGAACAAGCAGGCGTTCCTCCTACAAATTGGTGCCATTGTGGCTAACTAAATCCACTAAAAACCTGAGAGAGCTTGAAAAGAAATTCTAGACACAAAAATACAGAGTTTAACACAGATTTTTGCTGTTTTCTGTTGGCATGCAGCAGCTCTTTTAAGAGAGATTTTTCTGATTCAGCAGTAGAAGGAAAAAAGCTGCAGCCGTTTTAAAATGCTGGCTTTCTGGGCTATGCTGCCAGTGTGACCTCTGGCTCTTTTGGGAGACACAGCATTTGAGTAGGCTTGTGAACAGTGTATTGTAACTTGCTTAATGGAAACATGGACCAGCTTTGTGCCTGGAACTGGGCCAGTGTACATGGCTCAGAGGCACAAGCAGCTTCGCCATGCTGGACTCTGTAGCTAGCAGGTAGTACTGAATATATCATAGTAATTGAGCAACTTAAGTTATAGACTGGGCTGGCAGGAAAGAAGTACCAGATATACCATAATAATTGTGCAGCTTAAATTTTAAGAAGCTCTTAGCATTTTAAAAAGTGATCTTGGACAGTAAATAATTACAGCTTATTGCAATAAAGAAAAATCCAGATGGGTTAGTGTTAGATAAATGTACATAGCCTTAGAAGAGAGATAAAAAGAGTATAGAGAATCATGAAATAAAGTTAATGCTTTTTTTTAAAAAAAGGGTAAAGTCTTTAAAGAGACAGAGTACAGAAAGAAAAATAAGCCACGTAAAAATGGAAAATTCACAGAGAGTCTGGATTTTGTATATTTTGACTGTGAAGGAGCTAAGAACAGAGAGACATTTCATTGAATGAACTCTTAAGCTAAACCAGCATGTATATTATAAAGGTTTCATGACTTCCAAATTTAGACCTAAGGATATGTTGCTTTGGAAAAGAGGTTCTTCTCTTGTTTCCACAGAAGATGAGAACCTGTGGATTGCTTCAAGACCAATATTGTTTTATGTACCAAGACCCCCTGAAAGGTGGTTGTGAACACCCCCACAAAGAAAATACTTTACCCAACTGCTAACTAAGATGAATCTAGAACACAGGATACACCAAGAAAGACCTGATTAACAGCACCCTCAAACAGCAGAAAGTAGTATGGACAAAACTACATCCATACTCCCAAATGTCATTTGAAAATGTTTCTTTACTTTTAAAGGGGGATATGATATAGATGTGATATAGAGGTTTGTATTGGTATGGATCTTGGTTTATTGATACAAATTTAAGGTCAGTTTTGTTATATGTATATTTTTGCTCTTGATTAAGGTATTGTGATTGTGTAGTTCATTTAAAAATGTAATGTATAATTAAGAAATATAGCTTAATAGATAATCATCTATAATAATCAAGCTTGTTAGTTAGATTTTCTAGATGTATAGAGATATATTTTAGTTAGATAGTTATTCTTCAAATCTTTCAGAGATTTCAGAATATGGCATTTAAAATGTTTAAAAACTTAAGACCCAAGAGATGCCCTATCAAACGACAGGAGCATTTGTTCAACTATGTTCATAGCAGTATTATTTGTAATAGCCAGAACCTGGAAA
>NC_022030.1:16196865-16282779 GCF_000317375.1 Microtus ochrogaster
GGGCCTGTAGGTTGAAGATGGATACCCCAATGGTACAGAAAAACTTTGGGTGACTGTCCAGGCAGTGAGATGTCTCTGTCAATTCTAGAGTTTTGGACGTTGTTTATAATGCACTTCCTGTTTACTTAGGTAATATTATATCCTTCTGAAGTCTTTTATGGAATTGAAGAATTTATAGTTATAGTTTTCCTTAGTCATGATAAAAAATAAAGTAGATATAAATATTGTAATTGTAATTCTTGCTAGAATTTTACTATGTTAAAACCTTCCTTTTTGTTTAAACAGAAAAAGGGAAATGGTGTGGGAGGTCCTTCTGTCTATGTATTGCTTTTCTTGGTTAATGAATAAAGAAACTGCTTTGGCCTGTTGATAGGGCAGAACTTAGGTAGGCAGGGAAGAACTAAATTCTGGGAGAAAGAAGGGAAGAGTGGGGGAGACACTGTGGAGCTACCACCAGAGTCAGACATGCTGGAAATTTGCTGGTAGGCCACGACCTTGTAGTGATATACAGATTGATAGAAATGGGTTAAATTCAGATTTAAGAGTTAGTCAATGAGAAGCTATAGCTAATGGGCTAAGCAGTGATTTAATTAATATAGTTTGTGTGTGGTTATTTCAACGCTAAGCTAGCCAGGTGGCCGGGATGAACAAGCAGGCCCTCCTCCTACAAATAAAATGGACTATGAATATTTTCCTTTGTTTAGAATGCTGAGTACAAGTTGTAATGAATAATGGTCAGGAGAAAAGATAAACAAAGGAGATTTGATTTAGAGTTCTTGTTTTTAAAAAGGAGGGGAGTGCTGTGGGACAATGGTCTGTACCCTTTCAATTGTATTTTAATAAATTATGATTGGCCAAAAGCCAGGCAGGAAGTATAGTCAGGGCAACCAGGCAGGAAGTAGAGGTAGGGAAATGAGAATGCTGGGAAGATGGAAGCATACTTTGCAGTTGTGATTCAGACACAGAGCAAGCAAGATGTGACTGCCTAGCTGAAAAAGGTACCAAGTCATGTGTTTAACATAAACAAAATTAATGAGCTAATATAAGTTATATGATTTAATAAGAAGCCTGAGATAATGGGCCAAACAGTTTGTAACTAATGTAGACCTCCAGGTGATTTCTTTGGGACTTAACAACTGTGGGAATTGAGCAGAACAGAAACCTCAGACAACAATGTGGGATTTCCTTCTGTATGCTGTGAATACTATTGATTAATAAGTAAACTGTCTTGGGCCTGTGCAGGGAATAGAGGTAGGTTGGGAAAACTAAACTGAATGCTGGGAGAAAAAAGGCAGAATCAGAGAGAAGCCATGTAGCCTCACCAGAGATGGATGTCAGGAGACTGAATGAGGTTTGTGAGCAACATGCTAGGGCTTGCTTGGATCAGTTGTATGCTTAGAGATGGGGCATTGTGCATGGCTCTTAGAGGCAGCAAACAGTTTCACCATGCTGGGTTGGGTGGGGCAAGCAGGAAGTACCATATTTCCATTTTAGGAAGCACTTCTGGTCAGAAAAGAATTTCAGATACACGATAAGACAGATTCAAATATAAAAGACCTCTAAATTGTTCACAGTGTTGGAAAATGTATGTAGGTTTAAGAGAGAGAAGAAAAAGAGTATAGAGAGTTGAGAAAGACGTAAATCATTTAAAAAAAGACACAAAGGCTTTAAAGAGACAGAGTACAGACAGTCATAGATTAAAAGGAGTAAAGAAAAATAAGCCATGTAAAGATGGAAAATTCACAGAGTCTGGATTATGTAAATTATTGTGTTTTCTCTGAATTTTTGGACTGTGAAGAACATTTCATTGTATGAGCTGCTAAGCTAAACCAACATATATATTTTAAAGGTATCTTGAATTCAAAATAGGGATCTAAGGATATGTTGCTTTGGAAAAGAGGTTCTTCTTTTGTTTCCACAGAGGATGAGAAGCTGTGGATTGCTTCCAGACTAAGGTGGTTTGATGGACCAAGATCCCCTGAAAGGTCACTGTGAACAACCCCATAAATTACTTTGCCCAACAAAAAGCACGAAGTAGTATGTTAAGAAATACACCCATTGTCTCAAACATGGTCTATAAATGTTTGTTTACATTTAAAGGGGGATATGCTATAGAGATTTGCATTGGCATGGATTTTGGTATGTTGATATAACTTTATGGTCAATATATATTTGCTCTTGATTATAGTATTGTGACTGGGTAGTTCACTTAGAAATGTAATGTATAATTAAGAAATATAGCTTAATAGATAATCATCTATAATTATTCAAGCTTGTGGTCATGTTAGTTAGGTTTTCTAGGTATATAGAGATATATTTCAGTTAGATAGGTATTTTTCAAATCTTTCAGAAGCCTTCAGAATATGGCATTTAAAATGTTTTAAGAAGGTAGGACTTTTCATGACAATGAGACACCTAAGCTCCTGGAAGCACCAATTACTTCAAGAGTAAGATGGGCATTGAAGAGGCTCCTTATGGAGTTGGTTAGCCATCTGGGTAAGAAACGTCACTTGCCTGAACTGCTTGATGGCAGGCTTTATGAAATGGACATTCAGGCCCACAGAGAAATGACTGCTGAACTTGCCTAAAGGTGAGACAGTTCTTTGGAGCTTTTACTACATGAAAGAGTCTATAAGACATTCTACAGGACACAGAAGAAAGCAACTGATGGACTTTGTCATTACAAGGCAAAATAGATCTTCACATTTCCTACTTTATAAAAAGGTGTGCCAGATACTACAGGCCTATAGGCTGAAGATGGATGCCCCAGCTGTTACATAAGAACTTTGGGTGACTATCCAGGCAGCAAGATGTCTCTGTCAATTTTAGAGTTTTGAAAGTTTCTTACAATACACTTCCTGTTTACTTGGTAATATTGTATCCTTCTGTAGTCTTTGATGGAGTTGAAGAAGAGATAGAAAGTAGATATAAATATTGTAACTGTAATTATTGCTTGATACTTGTTTTGTTATATGTAATTTTACTATGTTAAAGATAAAGCCATTTTTTTATTTAAATAGAAAAGGGGAGGTGATGTGGGATTTTCCTCTGTATGTTATGAATACCATTGATTAATAAAGAAACTGTCTTGGGCCTGTGCAGGAAATAGAGGTGGGCCGTGAAAACTAAACTGAATGCTGGGAGAAAGGAGGAGGAGTCAGAGAGAAGCTATGTATTCAACATGCTTCATCTTACTTTGTTTAGGTTGTGAGTGCTGCTTTCCCATTTCTTTCCAAATGTCAATCAAGATTAACACTGAAACAAGCTTCGATGTAAAAACTTGTGCCCGGCAATTCCCAGCAGAAGCGTTTAGGCACTTGGGTTTTCATGGAGCTATCTGTTGCTTCATAAACCAATCACCCCCAAGCAGATGTGGGAACACAACTGCTTCTTATTGGTGTCAAGACAGAAAAAAAGGGAAACATAGTCACCTCCCTGGACAGGGAAGGTAAACAACATCCTGACAATTAACCTCAGGCTGAGTTATTACCGGAAATGTTCTATTTCCTTCCCTGAGCCTACTGAGTCATAAGGCTCACTGTGCCACACAAAAACACCAACTGCAGCTAGAAAATGCAGAAAAAATCCATAGAATACTTGGTCCATTAGTCTTAATCACATATATTTAGCAGGTGCTGAGAGGGTAGATCTGCAACAAATGCTATAAAAGGATCGTACTGTTCTCCAGCATTCCCAGAAAAGCTCAGGCCCATCTTCTAGGAAAAATAACAAATCACTGTACCATTTAACCAGTATTCAGTTAAGCAGGGCCTGGTGTTTGCATTTGTGGATGCCTCTTCTCTCCTCTGTTCCCTTCAGCTGAATAAATACCTTTAGGTTATTGGTATCCATATGTAAATTGCAAGAAGAGAATGGCATGGATGGATGTCTGTACCCGAATAAACTGGGAAACCTGGAAAAGAAAAGAGGCAATGAATGCTTTGTCTGAGGAAGGCTTATGTAGGTCAAAATTACGTTTTACCCGAACCCACAACATGGGCAGATAGCTTGGGGATCTCATATCATCTGCACTCAATGTCCATGGAAAGAAAGAAGCACACAGCAGTCAAGAGCTGCGGGGTTGGCTGTGTCTACACTCAATCTCTTATTTCAAGTCTCCACACTTTCTTTACTGATAGGAAAAGAGCCCCGTGCTGAAATGCGTTGCATTTTCAAACTTGTGTTAAGAGGGAAGCCTGGCTATAAAGGTGGGAAAGTGGCTGACAGGGTTCCTGCTGTTCCCAGGGCTTCGGATCAAGAGCACCAAGGGCAGCTGTCTCTGGTGGGGAAGACACCGATAGGCCTCTGAAGCAGAAAGTTCGTCATCATCCACTGAACTCTTCTTCCAGATGCCCTGGGACATTACCTGAGGAAGGTGATATTCCACAGCTGTATCTCCTTGGTGGCCAAGAAAGAATCTCTGACTTTTCAAACTGGATGCTGTTCTCAGAATTTAAGAAATTACCAAAATGACAAGGGGATTAGAATTTCTTTCTGCCACTCCCAAGTGGCTTGAGAAACCCAGAGTGGCATACCCAGTGTGAGAGGAGGGAAAGCACCTAGGTTCACTGCAAAGGGGGTTGGAGTGCTTCTCTTGGAAACAGTGGACCAAAGAGTAATAGTGCTGTTTGGAGCAGGGAGGAGGTCAAATTTATATGAGGCTCTGTTGTTCAAGTGAAATGGGAAAGTACAGAATATGGAGAGACTGCAGGACACTGTCTACAACGGTGAAAAGAACTGGTGCCGGTAAAGAGAGGGAGAAGGCCAGTCCAGAGCTTCTTGCTAGTCTGTAAGAGCTTTGCACTAGAGAAAATAAGCAGAAATAAAGACTTTGTGAAGAAATGGGTAAAAGATCATGGTCTGAGGAACAGGAGAAACTGCAGAATGAGAGAAAAAGGTTTTCAAAAAACATCTATCAAAAGGAAAATCTCTTTAAAAGCCCCAAACACGGAGAAAATAAATTAAAAAAAAACCCACAGTGTAAAACAGGGAAAATACCATGACTAACCAAGATAGGAAATGGCCACAACCCAAACAAATATTTGGCAAAAGTAAAAGAGCACACAGAATGTCAATGCATCATTGTATGTCTAATCCCGACAGTGTGCTGAGGACCAGAGACAGGAAGAAGGATGTGATCTGTTGAACTGAGGACATAACTCAAATGTCAGAAATGATCTGCACTTTGGGGCTCCCATTAAGCTCCACCTGTCTCAAGCTCTGCTTGCTTGCTGCAATAGTAAGTCTGAATTTAAGACTCAACCAAACCTGGAGGATTGTAAACTAGGAATCTATGATAACAGCATGTCAGGGCTTTGGATAAAAGGAATTCAAGGGTTATGTTGAGTAACAGAATAATATAAAATACTAATACAGGATAATATCTATTTTTATAGTAATGACATGGATAATAATACATATATATGTATATATATATATATATATATATGATACATATAACAATACATGCTCTCTAATTTGCTATGAAAGTAAAGAATTTAGCATTAATTGCCTATAGATCTCTTATAAGATTTACCATAAGTTAACTATTAAGGAAAACAAAAGTTCAAAAAAATCAATGAAACTGAACAACTTCTTTCAGAAATGAAAGATCTTCCACAGAAAATCTGCAACTTAAAGAATTAAATCAAGCAACCCTAACAGGGTCTGGAGAGAAGGTTCAATAGTTAATAGCCCTGATGGTTGTATGAGCTTTTATGCCCTGACTACTTTTCCAGAGGACTAGGGTTCAATTCCCAGCACCCACATGGTGGCTCAAAACTATCTGTAAGTCCAGAGAACCAATATCCTTTTCTGACCTACACAGGCACCAAGATTGTGTGTAGCACAAAAACATCCACCCATTCACATTAAATCAACCAATCATCAATCAATAAAAATAAATTAATGAATTAGCAAATTTAAATTGGACCTGGTAAATATATATAAAAATAAATTGCCTAAGGATGGGTGACAAATGAGTTTAAAACAAACTACTAGGTAAACATCAAGAGATAAAAATAAAAAATATAAACACACCTAAAATACAAAAGATAAAATTTAAAGACAAATTTAAATATGTTGAAGAATAAATACTCTGAAAATACAAATTTGAAGCACTTAAATAAGTTTACAGTTTCCTATAAATATGAATTATTAAAAGAAATTTCAAAAATTAGACAATATAAACAGATAGAAGTAATAAATTAAATAAAATACAACAGAAAACTATTTGTTATTTTGAAAACCTTATGTAAAATTCTTTTTGTTCTGTGTGTGTGTGAGTGTGTGAGTGTGTGTGTGTGTGTGTGTGTGTGTGTGTGTGTGTGTGTGTGACATTTTGGAAATAAGGCCTCATACAACTCAGGCTATAACCATTGCTGTATAGCCAAGGATGGTCCTGAGTTATTGATGTCCTACCACACTCAATCCCAAATGCTAGGATTACAGGCACACACCACTACACCTGATTCTTAAAACAGTTCACTGGTTATTTAAATGTTTCTAGAATGTGGACAAGATGATTAAATCTTCTTTTATGTGCATGAGTATCATTCATGCAAACATGTGTCCACACTGCCCGTGTTCCTGGTACCCTGCAGAGGCCAGAAGAGCACATTAGATCTCCCTGGAACTGCAATTGCAGATGATTGTCAGTTGATACAAGGGTACTGGGGATCAAACCTGGATCCTCTGCAAGAGCAGCAAGTGGTCTTAACCACTGAGTAGCCTCTCTAGTCCAGGGGTTAAATATGCTTTAACAAAGCCATGTTAGCAGATACCTTTTCAAAATGTACTTTATTTATATGTATTATCAAGACAGGTAATCAATATAATATAAGCTGGAAAATATTTGGCAATATGTCACAGAAACCTTACTCATGTAGCTGAATCACACGAGCAGTAGTTACTTGTTTACTATAATAACAGATTTGTTCTACGGTGACCCTCAGCACCTGAAAGGCCATCACAAGGCAGGACCTTGAGTCTCAATTTAACTGTTAAGGACATTGGCAAAACTGGCAAGGTAGGTCCTGAGCTTTCCCTCTTGGATGTCTAGCATCACCATAAGAACTAGCTACTCTGACTATCTAACCCACTGTATGAATACAAGAGACACAAAGAACTGAGTGGTCCCACCTCAGGGCACTGTAGCAAGACAGACTGCTGACTACACACACAAGCATGCATACACATGCACACAAACATGCACATACATTTCCACATGTACACACAGAGGAAGCCTCCTGAGACCTAGTGATAAGCGCCCAGACCCACAGAAGTACTCACAAATTTCAAATAGTACTTATTTAAGCTGTTATGTTTAGTGTTCTGTAGGAATCCATGATTGATTAAAAAAATCTATTGTTCATGATATTATTCAGTGCTAGGCTCCACTGAAGAAAATTGAGCTAATTAAGAATTTGTACCTGAGCAGATTGGTCCAGATAATAATCAAAAGCACTGGTATTGAGAATACCGCTCATAATAATATTGACAGACATAAGTATTTTGATAGCAAAGATAAACAGGCTGAGACAGAAAATGAGATCAAAATGTTGCTGATTTTCACCACTATAGGAATCAGCAAGCTTTTCCCGAAAGGAAGACATGGGAAGAGCGTAGGGCTTGGTCTCAGGTGTGCCCCAGCATAGATGCTGAGTGAATAAACAGGTGGAGTGAGGTTCCCTGTGATTTAAAAAAGCAGATCTAAGTGTGGCCTGAAGGTGTAGTTAGAAGACCCAGCTATGTTTCTGCATATGCAATCCCAAGTTCTTGCCCCTATTTCTATGTATCTGATGTACTTCTTAAGCAGGAGCAAGACATATAAAGTTATTTAATTCAGAAAGTTGATAAGACTTATCAAACCTACATGGGGATAAATTTAAAAACTCATTTTAAATATTTTTTCAACATAATTCAATATTTCATTTCAAATATAAACTTGTAACACAGAGAGACATGAAAGTTAAGAAATTGGGGGAAATGATAAAAAATGAATTTAAATTTATAAAAACTCACACATAATAAGTAAATAAGAATGAATCCTGTGGGAATATTTATTTATTTGTTTGTTTGTTTAGTTTTTATTGGCACAGGTTCTCACTGTGTGTCCCTGGCTTACCTGTAACTTGCTGGGTGGGTCAGTGTGATCCACTTTTCTCTGCTGCCCTAGTATTGAAATTAAAGGCTTGTGCCAATACATCAGGTAGGAATAATCTTCATAGTGTGAAATATTATCATGAGATTCTTGTACAAAGGCTCCAATATTCTTTTCTCCCTCCTCAAATCTCCATAATTTTCTACCTTCTGTTCTCACAAAACAGAACTTTGGTTTAGAAGTGATACAGCATCCTCCTTCCTAAAAACCATTCTTACTCATGAAATGGGTACTCTTTAATTCGGAGGCTTTAACTACCATTACGATATTGCCAGGCAAGATGATAATGCCATTTGACAGAGGATGATGGGCACCCTCCTACAGCTGGCAAGTCAAAGAAGGGAAGCCACACAGAGGTAAAGGCACGCTTAGTGTAGCAAACATGGACTAACAAGGATAAGGAGAAAAAACCCATCACCCATTCCCATGTTTCCTGTTTAGCCTTTCTGATCCAGACACTTCGTTATACAACATGCCCTAGTAGAGAAAAACAGTTTGAATCGATTTGATTTGAACTCTAGCTGCAGACTCATATTGAAAGCCTCAGAGAAGTCAGTTACTCTTCTGAGTCCTTGACTCCCTCAATTTTGAACTAGGGCAATGTTCCTACCTACAGTCCTGAGCTCGCAGGGTGTGAGGCTCCAGTGAGACAGGGTTCCTGAAAGTCCCTTTAAATGTGTTTGAATGAAAAGCTTTCATTGACACCACTGTGTAAATGACTGTGAACTTCACAAGTTTATTTTAACCTCACGCTTCTTCCAGGCCACAACTTGATATTGTAAAGTTTATATTGTATATTCATTTTTATTAACACCCCTAGAAGTATATTAAAAGAGGGCTGTTTCAGGTACAATAAAAAGTAACAGAAGAACTCTGAGGTATATATTCTGTAGTAAGTTTAAAGTGTGTGTGTGTATTCCTTTATTATTTTTGTTCTTTTAGCAGAGGTCCAATAATATGCAATAATATGCCAGATCTGTCAGTGGTGGTCAGGGCAGGTGGAAAAATACAACGAGATTTCTGAATTATTTTCAAATTGCAATGGGAAACCTCTGAAGGGTGTAATGATGCAATACAATTCATACATTATGTTTTCTCTAGGGCTAAAAAAGGAGGAGGGATCAAAGAGGAGAAAGGGGAATGAGCCCAAGTGACAGTGATGTCACTGGAAGTGATGGCATACATGCTCACCTTTTCATTTTCTGATATTATTACATGTTTGGGGCATATGCATGTCTCACTCAACTTCCTCTGAGATGATGCTAACCTCCTTGATAAATGGAAGTACATATTTCCTAAGTTAAAAAAAAGTCCCAAATTGTCTAAACTTACCCATATTTTAACGGTGGTCCTGAAATTTTTATACAAAATGGAGAATCCATGAGTTCCAGTAGGCCAGACTCCAGAAATACAAAGAAGCGCTTCTTTCTGACTTGCCCTGTACCCAGAGAACCAACCTCAGTGCAGAACATATTATAAGTCTGAATTACTCTGTAGTTTAAAAAGAAATTACTTTCAGGTAATTTTTGAGAATGTGTGAGGACTGAAAAAGAAATGACATAAATTCCTCTGTCATTTCAGGTGCTGTTCTCAAAATCTGCACATTTGCTCTCCTGTTGGACTCGCCAGCAATTTCTGAAGCAATTTGAGCTCACTTTTTGTAAAAGAGTCTTCAAGAAAATATTCTGCCAAGTACTTTGGGACACAATCAAGATAAATGACACCTTTGCATTCCTCCCATACTAAATGCCCTCTTAAGAATGCATCTAAAAGAAGGTGTCTAGGTTGAACCGCTCTTCCCACATCCTTACGCCTGCCTTCTCCTTGGTCTCTGTGTTATCACTTTATCTTCTGACTTCTATCCCCACCAGGCCGACTTCTCCCTCCCTTCATGATTTGTTTTCCTTGTCACTTAGTTCTGGAGTTTGAACATCAAGGAATTAAGCTTTAGGAAGAAAAAAATCACAGATCTCTATGTCATGTTCTTCTCTATTACCAGCAAACGTAAACAAACAAGCAACCAAAAACTTTCTCCATTTAAAGGTTAAATTACTTGTTTTTAAATAAGGACATATGATAACAGTTTGGTAGATTTGAGCTTGCCCTTCAGATTACTTCCTGTTGTAATTAAAGTTCAAAATTCACAATTATAATAGAAAAGAAAAGGAAAATTAGACATCAATAACTTTTTGATAGAACCACCAAGGATTAGTTTTTAAACCTCCATTAAGTGATCCTGGAATAAGAATAAACTATACAGATGATTAAAATTTGATTTGATCAGTTATCCGGGTGTGGTGAAAAGGGTAACAAGGTTGGGACCAGAAGCTACAGTCTTCCACTGTGTGCTACCTAGAACCTCTGATAAAGGGTTTATTGTAAATGTATGCATGAAAATGGGCAGGATGTTCCTTCCAAAACAAATTGTACAGAAGAAGAGGAACAGAATCGGGGGATTCTGTTCAAAGTGACTTAGAATCTAAAGTTCGTTTTTTCCAAGTAGTTTATCTTGCCACTCAGACAATCCCTGTGTACGTGTAGTGATTTGACTCCCCTCTGTCCCTCATACTTGCTATCTCTGTTTTGCTTAGTCTTCAAATTCTCAACTGCTTATTTCTCCAGCTCAGACATTTTCCTAGAAACCAGAGACCCTGGAGCTTTTGATGACACAAAAATACAACTCATCTCCAAAGAGATGAGATAGGTCATTCAAACATGAGTGACCATGGAGGAAGGACATAGCTTTAGGTTACCACAAATACCATGTCCCAAAGTGGTTACATTTTGAGGAGGTTTATATAGTAACAAAAAGAAAGTCACCCATCCGCACACTCTTTAAACACATTAGGGGATACATTAAGTGGGTCAGTTAAAGCAAAGCTGGTACCCCTCACAGATAGGCCACAATGCTATCTGATGGCATGTTTAGCATTTGGGTTGGTGGAGACTAAAACTCTGTTAAATTGATGCATTCAATAAGTTTATCTGTTAGTCACATGACCTTAAGTCAGACATAGATGTGGGCAAGGAATGGTACTTAGACCTCTAAGGAAGCTCTGATAAATGTAATTAGCCTTTGGACCTGAAATATCCCAATCACTGGGTGCTGAGCGGAGGGTGCAGCTTCTTCTGGGAATTTTAATTCATGGAGTTATTTTATGATTTGCAGCATTTGTGAGAAGCAACTATTTTTGTGTGATATTTTAACTGCGTTCTGACAAATAAAGTTTGCTTGGAGTCAGAAAGCAGAGCCAGCTACTAGCTAACTAAAATTAATCATAGACATTTGGAGGACTGTACACAGATAGGAGACAGGAGGTTAGGTGGGGCAGAGAGGGGATCTGGTCTTTTTGTAGAAACTGAAGAAGTAGGTGGCTGCTTCCCTTCCCTGCTTCTTTGATCTTTCAGGTTCTTACACCACTATCTAACTCCCAATTTTTTATTGCCAAAGAATAAGTAGATAAGGCTTCAAACTGTCATTGCTGCTTTCTTATCTGCTATTCCCTGAGCTGGAATGGCCTTAGTAGAAGGAACTTGAAGAGCCTCTTCTGTTGACAAAGCTATGCTAAATTACTTCACATTTGAACTTGGAAGTACTCACTCCCTTGTGTCTCACAGGGAGGGTCATGAGCTCAGGCCCTGCTACCTCACTTCTGTACTGCTTTCAGGTTCAACCTCCACCGCTAGCTGGAACACTTTCCTTCTATTTTATACTTAATTCTCCAAGAAAGAGATGTGGTTTTTTAAAATTGTTTTTCTTTTTCAGTTTAGTATAAACAATCAGACTAAGAGACTAATGTTCGTTAGTCACGATCATGCTGCAGCGGCTCTGGCTGTTCCTACTCAGAGGATGGATATCCCATGTGTAAGTCAACACTCAACTCGTAAGATGGTCCAATGACCTGGTGCTGATGGGAAGGGATCACTTGGCGATTGTCTGTGGTATACTATTCTTGAGTAGCTCTCTCTCACTATCAGAGATGTGGCTGAGGACATAGTTTTCTTCTCCAGAAAACTTGGCTTCCTTACATACCCATTTCTTCATCTTTATGGGAATTTCCCTGTACTCCTCAAGACCCTTCTAACTCTTCACTTATTTTGAAACTCTCAAGCACGTAGTGATCATGGATTCTTGGTTTTGTTCCTGATTTATTTCTTAATGTGTAAAGCATTATTCTAGATGTTGGGGAAACAGCTATTAGAACCAAAGAACAAATGTGTAATAAAATCCTGGCAGGAATAAAAATTTGTCCCAGATGGTTCAAAGGAAATTATTTTAATTTAAAAAGACTACTTAGATATGTCAGGAAATGGTTAAGAAATAAAGAAAGGGGCTTATATCACCTCAGGTCCAAGAACAGGAAGTGGTTACTGCCACATCAAATGACATGACAGATGCAGATGAAGAAGGGCCTTTTAGGAGCCATGAGGGATGCCAGTGCCAGTAACTGAAGAAGTATTCCAGCCTCTCTCTCAGTCTCTCTTTCCTCTCCAGCTCCAGTCCCTACTAGAGCTTCCCATTGGTCCATCCCTATTGGGAAGATAAGGCAGAAAAGCCAAAGGACGTAATGTTAAACTATTGGGATCCTGGTGTATAATGAGGTCATGAAGGAACTGACAGAATGGGGCTATGTGGGGAATAACCATCACATGGATATAACCATGAAGTAAAGAAAGATAAATAAAAATAACAATAGGATGTAATATAACAGAGTTTGAGTGGAAATACACTGGATAAAGGAAAGGGACCACAGCCTCTGTGATTCTATGTCTACACCATTCTTGTTACATCTGGAAGGCACTGATTCCAACCATCACCTCTGGCGTTTAACATCTGTCTGTCTCCTCTTCTACATATGTCCTTGAGCCTTGAGGGGAGGGCTGGATAAAGACATCCCATGTAGAACTGAGTGCTCCAAGGTCTTGCACTCTGCACATTGTCCAGTTGTCTCTCTGTTAGTTCTCATCTACTGCAAGCAGTTTCCCTAATGAGGGCTGAGTGAGGCACAGATTTATGAGAATAGCAATGTGTCATTAGGAGTCACTTTATTGCTACAGTCCTGCAGCAAGATAACAACCTTAGATTTTCCTCTAGGCCCATGAACTATTTTCTGTCAGGTTTTTGGTCACTTAAGCCATGTCAGGTATGGATTCTATCTGGTGAAATTGGCCATTAAATCCAATCAAAAAGTGGTCAGCTACTCCTATAATATTTGTGCAACAGCTGTACCAGAACATCTCGTGAGCAGGTCACAGGGCTTTTAGCTGGGTGATAGCGATTACTTTTCCTGCCAGCATGCAGAGTACCTTCCAGTACCATGAATACTAGACACTAGAGGTAAGTTCTAGTTGGGCATTAGCTTGACCTCTTTCTTATGTGCAATGACATAAGTAAGAGTTGTCTTCTGCAATAGGGCCTTACCATCAGGTTGTAGAGAGTAACCAATAGCCTTTGTCTCAGATTCTTTTAGAACTTTGTGCATTTGATATGAAAAAGGAGTATATATGGCAAATCAAGTTGTGAACATGAAAACACCCGCTTACCACCAACAACCAAAGCCACAAACGTTCTTAGTGTCATTGATCAGCTTCTCCTCCTTCCTCACTCTGCACCCGTAGAACCCATAGGCCCGAGTGCTCCATTCTAACCTCAGTTCTCCTATTATTTCTGTATATTTCCACCATTGCTTATTTTACAATACTAAGAACACAACCTGTCTCCTTTTATTTTACCTTTTTATTTTTTACTCATTTTATTCTCTCAACAATAAATGCCATTCTCATATGTCTTTAGCCTGAGTTAGTCAAAAGAGAAATTTAACTGTTTCTAAATGTACAGCATTTCAAAGCCTCTTTTTGATTTCTTAATTAATTACACTGTGTTCTGAAACATTGTATGCTGATTCCATAAAATTTGTTGAGGCTTATTTGTTCTACGACCAACACAACCTTGGTTTAGAATTTTATATATTATTGATTAATAAATATTCCTTATGGGTTTGAAAAGCAGTTTATTCACTGACAGAAAAAATATGTTGTTTAGTAGATTTTTGTTCATAATTGTGTTACTCTAATATTCCACATTCTTGCCGATTCAGTTGTTGATAACTGCTATTAAAATAGCATGAGAGCATGATGACGCTGGATATTTCTGTTTACCTCTGAAATTTTGCTCATATTTTAATTTTCATATTTTTCATCTTTGCTACTGCATTCTGAAGGGATCTATTATCCTAGTGGATTTGAGATTGTACTGATATACAACCCTCATGTTGAAGGTTCCCTGCCTATGCTCTCTGGTATTATATAGCTAGAACTGTGTGAAATTGGTAGTTTTGTAGGTCAAAATTCACTATGCTCATTTAGTTTAATATGATAGCTTAATCTATTTTGTTTATTTTTTCCATTGTTTTCTCAGTGGTTCCATATTATCTTATAAACAGTGCACAGTTTGTTCTTTTCAAAGCTTATACTCAGATGATCCATGCTGCTCTACAGCGTTTCCCAGCATAATTCTATCTATTTCTTCTCCCTTACCTTTACTTTCTCTTTGTCCAAAGTAAAAAATACTTTAGATAAAATAAATTTAACAGACCTTATTAGAACAGGAAATGACTCATGGATCAGGCAGAACTCAGAGTGAGGAGAGATTCAGAGAGAAACATCATGGAAGCGTAGGCTTGCAGAGATGGACACAGAGAGATGCCAAAAATAATCCAGCGATTACAGGGGAAAGCCCCTGGTTACAGTTTTGGAGGCCATTGCTACCTTCCGTTTGCTTATGGAGGGACATCAGACCTGATAATGGAAGGACTTCTGATATATTTCTTCTCATTTCCTGTCAGTTTGCTGCTCCTTAATTTAGTCATTTGTCACCGCATTGCTAGACCATGGATAAGGGTATAAATTCACCATTATAGAATTCTGATTAGATAAATATTGGCCCATATTATTTCCATGCTCATCTGGCCTCTTTTTCCTCATTTAGTTGCTTGTTAACGTATATTACACTTTTGTCAAGCTTTAAATTCATTAATTATGGTATTCAGTTTTAGAATTTCTAGAAGCTAGTACTTTCTTAATCCTGTGGTTTAAGAGTCTTTTAATGTAAGCAGAGGCTGTTTGTTTGTTTCCTGGCTTTCCAGACCTTTATAATAACACAGAAACTATATTAATTACAACACTGGTTGGAAAACAGCTTAGGCATATTTTTAGCTAACTTTTCCATCTTAAATTAACCCATAATTCTTGTCTGTGTCAGCCACGTGGCTTAAGTACCTCTTATCAGTGAGGAATTTTCATCTTGCTTCCTATGCATTTGGGTGACAACTGCAGACTGAGAGTTTCATCTTCCCAGAATTCTCCTAGTCTCATTGTCCTGCCTCTACTTCCTGCCTAGCTACTGGCCAATTAGTGTTTTATTAAGCCAATACAAGTGCCAAATCTTTACAGAGTACAGACCATTGTCCCACAGTATTGTAACATAAAAATTAAAGTATATTTCACAATTTAATGTTAATTTTACTTAATGTCACTACCCTGTTATGAAGCCCAATAGACTAAATATTTTTGCTGATTTCTAGCTTCATTAATTTACCCCTTCCCTCAAGACTATCTTAGAAATAGTCCACAGTGGTTTATCTTGAATCATAACCCCAGACAACATCAACGTGCTCTGTAAAAGACACGGATACTTATCCTAACAGCATTAAGAGTAGCCACAAGACTGTGGTATTAAAAAATAGATTGATGTTAACTTTAAAAGAAACAAATTGGCTTGCATACCATAAGATCTGCCAAATAGCCATATCTCAAAATTCAATTTCTAACAAAGATGGCAATCCTCATCAGCCTGCTTAGCAAGTGATGATAGAAAAACTGTTCATAAATGAGAAAATCTATACCATTATTACATGCCAAAATGGAATGCAGAAATATTAAAGAAATAAATCAAGAAAACCCATAAAGACATAACCTATTATGCCTTAGGGCTAGGGAAGAACTTTCAAATGATTTTCACAAAGAATCAGTTACTAGATTCAGTCACAGCAAAATTAGGAAATATTTTTTAGGGTAAAATTAGCAGAAATATGTCAGAAATATTTTACATGTCTAAAACCACAAGGATACATAAACTTTATTCACATGTAAAAGAAATCACAGCTTTAAATATGGGAAAAGATATTTGGGTCAATTTGCAGCTAAATAAATCTCAAACTTTATAAAACTATGTAAACAGATGACTAAATCATTAGTAATCAGAGGAATGCCATTTTGAAAAAAAGAAAAAAAGAGAATATCCTCTTAGAACTACCAGATCCTAAATAGAATGTTCAGAGAAAAAAAACTCAGAAAACAAAATACTGTATATGCACAGTTTAGCATCTTACCCTGGTGCTTTACAACAGAATAAGCACTCAGTATGTGTGGGAGAACTGGGTGTAACACAGAAAAACACATAATACACAAATCACAAGTAAGATTCCCCATGTTGTCCTGGATTCCCACCTCCCTCACAGGAGTCTTATCTATGGAACATCTAGTGTGGAAGCCTACAATCGTACAAGCTCATTGTTTCCCTGAATTCCTAAGGTCCTCAAAATCCTACTTAGCAGTGTAAGTCTGGGGTCTCGAGAGCAATGGTTTGCAACCTGTGGGTCAGGATGTCTTTGGGGATCAAATGACCCTTTCATGAGGGTCACATATCAGATAGCCTGCATATCAGATATTTACATTACAATTCATAACAGTAGCAAAGTTACACTTACAAAGTAGCATTGAAAATAATTTTATGGCTGGGGCTTACCACAACATGAAAAACTGTATTAAAGGGTCATAGCACTAAGGAAGGTTGAGAATTATTACTCTAGAGGAAAACAAACAGTATGCATTGCTGATTTACTAGATTGACTTACAACATAGAAGGGTAGGTAATCCAAAAATGGTTATCTGCTTGCTACAAAGTCACAGTGTATGGTAGCTCCTCAGTCTATGAAGCTAGAAGCTTCCATACAAAGGAGCCAATGATAGAGTCCTACTCTGGGGCTGAGTCCTGCAAACTCCCAAGTCTGAATCATTCTAAAAGGAGGAAGAAGCTAAGAACTATTGTCAGGAGTGATGGAGGCAGCAATAGACATGCTCCCTTGGGAAGACTGAAACTTGCTTGAATTGGTTGACTTAAAAAAAATTAGCACACAGGTATAAGGTATAATAATGGCATTGTCAAAGTGTTTCAGTAGACTCCCCTTCCCTCTCATCCCTCCTACCCCTGCTACTCCTGATCCCCTGGAACTCCTGCCCTGGTTTTCTTTCTTCCTGTCCCCCAAGTCCTTTGTTCATCTCCCTTCTCTCTTTTTTGTTGTAAGACGAGTGGTGGGCTGTGTACTACCACCCAGCTAGCTTAATCCCCAAAATAACCACATGGAAATTGTATTAATTAAACACTGCCTGGCCTATTAGTTTTAGCCTCTTATTGGTTAACTGTCACAATTTGATTTAACCCATTTTTAATAATCTGTATTGCCACTTGACTGTGGCTTACCAGGATGAGTCTAAACAGTGTCCGTCTTGGGCAGGAGAAGCATAGCATCTGTCACACTTTTCTTTTTTTAGCATTTTGTTTTGTCTACTCCACCCATTTTAGGGCTGTCCTATCAAAAGGTCAAGGCAGTCTCTTTATTTAACCAATGAAAGCAACATATAAACAGAAGAGCCTCCTACACCATTTCCCATTTTTCTGTTTACAAAAAAAAAAACCAAACCAAAACAACAACAACAAAAACCAAAAACATCTCTGGCAAAGGAAGCATGGCATCTGACACACTGCCTCTTCCTCCCAGCATTCTGTTCCATCTATTCCACCCACCTAGGGGCTGCCCTATCAAAAGGCCAAGGCAGCTTCTTTATTTAACCAATGAAATCAACACAAATACAGAAGGACCTCCTACACCATTTCTTCATCACTTATTTTTACCTTCTCTTTTCCCTTTTATGTTCTGTGATGGGCTGAATGAAAATGGCCCCTATGAGTTCATAGACAGTGGCACTGTTTGGAGGTGTGGACTTGATGGAATTGGTGTAATCTTGTTGGAGGCAGTGTAACAGGCTCTGAGGTCTCAGATGTACAAGCCAGGCTCAGTATAGCTCTTTCCACCTGCTGCCTGCTGATACAGACATAAAACTCTTGGCTCCTTCTTCAACACCCTGTCTGCCTGCATACCACCACGTTACAAGCCATGATAATAATGAACTAAACTTCTGAAACTGTAAACCAGCTCCAATTAAATGTTTTCCTAAAAAATCAATAATGATACCTGATACCCTCTCTGGCATGTAAGCATACGTATAGACAAGGTATTCAAAATCTTCTTTTCCCCTAAAGACATCCTTCAGAGACAACTGGAAGTTATTTC
This sequence comes from Microtus ochrogaster, assembly GCF_000317375.1. Taxonomy (NCBI): domain Eukaryota; kingdom Metazoa; phylum Chordata; class Mammalia; order Rodentia; family Cricetidae; genus Microtus; species Microtus ochrogaster. The sequence goes on from NC_022030.1 coordinate 16,215,439, forward strand.
TACAATTTAAGATCATCATCACTTAGTTCTGCAGTTAATATTACATTTTTTGTAGGAAAGGGAAGCATAAGTGGCTTTAAAATATTACAAAGCACCCATTATGAAGGGGAAAGAAAACGTGAAGACAGGTGAGAGACACTTAAAACTGTATCCTAAGTAAAGGCAAGGTAGCAGGAGGAGCCTAATCACATCTACAACTAAGTCATCGGTGATGACATCCAGGGAGGGGTGTCCTTACCTAGAGCAGAGGGGCCCATGAGCAGTTACTTCACATGAGACAGTTTACTTCCCAACTCTTCATTTGAAATTTCCTCAGACAATGGCATAATAAAGCAAGCCACTAACTGGCTAGAGAGAATACCATCAAAGGGACAAACTAAAAATGTTCCCAAAAAGAGCAGAAATGAAAGCACAAAATTTAAAAAAAGAATTACATTGAAACTAAAGGAGGGAAGGACCTAGAAGAGGAAGAAGAGAGAAGGAAAAAGAAGAAGAAAGATCTAAAAACAATTGCAATGAATAATAAATCAGTCTTGTTAATGGCATGCCCAAAGTGTTCCATTTTTATGTGAAAGCAAATAACTATGAAGTATCACCAACATAAACACTGATTAAAAGAGATTAAATGTCTTGAGATGAAATGTCATAACATTACACAGTGTCAGTTTGCAGTGTTCTCAAAATGTTAATGACCTCCGTTTCAGCTGCTACTATCACGGGAGATCTCTGGGGAAGGAAGCCTCAGCTGCAGGCTCCCAGGAGGAGCTCAGAGCCCTGTCCGGTCCTCTCCCTGCTAACAGATAAAATATCATTGAAAATGAGTCAGTGACATTTGCCCATGATTCACAAGGGAGTACTTAAAAAAAAAAAAAAAAGGAGAAGAAGAAGAAGTTTTATTTTACCTGAAAGTAGTTGAGTTTGTCTTACCATTTCAATAAGGTTTCAGACCTGATTCAGTCAGTCTGAAATGCTCTTTGGAATAATAGTCCTTTATCTTTAACAGTGACATTTTCTCCAGCAACAGTAACATCTGCAGAAGATTTAGGAAGTGACAGTTCATCCTTTCCCAGAGTAATTGTGGAACAAAAGTGTGAGGCGGGGTGAATTCATAACTACTTTGCCGGGACACTTGCCAGGCGTTTTCAAGAGTGTAAGAGTATCTTCTGAGAGAACAGCCCCTTCCCTCATTTACCTCGATAAAAATCATTACGACTTCTGAAAACTACAATTATTTTTGCTTCCAAGCCAAAAGAGAAAGAAGAAATAAAGGAAAAGAAAAATAGGCCAACACTCCTTGGCCACTTCTTTTAACTATACCACTGGCCTAGTTATTCTTGTCCACCGTTACATGTTTCTCATTATCTTCCAACCCTTGTGTGTATGAACCTTCATGTGCATATCTGAGAGTGTACAGGCATTTAAGATTGATATTTACTCCAAAAATGCTTAGTGAGTTTTTACTTAAGTCTTCAGACCAATTCAGTCTTTTAAGAAGTCTCTGATATCTAGAGGTTGGAAGGCAGGAGGAATAGAAATAAAAACAAAATGGGGACAGCAATGGTAAGTGTCACATGTTCAGTGTAATAACAATGATCAGGAGTAGTGCAAGAAGAGCTTTAGCTGGAGCTATCAGAGAATTTATACTGACAAAGGAAGATTACACAATGGGCATCTTAAGCTTTTAGACAGAATGTTAATAAAGAGTCATTAAAGAAAGCATTCTGTCTTCTCTTAACTGTAATAAATCACTACCTTCATGAGAGTATTTTAATTTAAATTAAACATAAGTAAAATAACAAATTTATTCATACCAACCACATCCCAAACGCTTAATGGGAAAGTGGTATGGCAATCAATGGCTACCATATTGGATGGCACAAAAGGATATTTCCATCATGGCAGAATATTCAGCTGGACAACTCTGTTCCATATAGAAGAAGCAGGATGACCACAATGGGAAACAGCAGATTCTTTCCAGATACCTAGAAGCCAGTAAACTTCCAATGTTGACTAGAGTCTAGCATAGCATTCCAGTGAGTGTTGAATGAATTCATTTGAAACTCGGGCTTTGTTCAGTGAATGGGACTGATACAGAAGAAATAAGCTTTGATAATGAATGAAACAAATACAACTGTACAATGTGTTCATCTACAGGACTTAACTACACTCTAGATGAAGAAACACAAAATCAGTGAGATGAGCATCATTCGTCAGTTTGTGGTGATACAATGTACAAATGTTTTTAGAGAGGTATCTTCATTATACTAACCATCCCTCCCCGACTTGTATTAATGATAATGATTTTCTTTTGTAGAGTTGCCCATCATAATAAGCTGATCCACTCTCTTGTGACAAAAGGTAGCCTTGTAACCAACACTTGAAAATTCAAGTCACAGTACAGCAGTCACACATAGTATAGTTTAGATCATATCAGGTTGAAGCTGTACTCAGATCAGACAAATGGAAACATGCTCTGCAACTTCACATATATGTTCCTGATTTCACATGTATGTTCCTAGCTAGGAAGACTGTTTTCTGAAGGAGATCAAGGAAGTGATAAGGCATTAATTGTGACACTTTTATTTATGTGTGCCTTCCTGTGTCATATGACCAAAATCACTCTGTGGGACAGTGAAAAGTCATTCATAACACTTTACAAAATTTATGGACCCAGCCTATATGGCTTTAAAATTGTGTCATTGAAGAGAAAGAAAAAAGATGAAGTGACTTGGTGTGTTCATGGCAGAGTCCTGTAAGTCATTTTCTCCATTGTATTCCCAGATACATGACCCAGGAAAGAAATGACCCCCTTATCCTTGTTGTCCTCCCTCTTTTCTGCTCTTCCTTCCTACCTCCCTCTTCCCCTCTTCTTTTCTGTTTCCTTCTTCTCACTTTTAAGTTCATGAAAAATGAGCAGTGATCTTCCTTCCTTCCTTTTCTATCTATCTATCTATCTATCTATCTATCTATCTATCTATCTATCATTTATCTGTTTATGTGTTCTTGCATATACATGGACCAATTTATAAATAAATGAGGGATACAGATCTGAATCACAAATTCTCAAAAGAAGAAATAAAAAACCTTTAACAGTGTTTAACATCATTGGAAATCAAGGGAAAGCAAATTAAAATTACTTTGAGATTTCCTCTTTCCTTAGCCAGAATGATTAAGATTAAAAAAAAATGACAACAAAGCCTGGTGAGGATGTGGCAAAGAGAAACACATGTTCAGTATAGTTGCAAAAAAAATCAGTATGGGGAATTCTCAAAAAGTTGAAAATAGGTTTACCATTTGTCCTAACCTTATCGATTTTTGACATATCCCAAAAAGATTCACTATCTTATTACAGACAGCAACTCAGCTGTGTTCATTGCTGCTCTATTCGCAATAGTCAGGACATGGAAACAGCCTAGATACCCATCACAAGGCGAAGGGATAAGGAAAATGTGGCACATTTCAGCTATAACAAAAAAATGAAATTATGAAATTTTCAAGTCAATCAACAGAAATGGAAAATATATACTGAGTAAAGTAACTGAGACCCAGGAAGACAAATGTTGCATAGTCTCTCTTATTTGTGGACTCCAGCTCAGAATCTTTAGGTTTGAATATATAAACAGAAATAGTCACATAAACCAAAGTCATAAATTGTACCAAAGCAGGCAAAGGGGAGGAGGCGCTATAGAGAGGAAGTTAGCATAATGACAGGTCATTGAAGACAGGAAAGGGAAAAGTGGAGATCTTCACTAGGTAGGCAAGAAAGAGAAAAAGGAGAGAGGTAAAGAAGAAATAAAAGCAAAGGATACAGCATTTTAAACACACAGCCTTCTTTCTTAAGATACAAATCAGCAACTTTAAACTAATAATCTTTTATCAGACTGTCTTTAAAAGGGTTGCCACAACAGACAAGCTATCTCTGAGTACCAATGCTTGGCAAGGTTTACTTGCAAAAGTAGAGCAAAAACTGAGGCATCGGCTCAAGCTAAGTGAACCGAAGAGCAAGAGGAAAAGGTATGAAGATATATGAAGATACTTGAGGTAGATGGAAGAGGGAATTTAACCCCAAAACAAGCCAAGGAAGGGAAAGGATAAAGAGTTCTATGCCTTTCTGTTTCCTGAGTGTATTAATTTATGTTGTATTCATGATTCATTCCTTAGGCCTTATTCCACGCAGGAACAGGTCTGTCTTTGATGAAAGAGAAGGACAACTTAAGTCACTGTATTTAAAGGTAAACACAGTATGAAAAGAGGTCACATATCCATATAAGTTATTCTTTTGGGTGTGTTAAACTTCGGATTTGGTTATAAACATGAGCCCAGGACCACCTCTAATTCATGGACATTGCCCCACATGATGGTTCTCATGGACTAAGTAGGTTATCTTAGCCTGCTGCACCAATCAATGGCCAGGTGAAAGACCCTAAAGGTCAACCTTGAAAGATCCAGCTTAACAAATTTTAACCAACTTTTTATTGTTCATGTATATATGAGTCTACTTCAATTTCTGTCTGTACAACTCTCCTTTGGGATGTTTTTACAGGGTTAATTAGGGTTATAAATCATAGCTGGGTTGTGATCTCTTTCATTCATGAAAGTTCAATATAAAACCTATTACTGAGAGATAATCTTCTTGTATACTGTGAAGATGTGTGTTTGCCAAGGCACCTTCTGATTGGCTTAATAGAGAGCTAAACAGCCAGTAGCTAGTCAGGAGAAGATAGGCAGGACTCCTGGGTAGAGATAGGAACTCTGGGAAGGAGCAGAGAGATGGAGATCCATCAGCCAGACATGGAGGAAGTTGGTCATACCATACTGAGGAGAGGTAATGAGGCATGTGGCAGAATATAGATTAATATAAATGGGTTAATTTAACTTTAAAGAGCTAGGTAAGAACAAGCCTAAGCTGAAGTTAAACTTTCATAGTTAATAAAAAGTCTGTGTGCCATTATTCTGGAGCTGGTGGTCCAAAGAAAGACTTGTTACAATCTACTCAGGTCTTTAGTCCAGACACACTTAGATATAAATTAACCAATCACATTGCATTCTGTCTAGGGGATTCATAACCAGGGACCAGAGAAAATGTAAGTTGTAGTGAACATTTTTGGTTTGCTGGAAAAAATGAAAATGTATTAAGTATACTCACAGAAGGGATAAGATAGACTTTTTCTCAAGAAAGAAAATGCCTGGCACCATAAGTGTATTTTCTACCCAGCAATTCAGCCACTAATATACTGTCACTTTTATTTGAAGAGTAAACCTTCACAGAATACCACCTCAGGCATTTTATGTAACTTACCCAGGGTGACTTTTAGATGCCAGTGTCTATAGGGCATGCTCAGTGTTTTATAGAGCTCTTACAACATGTTTCCGCTTATAGCATTTTTATAATGTAAGACTCTGTGAAGACTCTTTCTGGGTGTAGGTTGCTCAAGGTTTTCTCTGTGAGGCTTCACCAAGTTCTACAGTAAATAACAATATTTAAACTTTTAAAAGCATACATGCTGTGTAAATGCAGAGAGGAAAACTGAAGAGTAAGATATTAAAACAAAACTAAGGATGAAGAGTATGGAGAGTTTTGTTTCATTGGCCTTTTGGTTTTATGTGAATTGGCTTTTGATCTGCTACACAAATACATCTGCAGATAGAAATTCACCACAAGAATTCACTTGCCTCCAACAGTCACTGTGTAAATCATAAAATGATGCTGGTTTTTATTTAGCATTATGGGATTCAAATCTCTTCCCCCTCCAAATCATATCTTCCTAACCAGGCTAACTCACTTAAAACCATAGATCTGGATAGCCTACTGGAAAAAAAAGCTTCTTTAGCATGTAGTCAATGAAGCCAACCCTCAGATATACATACATAGGGTTTAGTGAATATATGTGGATCGGCAACCTTCTTCTTAAAGTAGAGCAATATCTAATATGAAAATTGGATAAAAAGCACATAGGTAGCAATTTAAGTTCTCCCTTTGACCCTACTATAAACCCAAAGGTTTCAATGGACAAGACTAGAAATTGCTAAGCAGATTGCCTCTTTTATTGGCTGCCAAATATCCTACTCTACAGTAGCCTGCTGAATGTCTGAAGAACACATTACTTCATTAGCATTACAAGTTTTTGTGTATTACAGAAAATACAAAATTCCTGGAAGGAGAAATATTCTAAGCAACTATGGAATTATTCTGTCAATTCAACTTATGATTAAGTAGATAGGCTGACAGCCAAGCCTTTTAAGATAGGGCACAGGTGGTTGAGGATAAATGAATTGAGATGGATATAATCAAGAAAATACTGCCTTACTTCCTGAAGTTTACAAGACCTGCCTAACAAGGTATCAGCAGTAAAGATCATTTTTAAATGGCCAATGTTAGGTCACATTCTCTGAAAGAGATTTTCTCTGAAGTCTTTATGTCCTGATTTATTTTAAATATTTATTCTTTTATTCCTAAATGTATTAATCTTTTATATATCCCATGTTTTTTGATGAAGGTACTATTTCATACTCTTATTCTAGGTGAGGAAACTGAGGCACAGAAGTGATAAAATCAGAAGAAAAGAGACAGAGCCAAAATTCAAATCTCTCCACTGTTGTTCTACCACTGGGATGGTGTTACACAGTTTTCTGTATTTCTGAAGAGTAGACAGTTGCTTCCCTGACTCTTTCTAAAGCAGTGGTGTTCAAACTTCCTAACACCAAGACACTTTAATACAGTTCCTGATGTTGTGGTGACCCCCAACCATAAACAGAAGTCTTGACTTATAACTGGTTCTGTGCCTTCAGTAGAGATGACCAACCCCAGTCATTGCACCATCTACACTGACTGATTCTCAGATGTGTGATCCAGAGTGCTGCACCTTGGGCATCCTAAAATGAGGGCTCTCTTTGGGAATAACTGCACAGCCACATGGAGGTAATCCAGAAGACATCGTGTGTAATTATTTCTTTAGATAAAGGAAACTATAAAGACCAGAGAGATGAGCTGATTTACCTACGATCACAAATCCTTAATGAAGACAGCAGATTTGAATCTCAGCACAATGTCACTGTGGTAAGTTAACTAGTGGGTTTGTTTCTGGTTGTGAATTAGAGCATCTAGGGACTAAACGTCAAGGGTGATTATGAGCTTCCACATCTGGCCATTCTGGGATAACTGGGCATAAATTTATATATAAGCAAAAATGATCATGATATGAAAATACATATAAATTAGACAACAAACAGCATATTACACGAAGTAACCCCTCTCCCACCTGTCCCAGCTAACAATTTTAAGGTCTAAATAATCTGCTAAGTTTTGTAGAAACAACAATAGAGTTAAGGGAGATCAGAGATGGTGACTTATTAAAAGGCTAGAAACTATAAAGAGAGCTCCTGATACACAGACCAGATCCATCAAGCCTTCGGCTGAACACTCACGGCACATGCATAAAAAGTTACTAGAAACCATCCAAGAATGCAGAAGAGAAGCACTAAGTGCACCTCACAGAGTACCAAGTCCCAACTGCTATAGGGATGATAACATAAGAACATCAGGGCACCCTTCAGATGGAGGTTGGTTCACTGATAGGGACAAACTAACCAAGTAAGGGTTGCTCAAGACCTACTTTAGCCGATAGTAAAGGAACACTCAAGTTAATCCAATTCCAGGAAGAACTAAGGATCTCACCACAGTACCATGCAAGAGAATAACCAGCATCCAACTATGTGATAGTCACAGCTTCAGGAATTGGATAAAACAGCCAGTGGTACAGAAAAACAGAAATCACATCCATGACCGTTCTACTTCTCTGTATCTATAAGGTGCTAAGAAGTAAAATAGACCACATAAGATCATTACAATGGCTATGAAAATTGCAGTCCCTTTGTTCAATGGCAGCAGAAACTGTACACACTAGGAAAGACATGGAAACTACTTTTGAACCCTAAAATCTATTGGAAATGTAGTTAAATGGTAGTGCTAAGTAAGGCACTTGCTTAGCATCCAAATACCATGAAACAAAGAGAAATGGAGGTAACGAATAACATCAGAAAAACATATTTGAAAATAATGGTCAAGAGTCATTGAAAAATTGAACGCATGAGGCTCAAAATGGTCAATTAATGACAAGAAACACCACAAAAGAAAAAACAGGAAAAATTACAGGAATGTGTACTATATATCTAATTTTAAAATACACTGAAAATATTAGTAGTAGTCAGAGGATTAAAATATATATTATATTCAGAGAAAGAGAAGATACCGGCAACTTCACTTCAGCGACAATGAAACAAACTTCACAAATGACGTACTTACTGAAATGAAAAACAATGACAACTTAAAATTTTTTTACTTAGAAAACTGTTTCAATAGTTATAATGAAATGGGGACTTTTTTTAAAAAAAAAAGCTTAGAGACTTCATCCTAAGTAAAACAACATTATTAGAAATATCAAATAAAGTTCTTCAAGCAAAAGAAAATAACGCCATATGGGAATTAATCAATATAAATAATTTCCAGAAATGTTAAACAAATAAGATTAGAAAAATGTTTCTCAATTTATTAATGTTTTATGAGGATAACTGAAGTTTTAAAGCAAAACTAATTATTTTATGGTCTTATTATCTATGTTTAAGCAATATATGTAACAGTAGCAAGAAGAACTATAGAAATCAAATGGAAATTGTGAAAATTAACTTTATCGACTTGACTCAGTCTAGAATCACCTGGGGACAGAACCCCAATGAGGGATTGTGGACACTGGGCTGGCATTTGAGCATGGCTGTGGAGGATTGTCATAAACAGAGTGTGGGAGGACATAGTCTATGGTGGGTGGCACCATTCCCTAGACAAAAGGTCCATACCATTTATAAATGGAGAAATCAAGTTGACCACAAGCAAGCAAACAAACAACATATGCACATTTGTTTCTGGCTGCTCTTAACCGTGGGTGTGATGGGACCAGCCCAAATTCCTGCCTTGACTTCCTGCTTGAATGAACTGTCACCTGAATTTGCAGGCAGAATAAATCCTTTCTTTCCTAAGATGCTTTTATCAGGGTGTTCTATTGCAGCAACAGAAATGAAAAAAGGACAGTGTTGGAAGTCCAAGGACCACCCACCTCCATCCAGGTCTAGTAAGGTGAGCATCCAAACTGCCTAGGCTCCCACAAAGCCAGTACGTGCAGTAGGATCAAAAACCCATTGCCATTGTTCTTGAGTTCTCAGTAGTCCTCATTGTCTGCTATGTTCAGCGAGTCTGGTTTTATCCCAGGCTTTTTCAGATCCAGGCCAGCTGGCCTTGGTGGGTTCCCGATAGAACATCCTCATTGTCTCAGTGTGTGGGTGCACCCCTCGCGGTCCTGAGCTCCTTGCTCATGCTCTCTCTCCTTCTGCTCCTAATTTGGACCTGGAGATTTCTGTCCGGTGCTCCAATGTGGGTCTCTGTCTCTGTCTCCTTTCATCGCCTGATGAAGGTTAATATTCAGGAGGAAGCCTATATGTTTTTGTTTGGGTTCCCCCCCTGGTTGGCAACTCTCTAGACATAATTGCTTATATTTCTTTAAAGTTTCACCAGAGCCTACCGAAAAGAAGCCAGAATTATCCCATGACTTCTATAGATCTCTGCTTTATCTTATGTACATAATGCAGTCCTGAAGTCTTGTAGTGTTACATTATTCTTTATCATGTATCTCATGCCCTAGCATTGTACATATAGTTTTCAATAAATAAAAGATTTGTCTGTGGGAAAAAAAAGACAGTGTTTTCACTTACATTTCTTTATAGCCTATAAAGTGCTATATTGCTTCTTTAAAGTAGGTGATAATAGCTTATATTCTAAACTATTTATTAAAAACACTAGCAACTATTTAAAACTACATAGCTGATAAGTCAACAATGAAGTAAAGAGATGAATCAATTTTAAAATTCTCAATAAATCTACAAGAAGACAGAAAATGAGAAGGCAATTAGCAAAAATAAACACATAAAATAAAAAAATATCAGTATAGTAGATCTGACCAAAATATTACCAATAATTGTATGTACTCTAAATGATTTAAATGTTCTAATTTAAAGTCAGGAAATTGTTTAATAAAATGTCAAAACCCAGTCATATAACTCCATTAAAATAAATTTTTATATTTTAAATATGAAATGCAGTGAAACAATAGAATACCATAGAAATTATACATTATAGAGGGATTTTATTAAGACAAACAGGTGTCCTATCATAAAATGTGATTTTTTTGACTCATTAAAATGACACATATACGTGTGCACCTATATAAAATAGAAAGACATTGAAAATTCACAATTACAATGTTATATTCCATTATTTTTACATCAATATTTGATAGGGAAAAAAGCACTAAACTGGTATCAGTCTTGAAGACACAAGCAATTGTTGTAATAGGAGTGGCGGGGCTGCGTCACCTGGCCGCCAGCTAGCTTATGCCCCGAAATAACAACACACAAACTGTATTCTTTTAAACACTGCTTGGCCCATTAGCTCTAGCCCTTACTGGCTAATTCTCATATCCCTATCAACCCATCTCTAATAATCTGTGTAGCACCAGTCTTACCAGGAAAGATTCAGCATGTCTGACCTGGGGGCTTGCTTCATTGCGTCTGGCTCTGAGAGGAGCTGCATGATTTCTGAGCTCACTTCCTCTTCCTCCCAGCATTCTGTTCTGTTTACTCCTCCTGTCTAAATTCTGCTCTATCAGATGGGCCAAGGAAGTTTTTTTTTATTAGCCAATGACCTTCCTCCATCAAGCAATAACACTAAATCATATAACACAGACTAAGTTAGTAGAGCAAATAACAAACTATACATTCATTTCAAATACAGGTGGAATATTTACCAAAGTATCAAGAAAATCAGTATCTCTTTTATACATGGACAGTGAAATTTTACATATTAAAGATTGAATCCAAACATATTGAAAAGAATGCTGGTTACAGCATGGTCAATTAATGCATTCCCGAACTGCAAGGTTAGTTCGACATTCACACACTAAGCAATGTAATTTACTATGTAAAAAATATTTTTAAATGTATATTTTAATTTATATATAAAATATGTGGTGAAATTTGAAGCATATAGCAATGAAACTGAAAATGCATAATGACTGTGTGACTGTGTGTATGTGTGTGTGCATGTATATATGTGTGCCTATGTGTGTATGCATATATGTGTATCTGTGTGTGTGTATGTCTCACGTATATGTGCATACTGCTCTGTGCATATGGGGATCAGGGAACAGTTTCTCAGGAGTTTGCTCTTGCTCACCTTGTTTTGAGGCTGGGTTTCCCTTCCTTATTCTGCTGTGCTGCACATTCCATGCTAGATTTCCCAAGTTAATTTCAATACTAATTTCATCAACCAAAGTCACATAGCATGGCATGAAAATAGGTGTTCCAAGAAACAGAAAAGAACTAAGAGTTAGAAATAGACATACATACCTTCTTACTTAGGGTTTCTATTGCATCAAGGAAACACCATTACCAAAAAGGGTTTATGAGGCTTGCACTTCAGCATTGTAGCTCATCACTGATGGAAGTCAGGACAGGAACTCAAACAGGACAGAATGCTGGAAGCAGGGGTTGATGCAGAAGCCGTGGAGGGGTGCTGTTTACTGGCTTTGCTCAGTCTGCTTTCTTATAGAAGCTGGGACCACCAACCCAGGGTTGACATCATCCACCATGGGTTGGGCCTTCCCTCATTAGTCACTAACTGAGAAAATGCCTTACAGCTGATCTCATTGAGACATTTCCTCAGTAGAGGCTCCTTCGTCTGATGACTCTAACTTGTGTCAAGCTACACACAAAACCAAACAGTACACATACATACATAAATACATACATACATACATACATACATACAATGGAGGATTTTCAATAATGACGAAGAGAGACTCAACTGAGGAAGAACAATGTTGCAAAGACAGCATTGTTGGGAAATAATCTTTCCAATAAATATTTTTTTAATAATTGCAAACAGGGAAAAGAACAACTTGACCTTGACTTCTATTTTATACCATATATAAGATATAATTAAAATGGTTATTATAAATTTAATAATAACTCCAATAAAACTTCTAGAAGAAGAGAGGAAAACCTCATGACTTTGAGTCAGGTCTTATTTTATAATAAGCACAAAACTGATAAATTGGCCCCCATAAAATGAAAGCATTTTTATTTTTAAAAAATGATTTTAATAAAATCAAAAGACAATCTGTACATTAAGAAGAAAAATGGAACATATGTCTATTAAATGACTTTCACCTAAAATAAAATACATGAAGAACCATGTACAATTTAATAACAAAGAAACAAGCTCTTATTTAAAATAAAATGATTTTAATAGAAACCCAGCAAAAATATCCATATGAAAGATAAACACGAGTAAGGTAAGCATTAAGAAAATGCAAATTAAAATCACAAGTTATTATTAAAGCCCCCACTAACGTGGCTAAAACCTAAAAAACTGAAATTTCTGAGTGTTTACAGACTCGAAGGCAACTGCACGCTCAGTCACTGAACACAGGAGAGAGCTTTTCACAACACTCTGGAGAGTAGTTTGGACACATTGTACAAAGACAAACATAGGCTCGCTTTATGACCCTGCTATTCCCGTTCATAGTATATTTATCCAAGAGAAAAGCAAACATACGTTCACAAAGGTCTATATGCAGAGAGTTGTTTCTAAAACCTTCTTCCTAAAGTCCCAAACAGAACGAATGTGAGCAGTGGTCATCTGATGCACAGATAAGTCACGTGTGAGTGGTTCTGCTACAGAAGTCTATTCCTCAATGGAAAAGAACAATGGAGAGCTACCCAAAATAATCTAGAAAATTTTCAGAAAAACATAGGTAGGAAGAGTCAAACCCAAAGACTATGTATTCGATGAGTGAATTTTGTATTAATTTGAGAAAAATTAAACCTATAATGACTGAAATCCATTCAGTGGTTGCCTTGTATCATGCAGCGGAAGAAGAGAATTGTCTGCCAAAAAAGAATCAGAAATTTGGGCATTACCTCCTCTATGAACTACTGGAGTATGTGAAGGGGTCAGATCTGCAGATCCAGAGCCACATACAAGATCTCCATGACACAGGACAGCATCAGGATATCCAGGAGGAGTCACAGTTGGGGCTCAGTATTGATAGGGTAGCAGAAGTCAGGGGCCTCGAGAAGAACCAACAATCCATTGCAAAAACCACAAGTAAAGGTGAGTGAACTAAGGAGTGTTCCTTGTGACTCACTGAGTCGCACTACAGCTTCCAGGTCAAGATTTTTTTTTTTTGGTTTTTCGGCTTTTTTGTATTTTTAAATTTTGTTTTGTTTCGGGGGTGTGTTGTAAGGGCAGAGGGTGGAGGCAAGGGGACAAGGAGGTGAGTGGGATCAGGATGTATGATGAGAAATTCACAAATAAATCAGTAAAAAGTGAAGGAGGAAACTGCATGTTGGTTCCCGGCTGCTCAGCCCCTAAATAATGACACAGAAACTGTATTAATTAAATCACCATTTGGCCCACTAGCTCTAGCTTCTTATTGGTTAACTCTTACATATTAATTTAACCCATCCCCATTAATATGTGTATCACCATGAGGTCGCAGCCTACCAGCAAAGTTTCAGCATATCTGTCTCTAGCCACAGCTCCATGGCTTCTCTCTGACTCTGCCTTTCTTTTCTCCCAGCAGACAGCCTAGTTTTTTCTGCCTAGTTCTGTTCTTCTCTGCCATAGGCTCAAAGCAGTTTCTTTATTCATTAGCGAATAAAAGAAACACATAGACAGAAGGGGCTACCAGACACAAAAAGTTTTTTTTTTTAATGTTGCCTATAGAAGGCTGCAGAGATGTGTCTAGGATTGAAAGTACTTGTCACTCTTGTAGAGGACCCAGGTTTAATTCCCAGCACTTACATTAAGCAGCCTGCAACTCCACCTCCAATGATTCTCCCACTGACTTCTGGTCTCTCTAGGCTCCAGCACACACGCGGGCACATTCACATACTAACACACACACAAATGTAAATAGATCTCAAAACATGAGTAGAGATTAAATCCACTTTATTTCACTTTTACCTTGGACAAGATAAAGTTAACAGATCAGTAAACTGTTGATTGAAAAGAGACAGAAAGAAAATAACATCTGTAAAGAAAAATCCTATTTGCTCTATGTTGCTATTTATTTCAAAATCGGTATTATGAAAGGCGTGGGAGAAAGCCTCAACTTCACAGAAATCTGCCAAAAGACATGGGAAAGGATACAGGAATGGCAGGAAAACAGATTCAAACGTGGCAAACTATGAGCCAGCAAACTAGCTGCATCACCATTCCTCACCAATCATAAAATCTAATATCAACTCTTTTTGGTTACTATCATTACCAAAAATTTCTATTTTAAAGGGAACTTTTCCCTTTCTGTATAAATGCAGAGCATATTCATTCCTGTGTAATTTTAAATTGATTTTAGAGCTACAGAAAATGGGGTCATTTATCAAAGCGCTTTTAGCAGGTGTCCTCAAGGAGGGATATGAAAGAAATCCTTTTCGTGTTGTGTCTTTCAGTCCTTCTACCTGGCTGACTTCTCATAGAGGGAGCAAGCTCAGCAAAGTGGGTCTCCATCTATAAAATTATGACAGCATCTTCATAGAAGTTGGGCGAGACCAATGCATTAATAAGCATTTACGCAGTTAGAAACTTGGCATTAAACCACTGCTTCCTGTCCTTGTGCAGCTAGGCACTCAAGGTTACTCAGCAAGGTCTTCATGTGGCCACAGCTTAATTTCTCTATGTGCCTAACTTCAGCCTTTGTTTTGTCCTCCTGGCAAACAAAGTGTTCCCTGCACTTCCAACTCAGCAAGAAAGGCTCCTGGCAGAACAAAAGGCAAGAACTCTGCTTCCTGCTTGCCACGGATGTTCCCTCTTGAAAGGGAATGATATCCAAAAGATTTACAGAAAGAAAAACAACTCTTCATATGTACACAGAGTTACTAATTCCTGATGCACATAAAAGCAGTATTTTTAATTGCATGCCCAAGAGCCTGTTCTAAGCCAGGATACTAACAATCATATGCAAAGAGATAGGGTATCTTCATTTGCTTTCTAGTGCTGAGCTAAACATCATGACCAAGAACAGCATGGGGAAGAAAAAGATTATTTCATCTTACTGGTCATGATCTATATGAAGGGAAGTCAGAACAGGATCTCAACACAGGACCCTGGAGTCAGAAATTAAATCAAGGGCCTGGAGACATGCCTCAGTAGTTAAGAGCACTAGCTGGTTTTCCAGAGGACCTGCATTCAATTCTCAGCAACCGCTTGGTGGTTCACAACCATCTGTAAAGAGATCTGGCACCCTCTTCTGGCCTGCAGGCATGCATGCAGAAAGAACACTGTATACATAATAAATGAAACTTTTTTAAAAAAGAAAAATTAAAGCAGAGATCATGGCAGAATGTTGCACACTGGCTTTTTACTCCAATTCACTGATTGTCCTCGGTCTACTTCCTTACAGCACAGGCCCACCTGCCATATGGTTATACCACCCAGAATTGGCTTGGTCCTCCTAATCAATCATTAGTCAAGAAAATGCCCCATAAATGCACCTACATCTTATAATTTCCTTTTATCAATTGATTTTTTTTAACAGAATACTTGTTTAACTATGTAAAGATGTGTTGCATTTGTTTAATCATGTAAAGATGTATTGCTTTTTTACCTTGCCTGCCTAAGGCACCTGATTGGTCTAATAAAAAGCTGAATGGCCAATAGCAAGGGAGGAGTTACAGGCGGGACTTCTGGACAGGGAGTGTGAGTAGGAGGAGGAATTTAGGCTCAGGAAAGAAAGAAAAATAGACCCAGCCAGACACAGAGGAAGCAAGAAAGTAGGACATACAGAATGAAAGGTAAAAAAAAACAGAGGCAAAATGTAGATGAGCAGAAATTGTTTACATTAAGTTAAAAGAGCTACTGGGACAAGCCTAAGCTAAGGTTGAACATTCATAATTAATAATAAGACTCTGTGTCTTTATTTGGGAGCTTGTTGATGACCCAAAGAAAACTCTAACTACAGAGAATTTCTCTTTCCAGATGGCGGTAGCTCATGAATCTAAGCTAGGTTGACATGAAACTCAGCAGTGCACACAAAGTCAGATCTTATCTATAATAATAGCAGTTACTCTCTTAGTGAGGGCTTGTTCACGGCCAGGAATGAGCATTGCATCACTTAAGCATTGAACTACTTAGCAAGGTAGGAATTATTATTATTCCTACCATATAGATAAACTGATTATGGCTGGAAGAAGTTAAGAAAATCCAAATATTAGTCAAGAACTGAACCAGAGACTTTATAAACTTTTTCCTCCTCAGTACCACTCTGCATACCTTAAAGGTTAGTATGGAACTTCCCAAAAGGACAGTGGAAATAAGTTGAACTTAGAGTAGGGTTTAAGTAGGGAGCTTAATTGTAACTTTTTATCATGAGTCTGGTAGGCCAATCATGGCACTAAGTATCAATAACCTAAAGCAGCAGCCCTGGGCTTGACATCAGGGAAACTTCTTCTCTCTCTCAGTTTGCCTCATTCTCCAAAGTCTCATTCAACAAACAGCTTCCATTTTCTGCCATACTGCCCCATCATCTTCAAATCACAGTGACATTATACATAAGCACATCCTTTATGCACAGTTTTCTTTTGAAAATTGATTGGAGGTAAGTAGGTGGGTTAGGCAGCAAAGAGAAATAACTAAAGAATAAAGGTTGTATGTGGGTGGATAGGGGTCAATGGAAAAAAAAGAAAACAGAACTATATTTGTACTTTCTTGGGAAGAATGACTAAGTAAAATAAATGTGATCATTTGAAGCAGTCAGTCATTGTGTGCTTTGTAAAAAGGGCAGGATGATTTGCTTCTCACCCACTCAAAGCCATTTTAAAGCAATCCAAGAGTTTGCTTTCCCCAGACTGAAATGAAATGGTATAGAGCTATTATCTACATGGAGGATCTGGGGAGGGTTATAGCATGCTTCTTTATTATTATTATTATTAAGGTAAAGGGATGGTGGACTCTAGAGGAAATCCAGTATTCACCGTTGTTTGACTCCTTGAAGATACAGCATTAGGAGAACTTCAAGGAAGAGACAGGAAACAAAATAAAAAGCTGGTTCAGCTTTTAACACAATACCAACTTTTTTTTGTGACCTCTGGGCACTGGGGATGCAGAACTCAAGCATGGTCAACAGAGCAGTAACCTTCAGTGTCTCTTAGCAATGAGCCATCTGTAGTGAGAAAATCATTTCCTCTTTCCTATACAATGCCAACATTCAGATACTCGTGTATGTAGTCAACACAAAGATGCACAGCTGTGTCAGGTGGGGGGGGGGAGCAAAATGGAAGCTGATATCTATGTGCTTGATAACAACTTTGTGTTCCTCACCATATGTAAAGGCTTTAAAAGAGTCTATAACTCATTTTAAGGAAAGTAAAGCAGTGCTAAAAGAGTGCACCCTTGTTTCCTAAGGCGATTGGAAGAAAGTACCACAAAGCAAGGGACTTAGAACAGCAGGAAACTACAATGTCACAGCTCAGAGAAAGACGCTCAGAATCAACTGTTGACAGAGCCATGACTGATGTTGCAGGGAGTCAGGAGCATTTACTGGCCTTCTTCAGGACTCTGGGCAAAGGCGTCATGTTGGTTAGTTTTTATGTTAACTTGACACAAACTAGAGTCATTGGGGAAGATGGACTCAATTAAGAAAATACCTTTGTAAGAAAGGCCTAATAGGCATCTATTAGGCATTTTTCTTGGTCAGAGATTGGTGTAAGAGGGCCCAGGTGGCTGTGAGTGGCACCAGCAGTTGCCATGTGGTCCTGAATTGTATAAGGAAGCAGGCTAAGTAAGCCATGAGTGAGCAGGTCAGTAAGCAGCACTCATCTGTAGCATTTGCCTTGAGTTTCTACCCTAACTTCCCTCCATGATGGACTATAAACTATGACTTGAAATAAACCTCTTTGGTCACGATGTTTTATCACAGTGATAGAAACCCTAAAACAGGTACAAAATTTGGCAGTTCATGTGGGCAAATCATCTCAGTCCAGCCACTGGTCTTTGTTGGCATGTGACTTTTTCATACCTCTGTGTTGACATGTTACTTTCTTCTCATAAAAACACTAGAGAGATTGGATTAGAGTCATCCTGATGCCTGCATTTTAGTTTTATTATCCCTAGAAGTCCTTATCTCCAAATAAGGTCATATTCACAGATGCTAGAGTATAAGAACTTCAACATATCTTCTGGAGGGAGGGAAATGACATATAACACAAGTGAGAAACCAACATCTCATGCTCATAGCCCTGCTTTCTCAGAATTCAAACATTAACTGAAAATGATTCTGTGGTTGTGTTTCACAGGTTACTACAAATTTTTTCTCACTTGTAGTTTATTTCCCATTGTGTGTGTGTGTGTGTGTGTGTGTGTGTGTGTGTGTGTGTGTGTGTTTACATGGGAATGTTGGGTGTCTTCCTTAGTCACTCTCCATACCAGCCTTTAAGATACTTACTCACTGAATCTGTACAAGGATGTTTCTGTCTTCATCTTCCCTATGCCAAGATTGCAGATGGATGCTAATGCATCCAGCCATCCAGCTATGTGCATGGTCCTGGAGATCTGAACTCAAGTCCTCATGCTCACCTAGCAAGCACTTCACCTACTGAGCAATCTCTATTCCCCCATTTTCTACTCCTTGCTTAGTAACAATCAGTCATCAATAAATCATTATTAAAATTACTAAACACAAAGATAAAAATTTGACAAAAGGACAACTATGACAACTGTGTCACATGAAACAGGAATGACCACAACTAAACCTCCTTTGCTTTCCTCTGTTCCTCTTCCAAATTTCAACGTCATTGTTTTCCCTTCCCTTTCTATCCTGACTCTTGCTTTCTTTCACTCACAAAACTATTCTTGTAAATCAGATGAGGGTTCAATGAAGTATTTCTCATAACTCAAAGATAACATACTGAGAATGAATGAGATTAAAATGTAATGAATGGAACCAGTCACCTGTGCAATAACAAAACTATTCCCCAGGAATGTCAGTCTCACTGCTCTCAGGGACCTCTTGAGCATTATGCCTGCCCAGCAATGTGATTAATAAACTGAATAAAAAAAGACATAGGATCTTGGTGTGGGAAGTCCTTCTGTATTGGTTAGTGAATAAAGGAGCAGTCCTGGGCCTGTGCATGACAAGAGTAGATATAGGCAGGGAAAACAAAACCAAATGCTGGAAGAAAGAAGGCAGAGTCAGGGAGAAGCCTGGAGCCACTAGAAGAGAAAGACACAAGCCTCTATCTGGAACCTTGCTGGTAGGCCATGAGCCTCTTGGTAAAATATAATAGAAATGGGTTAATTAAGATGTAAGAGCTAGCCAATAAGAAGCTAGAGCTAATAGGACAAGCAGCGATTTAATTAATACAGTTTCTGTATGGCCATTTCAGGGTTGAACATCTGGAAACAAACAAGCAGCCTCCTATAACAGGATCTGAAGACAGACATCGCTTTAAGTGCTGGATAAATTCATTCTTTCCTAATATTGTTCAAATCTTCTACTTTTTCTAGGCTTTTGTTTCCTCATCTGTGAAGTATGTTAGTAGCACTTACTTGATATTAATTTAAGTAGCACTTCATTTCATAAAATTAAATAAGAGAGTTTATCCATAGCCTTCTATTGTAACATGGAGGGTCCTGCTAGTTTGTCGGGGTTTCTGTCTTGCCCAGTACCCCAAAGCCAGCAAGCCCCAAAGAAAATCACACAGAGATCTCCATAAGTTACAAAACTGATTGGCCCATTAGCTCAGGCTACATATTAGCTCTTGTAGCTTATATTAGCTCATTATTTTGATCTATTTTCCCCATATGGCTCGGTACCTTTTTCAGCTGGCAGGTTACTTCCTGCTTCTTTGGTGGTTGCCCAGGACTGGGAGGAATCAATTTCCTCCTTCCCAGAATTCTCCTGTTCTCATTGCATTACCTCTACTTCCTGTCTGGCTTTCCTGCCTATACTTCCTGCCTAGCCAATCAGCATTTATTTAAAACATGATTGACAGATTACAGACAATTTTCCCGCACCATGCCATCACGATTAACAACAAGTGACGGTGGCAGGAATTCTCAGTGGGAGAAAGAGTGATGGTGATGGTCATAATTGCTCTATGCTTATGCTGCATTTGTCATCACTCTGGCCAAATAAGTGACATCAGCTCAAAGGAATAAGTGAGTTCCTTTTTATTTGATGGTTTCCAAGGTTTCCGTTCATGGTAAAGCGTGCTATTTATATCACAGTACCCAGGAAGGAAAAAGGAAATAAAGGAAGGGACTGGAATCACACACCCACCTGTGACTCACTTCATTTAACAAGGTCCTGCTTCCAATATTTCCACACATACACACATACACTCAAATATTACCATCACCACCTTCAACACATGAGCTGTTGGGAAACATTTAAGATGCAAACCATGACAGTGTTGTCAGTCTCTATATATGTATTAAAGTAACCAACACAGTACAAGGAATGATGTCAGAGGGCATTTATGACTCATTGCGCCACAGCTGTTTCCTGGACAATGTGTCTAAATGAGCCACTCTTGATGGGATCAGCCCACATACTTCTTTGGACTACGATGTTCCCCAAACCATAAAATCAGCCAAGTCCAGTTCTGTAATTTTAACCCAAGGTTCATCAGCCCACATGTTCTTTATTTGTAATTGGACTTTTAAATGCCTTTCTTAAAATCCAGTATAGAACACCTTCTTAAATGTGTGCTTAGTATTATAAAAACTTGGCCAGTCTGGTATATACAGAAATCTTGTGAGCTGAATGGATTATCCTTAAGGAGTTAGTTACGTATAAGAACATCAAGAGAAAGTGCTGCCTCTTTAGATTTGATAAACTCATTATGGCAAACCCTGAAATAAATCAACAGGTATCTGTACATCCAGGAAACTTGACTGTATGCCAAATCTCTGTCCTTATCTTTTAAATATAAGTTTCAGTTAGATTGTGATATGATGCTTTCCTGCCAATCCATGATACTCTTCCTGCATCTTCTTGTGTCAAACTGGTGTCTCGCTCTTATGTTGTCATTATTTCTCTGTACAAATATGTGTGAGGACCCCCAATTCTAGACAACCCTTTGTTATTTTTTACTTACATTAATATTCATTAATCACCATTTCCAATGGAAATCTTCTTTAAGGAATGATTATAAGTTGAATATGGCAAATGAAACGCTACTAAAAATAACTACCTCTTCCTTCAAACATGAATCATAGGCAAAAATTAAACCTACAACTACGCACCCCAAAGTGAAATTCCTAAGTGTCATTAAAAACAAAATAGCCCATGGAGGTGAGCAAACTATGAAACAAAATGACTCCTGAAATCTGAAACTATCAGCTATAGGTTTGAGGTACTAACCAAATCAAAAGGCTGAAAGGGTTGGGTGTTATACACCAGGAACAGGTGAAGAAGAGTGCAGATGAGCATCAAAACTTAAATGAACAAATTGGGTACCAAGTGAAGACCAGAGGTAATCCACTACTATAAATGAAAATTAAGGGGCTCCATTAAAGCAAGAAACTCCAAAGAAACATAGTTAGAAAATATTAGGCAAAGAATTGTTTTTTTTATTTTTAGAGGTCATAACTTGTAAAATAAATTAGTAAGTTGTGAAGAAACCGACTTAGTTATAAAATACAGAGTATATAAATAAAATACTGTAATTTAAAATGAAGATCACATATGAGTGAGATGGTGTGCTTATGCAGGTTAAATAGAATTGAAACATATAATTAAGAATGTCTCCCATGATATTACAAAGACCCTGACAGATGGGAGCAGGAATAGGAATTTAGACAAAAGTTAAAATGTACCATATTTGGGAAGAAGGAAGAGATATTCATTAAGTTTAGTTATCATAGACAAATATAATTTTAAATTTCCTGTTAAAACTGAAGTTGAGTTTCTAACATTGAAATTGATAGGTTATTTTGACTAATTGTTAGTCTTTTAGTTGATAAATTGAAAATAAGGAAATATTGGAGAAAAAGAGAAGCTATAATAAATCTAGAAAAGTATGAAAATAACTTGTTAAAATTATTTTAAAAATACTAGCAGTATAATTGAACATGGAGATGTCGAGCAGAGCTGGTGCCAGCAACCTTGTTATAAAAAGGCACTCTGTATACTATCAAAAGAGAAACATAACCACTATGGTATGGGAAGTCCTTCTGTGTATATGTTGCTTTTATTGGTCAATGAATAAAGATACTGTCTTGGCCTGTGATACGGCAGAGTAGAGCTAGGAGGGGAAAACTAAACTGAATGCTGGGAGAAAGATGGTGGAATTGTGTCACTGGGGACAGATGATCCAGAACCTTGCCGGTAAGCCACAGTCACAAGGTGATACACATATTAATAGAATTTGTTTAAATTAAGATTAAAGTAAGATTAAAGCTTAAATTAACTAAAATTAAATTAAGATAAAATTAAAATTAAAGTAAGAACTAGTCAATAAGAATCTAGAGCTAATAGCTCAAGCAGTGATTTAATTAATAGTTTCTGTGCGGTTATTTTGAGTCTGGGCAGCCAGAAACAAACAAGTGGACTCCTACAACAACACCAAGCCAGCCATGAAACCTTATCTACAATAGAGTACTATCTGCAAGATATGCTAGGGCAATAATAGCCCAAAGCTTATGGGAGTAACCAACCAATAACTGGTTTGACTGAGGGACCATTCCTTAAGATGGGACCCATACCTGACACTGCTTGAGAAACCAATTACCAAAAACTATATATCCGAGGAACCTAGAGTAAAACCAAATAATAGTAACCTAGGAAAAGCAAAAGAATATAGTGATAAAATGACTAATAATGATATTCGGCTATACTCATAGATTATTGCCTTGTTCCGTCATCATCAGAGTCTCTTCCTCCTATAGCAGACCCATAGACAGACATTATGCAGGGAGTAAGATACCTTTGAACATTCAAGCATACATAGCATGTCTCCATCAAATCTTTCTCCCAGAGCTGAGGGAACTGACAGAAGAGGAGTTAGAAAGAATGTAAGATCCAGGGGGAATGAAGTTCACCAGGAGAACAGGGCTCTGTAAATCAAGCCATCAAAGCTCATTCGAACTCTCAGTAACTGAAGCAGCATGTACAGGGCCTGGACGGGTCAGCACCAAGACCTCTGCATTTATAGTAAGGCTTTCAGTTTCGTGTTTCTCTAGATTGTGAGTGTCTGAGTTTTGTGCCTTCTCTTGGGCTCTCTTCTTTCTATCAGTTGGTCTTGTCCAACTTTGATGTGGTAATTTTGTATTATCTTATTATGTTTTATTTTTTTGTATTTTAAAAATGAATGAATAAGTGAATGAATGAATGAAAATCTAGCCACTAGGGTAATGGTAAACAACTGAATTGTCATTTATACCTCTGGGAGAAGGAAAAACTACCAGGATACATTAACTACTCCAGGGCAGGTTTCATCTTCAGGAGTAATTGACCAACATATAATGTCAACATATAATGGAGTCGGCATATAAAGGAATCCACAGGGTATTTTTTTTTAAACTTTTGCTTGTTTTCTTTCTTTTCTTTGGTGTGTGTGTGTGTGTGTGTGTGTGTGTACGTGTGCGCATGTGTGCTCTTAGTTTGTTATAGTTTGGTGGCTTTTTTCTCCTTTGGGGGTGTTTTTTGTTTTCTTGATTTTAGGGGATTTTGCTATTGTATTAGGACTTTGTTTTTGTTTTGTTTTGTTTTAGAGAAATAATTTACAGTTGAGTAGGTAGGGATGGGGAAAGGATCTGGAAGGACTTGGGGGAGTAGAAGAATATGATCACAATATATTTCAATTTAAAAATTGTTTTAAATAATTAAAAATAGTAAAAAAAAGAAAAATTAAGAAATGTTTTTCATCTAGGCTATAAAGAATTTTTATACAGTGAAATACTGACCCTAAGAAGGTAATGACAGAATACTTTCTTGAGAACAATGTATATACCTACTTGCCAGAAGTCACAAAAGGATGGAAAAAGTAAGGAGAACCCCACCATAGACATTCTCAGGTATCTTGGTGAGATGTCTGTTGGAGGTCTTAAATCACAAAAGAAAATAAAATGTACAGGTCCAACAAGGCAGCTTTACCATAAGAAAAAAAAACATTTATGACACAATCCTAATGATCTGGATCCCCTGGTGAAAGGAGAAAACTAACCACATAATGCTGCAAATACACATACACACACACATGCACACACACACAAATCACCCATACCACCACATACATGACACATGTGCACACAATGTGTTTTAGGGTTCATATTCTTAGACTGAGTTGCATTCACTTGGTTGTATATAGCTCACAAGCTATTTCAAAGTGACACAAAATGTTTAAACCTGGAGTCAGAAAATAAAGCATTTATCAGGAAATTAGTAACAAAAGAAAGGCAGGAATGACATTATCTATGCCAATAAAAATAAATGACTAAGATTGACTGAAAAGATAGAGAGCCCAACTGTATTCCAACACACATCATATTGGTAAATTATTATGTGTTGCTTGATCTCACTAAGCAGCTGGCCTTGGAAGTGACATTGTCCCCTGCCCCTTATTTCAGACCCTATTTGATTATCTCAAAGCTCTACCTAATATGTTTTTTATTTGTATTGGGCTAACCCCCAAACATGACCGGAAGTTGACAAATAGCTATACATCTCCAGAGTGAAAACACTGTATCTTTAAGAACAGCTAGCAGTAAACCATACCCAACCAAGGTTACTATTGTCCATCTCCTGAAATAGAAATGGCCACAGTGGGAGCAGAAAACCAGAAGTTCAGTCACTGGGAGCGCATCTGTGCAGAAAAGCTCAATCAGGAACTCCGCATGATGCTTCAGTTTCTGTGGAATGTTTGTAAGCCCCTGATTTGATGACATGATATCTTGTTTGCTTTTTCAGTTGAGCTACTCCAGTCATCTCTGCTTGGATGCTGTGAGGCCCAACTTGATGATGTTTTTCTATCTACTTGCTCTGTCTGTTACTTGCTATTTGTTCTTTTTTTTTTTCTTGTTACAAGTTTAGCAAACTCACCCATTTAAAATCTAAAATACAACAACCACAGACCATCATTCTCTGGACCAGACAGAATATGCACCCACAGCAAAATTAATAAATTAAAGTAATAATCAAAATTCCCCTTTCTGTCATCTTAATATCTAGCTGTATCATACTTGAACATAGAGACACTTGTTCAACCATGTTCACTGATGCTCTATTCATAATAGCCAGAAGCTGGAAACAAACTAGATGCCCATCAACAGATGAATGGCTAAAGAAAGCATTGTACATTTATATAACATAATATTACTCAGCTGTTAAAAATGAAATTTACAGGTAAATGGTTGGAGCTAGAAAAATAACATCCTAAGTGAGGTAACCTGACCCCCAAAAGACTAATATGATATACATTCACTTATATTTGGATGTCAGTTCTTCAGTATTAGATAAGCTGCCTACAATCCATATATTCACAGAGGTTAGGTAGAGAGTCAGGGACTGGGGGTAGCATGGACCTCCCTAGGAAGGGGAAATACAATAGATAGTTATTGATGAACATGGAGGTAGAGTGGGGGTATAGAATAGAAGGATCAAATAGTAAGAGAGAGGGAAAATGTAATGAGAAAGGGGATACAGGTAGGGACGGTGAAAACTTGGGTTCGTTTGAGGGGTTGTAGGAAGACCTAAAACCTTCCTAAAATATAAACATATAGGAAGGTGACCTAGATAGAATTTCCAAATAAGAAGGGAAACAGAGCTCTAGCTGAACATTAACATCTCTCATTACCAAATAAATCCTCAAGTTCTGGGAATAGCTAGAATTAAGAGTTCTTGGTCAAAGGGGCCTCATGGGAATCTCAAGGTTATTGGTTGCTTTTCACAAGATGGTATGGTTCTACTGATAAAGACAATATCTAAAACTCATTGAACATGAAGAATTCAAGCTGGTGCCTACCTAGAACCTTCATGCCTATTAACTAGTGTTCATGGTACTGAAAGGGACCACTCACACTACCAGAGGAGAAGTGTAAGCACCAACACAGCTAAAACCCCTCACTCTACAATGATGACCTGACTGCAAGATATGCCGGAATAACAGTGGCATAAGCTTGTGGTAGTAACTAACTAGTATCTGATTGGATTTAAGGCCCATTCCATGAGACGGAGCACACCCCCAGAACTGCATAGGTAGCAGTAGGTAGACCAGGAACCTAGGGGAAAGCCAAATACTAATGTTCTGCTAAAAGAATATAGTAAAGAAATGACTCTAATAACATTCTCCTCTATTCATAGATGAGTGTCTTGTTTTGCCAGAGAAGCTTTCTCCTGCATAGATGGAAACAAACACAGAGATCAACAGCTGGACAGTGTGCAGAGAGTGAGAGACCCTGGAACATTCAGTCCTCAAAAAGATGTCTTCATCAATCCCTCTTCTCAGGGCTAAGGGAAATTTGTGTAAGAGGAGGCAGAATGACTGTAAGATTCAGAGGGGATGAAAGACACCAAGGAAACAAGACCTTCTAGACACAATGGTGCTGATGCACATACAAACTAACAGAGACTGTGGCAGTATGTGCAGGGCCTACTTGGGGCTAGGTCAGGTGGGGGCCCCCTCACAGAGGGTAGAAGTGGACACAAGTCCCCATCATTAACCCAAAAGTTATCTCCAATTCACATCCACCCACAAAAAAATTAGTTTTCTCCAACTGTCTCATGAGGACAAACTACTCAAAAGGGTAGTTTCCCTACCCAGAAACAGAGAGCGAAGACAAAATGAACTTATTGGCAGTTTTGGAAGTTCTTTGTCTCATAAGGCATTGACAGTGCCTTTTGTTTTGTTTGTTTTCATTTTTCTTTTCTTTCCTTTTTTTAAACTTTATACATCTTTTGCAAATATAGTTTTTGGTTTTATGTTTTTATGAAATTTCTGTGTTATGAACGTGTGTGCCTCTGCATCCACATGTGTTTCTTAGGCTTTTTCTTTAGCTCTTTTTCTCTGTTTATTTCTTAGTTTGATCCTAGTCTAGCTTGTTTGGTAGTATTATTTCCAGATCTTGTTTGTTTTCTAAGGAGAGAATGAAGGTGTGTGACTTGGGTGGGAGGTGAGGAGAGGAGAATGTGGGAGGAGTTGGGGATGGAGAAACTGTGATCAGAATAATGTAGGGGAAAAAATCTAAATGACTTCATAAATTGAAAAGAAAGAAAATTCCATCCAATATTTTGTCCCTCATCTTTTCAGGGTCATTTGCTCTGCTTATTGATTGATTCTCATTACTCCATCTGCAGTGATCACATTATTTCTCTGATCAGCAAAAAACAGAAAACAAAACTCTGTGCCCTTGTCCCCAGCAGCATCCATCACATTTGCCTCTCTCACTGTACAATGATCATGAATTTGATTGGGACTTCATCAATCATTAGGCAGCATTTTAAAAAATCCATATGAAGCAGATATGAAAATCACAGTGAATTGCGTTTTAGGATTCAACATCTCTGAAGGCACAGAACCCGAGCCCCTCTCCTATCCTGCACTCTCCTCACAACAGAAGCTCCTTCCCTGCCCCCATTCTCAATTTCAGTCAATTTTCTAAGAAAAATATAAACCTGTCCAAAGGCCCCAGTTCATAACTAGTTGATGTGGAAACAAAACTCCATTATTCCTGCATTCCAAACGTGCTCCCATTGTGATGACACTATTTTTATGGGACATTAGAGAAAGAAGCCCCCAGAAGGATTCCTTTCCACTTTGTGCCCCGAGGTAGGGAATTCACGAAGAGATTAGAGGAAGATTGCTTGTCAGACACAGCCGGTACATCTAAAATTGTGCACTGTGTGAGATTTACTAGACTACGTGGTCCTTCCCGAGAGATGGAAGCTACAACTGGCATGACAAGTAACTGAAATGACCCACAACCTCAGGAAGGGATGAAGAGGCATCAGTTTAGTGGAACTGTT
Organism: Microtus ochrogaster; assembly: GCF_000317375.1. Lineage (NCBI taxonomy): Eukaryota > Metazoa > Chordata > Mammalia > Rodentia > Cricetidae > Microtus > Microtus ochrogaster. The sequence goes on from NC_022030.1 coordinate 16,243,509, forward strand.
TGCGAAGAAATCAGTGAGATTGCGAACCATTAGGTTTTTTAAGGATCAGGTAATGGATGTGTCTTCTAGCTATACACAGAAGTGCAACCATTATCAATTACTACAGAAAAACCCCCATCAAAGCACTTTGTACATGTTTAGTGCCTTTTGTTGTTAGAAACCTTGCAAACTCTTTATGACCATTCTTTTGTTTAATGTAAAGAGCAATGGTTTAAATTCATAAGAAGAAGAAGATTTACAGTGTGTTTGAGAAAAATCACTTCCAAAATTTCCCACTGTTGGATCTGTTTCATGTCTGTGCATTACAAATCGTCTGTTGATTCCACTCCCTGTGAACTGCAAGGGGTTTATCATGAGTCTGTTTATTCCAATTAGGTTTGGAATGTGTTTGCCTTCCAGGTGCTTTACTTCTTGGTCAGCAATGAATATTCTAGAATTGGATTTAGTGAGTTATGGAACATAGTTTCTTATACTAAGGTAGTGAGTGAGCTCTGAAATTGTTCCACTTCTGGTCCAGTGCACACAATTAAGCCAACCGTCCAGGGCATTAGGAAAAGTCCATCTGGTTAGTCAGGCATTTGTCCAAGACAAAGGTTTTCTTTCCTTGCACAGATTTTTTTTTCTTGGAAAACTCAGAAGCTGCACTTTAATGACTCTGCTGGCTATTCTGAAGGAGAACACTTTCTCTAAGCACTTTAGTCCTATGCATTCCCAATTCCTAACATGACTACCACCAAGGATAGAGACCTCAAAAAGTCAGGCCCATTTCTAAATACTCTGTGAAAGCTTTACAACTTGATGACCAGTTAGTTAGCTCAGACTCCGATAAGTCTTCTCATGATTGTGCCACAGTTTCCAAGCACATCTTGGTGTCCAATAACTAATGGACAATTAAGGGGGACTTCGGGATGGACAGTGATGGGAAAAATGAAAATGTTTAATATAATTGATTCAGAGTTAGATTTTCTTTTATTTTTCTGTATTCATGTTTTTATACTTTCATTATTGTTGTGATATTATAGACTGTAGAAGGATAGATTCACTATTGAAAGTTATTTGGGGGTGCTGTTAGGAGGACCATGTTTCAGACTAGAAATAGCATATTTTAAGAATAACTTCATTGAAATGTTCTTCATTATGTCAAGTTGTTCCTTTCTTAGGGTTTCATGATGAAAGAATAAGGCTTTCCATGGTTTTCCAGCATGGCACATAGGCAGTATCATGTGCCTAAATTTTCCTTGTTGCCCCAAGCACAAGGCACATGAGCTCAGATCTTCAGCACTGTGGCTGGTGTGAGAACCCTACCTGATATTTAAGAGATAAAGAGCTTCCTTTTTACAAGAAAGATTTTCATTATTGAATATGAATGTTCAGTTGAATCAATTCTGCCAAAAAATTCTAAATTTGTTGATTTATATTCACAACATGTCATAATCCCAACTCTTCAATTTTCCAGTGATGGTTTTTCTGACAGAGATAAAGATTAGGTGCAATGCAGCGTATCACAAGACTGTAACTTGGGAAAAGCCTGAATGCATAGTGTATTGTATCATTTTGACCATGAAGGAAAAAAAAAAGGACAAGTTCAAATTAACTGGAAAGTGGCTTTCATCTGCAGTGACCAGAAGGATGAAGGCAGTGTTTGTCGAGAGCAGAGCTGTTTGCAGATCTCAAGTGTTGACACTGTACAATATTACCAAATGCCACTCCAGAGTCAGGGGGCAGAGACACTCTAATATAATGCTGTTATAATCCTGGTACCTGTTGGCCAAGGTTTCTGCCCTACCTTCTGTTGACAGAGGATTCTGTCCCACCAGATCCTGCAGTCGTTCAGTCCCAAAGAAATACACAGAGGTCTACATTAGTCATAAACTGGTTGGCCTATTAGCTCATGCTACTTATTAACTCTTATAGCTTATATTAGCCCATAATCCTTGTCTGTGTTAGCCACGTGGCTTGGTACCTTTTTTGGAGAGGTGGTCACATCTTGCTTCCTCTGTGTCTGCCTTCTTCTGTGTCTGGGTGACAACTGTAGACTTACTCTTTCCTCTTCCCAGAATTCTCCTGCTCTTACTGCCCCGTTCTGCCTGGTCATTCCACCTATATTTCCTGACTGGCTACTGGCCAATCAACATTTTATTAAAATACAATTGATAGGGTACAGACCATTGTCCCACAGTGGGTACCTGCAATGGAAATAAAATATGTGGAAGCTCCCTTCACCTACATGCAGCCTATATGACTTCATTCTCCCTGTGGAGCTGAGATCTCATCTAAAATTGTCTGCCCAGATAAAAACATATATCTCAGGTTCTGGAAGGGTTTCCCTAAGGACAAGTGTCCATGGAGTTGGGGGAAGAGGAGATTCATTTGGGAAGCATTTCAAGTACCAGAAAGTATTTGGGTTGCCTAGGGTCCTTGTGAATATATATGAGGAAAGATGGGGTCTGGTTTAAAGGATTCTGTTACCTTATGTAGGTGACAACACACAGGGGTCAAAATGTCCAAAATATGAAGGCAATGCATTTTTTTTTTTTTTTACTTAGAGAGTTCATCTTGGTCTACCCAGATTTGAATAATCTCTCTGTTGAGCCACTGCTGACTTGATTTACTGAAGAACAGCCAACTCTGACTTGAAATGACTGTTTATAGAGAAACAGTCGATACAGTAGGGAAGGCATGGGGAGGAAAAGAGGAGAGAACGAAGTCATGAACAAGTGAATTGGAAGGGAAAAAACAGGAGAAAGAAGATGAAGACGAAAATCTATTGTTAAGGATACTTATATTTGACAGAACTTCTTGTTGTACTCACTAGAATATAATGATATTGCATTTTACAAAAGAGTGTACTTTGAACTAGCAGGTATGGGGTCAGAATGCTTCAACACCAATGTCATGCCAATTTAATTTGGATGTAACATGTGAGCACATTAATACATTTGAAGGGCAGATGTGGATTCTAGAACCATTGTCCAGTGATTAATTTGTATGTACAATGTGACTCTCTTGAGAGGAAACAAGTTCAAGCTAAAGAAGAGAAGCAATTATAAGTATATCATCTCACTACCATAAATATAACCATTAGCCTTGGGCTATAAGTAACTGTGATGGTAAAACTGAAGATTCTGGAAGCTCTCAGAAACACATGACTCTGAATTACACCAGAACAGTACTATAGCAGAAGCAGACAGGAAGCCTGCCCATTTCATAGCGTACATGAAGATCTAAGGTCTCAGTGATCATATTGGAGGACTAGAACAGCTTTAAACTTCCCCTTGGCTTTGGTATTGCAAATATTTGGGAACTGTACTTTTGGTACTGGCAAGAGGGACATTTGCAAAATTTTTCCAGAATCAAGTTACCATAACTTCCAGAACCAAGATACAGTAACTTCCAGAACCATAATACCATAACCTTAAGTAAGAAACCTCTCTGAAATTATCTGAAACATCGCTGGAGACTTTTAAAAAAGATAGTTATGGATTAGGCAATAGAAGGAGAAGGTAAGGCAGAAAAACACTATTCCTCTAACCACACCATCATTAACAGATTTGAACTAGTGAGAAACAAAGTATGTATGGAATAGAAAAAGCTAAAAATTTTGAAGCATCTAAAAGGCTAAAACAAAATGCTCTTATTTATGTGTTAAATGTTTCTGTTTTTCAGTCTCAGTGCCAAGAACAGATCATGCACATATCACATAGAACTCCAAAATGAACCACAAATAACTAAGACTTGCCAGACATCAACTGGTTTGACTATGGACCAGATTCACACATTACATATTCAACATACACAGCAGCTGCACTGCCAAGAGCACATTCCGAATAAGAAAGATCCTGAACAAATGAAGAATGATGAGATTGCTACTGAGATTAATTCAACAAAATAATTTAAGTTCCATAGTCTTCATCATTAATGTACTCAGAAAAAAAGGAACAAAAGAAGGAAGAAAGGAAAGAAGGAAGGAAAAAGGAAAGAAGGAAAGAAGGAAGGAAGGAAGGAAGGAAGGAAAGAAGGAAAGAAGGAAAGAAGGAAAGAAGGAAAGAAGGAAAGAAGGAAAGAAGGAAAGAAGGAAGGAAATCCCTTTAGTAAACTGCTGTACCATGTTTTACCAGTAAACTCACATTTTCGCATTTTCCCCAAATTTAAACTTATGATTTGCAATATCAAAATTAAAGTGAGCCCTAGAATATTACAGTCTAGTTTATACATTTACAAATATCTTAGGATATTAAAAAGAATGCATAATGGAAGAGGGATTGAGTAAAAGATATAACTATTCTACTAGGAACTTCTGAATTCCTTAACTTCAATGAACAAAGTTTCATATACTATACATCAGTTATCAGTGGCATCAGATAAAGTAAGGATTCAATTAGTCTCATGAAATCATAGGATAATTTAGGACCACCAATAAAATACACCTAAAATATTACAGTTAAAAATGACAGTAAACCATTCCCAGTTGGTTTTACTATGCTAAAGAATATTATCTTTGAAATTCAATGTTGATATGACTTCCAGATCTGCCATGCACACTAGCGACTGTCCTTATACAAGCTGTTAGCTGTTTTGAGCAATTTTACTCACCTTGTTATAGAAAATAACAATATATCATGGGCTGATATAATAGCAAATGAAGTACATTTACTCCATTGATCATACTCAGCACACTGGGGTAAAATAAACTTTGCTAACAGTACATACTGCCATGGCTTCTACTGGTGCTATAATATCAAACACCTTGGTTGTCACTGCTGCTATGACTAATTGTAGGTAAGCAGAGATGAGATGAGCAAAACAAACTCTGGAGGTGAAAGCAGCAAAGAGGGGAACATTTATCAACTATTAGAATGCAAGAGTAGAAATGATGACTGTAAATTTTATGTATTGAATAATAAGAACTAAATTTGTCACTGGAAGAGCATTGTGAGATTAAAATGAGTTTGGCACACTTGCAGCATGTTGATTAAAAAACAGAAGGAGTCTTTTCTCTCTTTAGCCATTCTGTCTTTTGAGAAGCCTGCTCAAAATATGTTCGAATGTAAATATTACAGAGCAGCTGCATATAGCAGTATCTTTGGGCGCTTTTAAATATCTGGAATTTGATGACTATAAATGACAAAATAAAAAGCAGGAATGGTATTTTAAGCATTATAACATATTTATTAAGTCCATAAATGGTGTACATTCTTAGAATTACTAGGTAAGATCTCAATATCAATGAACTTACAACATGTCTGCAAGTATGTGATTATTGGAAGTAGGGGTAGAATTGTTAGCTCAGTGGTAGGACACTAAGTGAGGTCCTGGGTTCAGCCCTAGTGCTAAAAATATAATTTTAGGAGAAATGAAAAGTAAAATATATAAGAAATAACACATCTAAAGTCTACAAGTTAATAAAAAATGAGTTCATCAAAGAGCCAAGGAGCAAGAGACTCCAAATTTGAGCCCTGACAGGTAGCAAGGTGCAAAGGCAAGACTTCCTAGTGAAGAGCTTTACCATAACCAAGTCACAAAAGAAGGATCCAGCTTTACAGGGTTCCAAGAACCATGGTAACACCACTAGTTTTCAAATCATTTGCAAAATAGTACACCCTAAAATTGCATATAACTCAGCAAGCTGGTAACTTGAGAAATTCTCTGTGGGGAAAATGTCTTTATCAAAATGCCAAACAATTTGTGGATGGCAAAGACCATAGACAGGAAAATCTTGTAGGAGGCAGTAATAACCTGCACGAGGCAGAAACGAGATGGAGCAGAGGTGACTTCAGGGGACAAAGAAAGATGTTCCAGTTAGAGAACCCTGAAGGAGGGTGAGCAGGTGATGTGTGACTTCTCCTAGAGAGGTGTGAAAAATGTCAATTCACTCAAACAGAGAAGCAGTGACAGATCAAAGAAACAACTGCACTAACGTTGACTATAGTGAACCAATGAGTTTAGTGAAGTCACTTACAGGAGTTTAGATGGTGCCAAAGTAGATGCATCACCAAACATCCCACCCAAACTGTGTGACAGCTCATGAAAGTTTACTGACAGCTCAAGGCACCTGAGCTGATCAGATAGCTCCCCCTCTCTAGCAGTTCTTACTTTTCACATAACCTTGGAGAGATGCTTTCGAATCTTGTAAGATTCAAGAATTTCCTGAGACTTGTAAGAGGTTTATATCTGGAATACTAAAAAGCCACCCTCTGAGAAAGAATGTTTCAATTCTGAGGAAGTTATCATACAGCAGGAGGCCATATTAACTGACTACATATGAAGGGAATATGAACGTAGAGTTAAAAATATAATCCCAAGTTGCTTAAGCAGTCATCTTTCAGAAGAGCCATAAGGACCAATGGAAAATTGTTCCAGAAGTATAGAGAATGATCCAAGGGGAGGAGAGTCAGAAAAAAATGACAACCCATGGGTTGAAATCAAGGTATGACGATGTGAACTAGCTATAGATTGGGTACTACTAGGTTTTACATGTGTAGAAACCATCAGAATGGAACAAAAGTTTGTACTCAGAGGACAAGGTCATGGTCTTGCAGGAAAAGACTCATAATTGAGACCAGGAGACAGTGAGGTCACCAAAGTCAATGATATGTTAAGGAAAATGTCTTTACATTTAAGAAGTTCTCAGGAGCCATCTGTACAAAACATCTGTTTTCTGAACTACAGATACAATGAAAATAGTAAGCTAAGATTTTTGCAATGAATTTCTATAATGTGTCTCTTTATGCCTGACATGGTCCAGGGAGCAGGAAAGAGAGAGGGCCAATGAATCAGCAATGAGGACATCACTTCCTGCCTTTGACTCATTTAGTCCGAATCACTGATGCTTGAAAACGGCAGCCTGACATCACCCAGTCCAAAAGACGAGGCAGGCCAACATTGTTAGTATCAGAAAAATGGGGCCCACAATCGCTCTGCCTGATTAATAATGATTCCAGGTTGATACGAAGGTATCGTCACAGTTAACGCATGACTCTCACCCTGAGACCTTATCTCTACCCTCTACTCTGACCCTATCCCCAAAGGTACCCCTGTAGATACTGAAATTAGAATCTCCTCTGACCTTACCTGGTCAGCCTTTCCAAAGATAAGTTAGTGCCTCTAAATAAGATCTCCTCTCTCCTCGATTCCTTAACTTCCTTAGATATCAGGGAGTCATAAGGCTGTGTGGCTAGCTCCAAGATTCCACAGGAATTTCAAGAAACGCAGCCAATAAAAACTTTAAAAATGTTTCCCTTCTTCAGTGAAAGGAGCAGCTTTAGTTTTAGTTTTCTAATTGATACCTGAGAAAGGCAGAAGGTCCTTCTATTTCCAGGGAGACCCCTAAATAGTTCGTAGCTAGTTGACTGAATAGTTGATTAACTCATTCAGATAGCTAGCTGCTAGTATCGTTCCCATCATCTGGCAGCCCTTGTTTTCTATGTGTAGAAGGTCTTATTGTCTTCTGCCTCGGCAGCAATTGTTGCTTTATTGTTTGTTTCACTTGCTACTTTTTCACATAAAATTGGAATAGATATGGATAAGATGTCCAAGAACTCAGAAAGCTTAAATAGTCCCAGAGGCAAATAAAGGGAAAATTTCTTTTCTGCATTTAGCCAAAAATTGGCCATGCATTTAAGGGCCAAGATATTCCCTAAAGCTTCAAATCTGGCTGCAAAATTCAAAATCCATTTCTCTCACAACATTATGCTAGAAATAAATCCAAGCTTCAAAAAATAACGAAGTAAGCTATAAGTGCAATCCTTTGAACTTACGGGGTTTTTCCATAAAACATTAATTTGTTTACTAAATGTCTTAGTTTCTTTGGATTTTCTTTTTTTTTTTTTTAGGTATAATCTGGTTCAAAAGACAGCCACTTCAATAAATACCTGTACCTTACTAGATACATGAAGATGAACAGAGTGCTCCTAACCACTAGGAGTTGTAATTTAATAATTAAGCTTAAAATCTCAGTTCAGGGACTAGATCTGATATTAACTGAGATGAGAGAGGTAAAGAGAGGTGCTGGTGTCAGTGGAGCGCCTTACCCTGTGTGGCTGCAGGAAGGGGTAGGCATTGCACTATTTTCGGCTGGAGCATGATGAGAACGAATTTGCATTTTAGACAGATCACTATGGTGATGATGGGCTGGAAGGAGGCCATCTGAGAAGCAGGGAGAGTGAGGAGGACCAGAATGTTGCAGCTTCAGGGCTCAGCAGCAGAGGGAGAAATCGTGATGAGACTCTGGTAGGACAGGGGTTGAAAGCAGGGCGTGGGGCCTGCTCTGTTCACAGCCCCACAATGTGCTCAGCACATGAAGTCTTGCCTGCAGGAAAAGGGCAAGGCACTCTGTCCCCTGCCCAAGCCAAAACTTGACTTTTCTTTTTCCTTCAGACTCCTAAGAGCAGTTAAGTGATCAACAAAATGAACTGGGAGGATACAATCAGAGATTCACACTTCCTCTCTGGTGCTACTTAACCCTTATCTCCCCTCCATTAGGCCTGTGTAATAGAAAGACACAAAAGCCTGGATGTGGGACAATCTTTAATTTTTAATTCTGGTAACTCGTATACCAGTTACCATCTCTGAATCTCACTTGGTCCTTTAAAGTGTCAGGCTTACACTGACCACGAGTAAAGTTCCTTCTAGCCTGGGGCAGCCATATGTTCTGAGTCACTGTTCTAACTCTAAATCAGTCTCAGGGTAGAAGGGAGCCAGAGATTAGCCCCAAAGCAGTTGGATCCATGACACACTAGAGGACTTGGTGGCAAAGAAAGCCTCAAAGCACAATAGGCAGGAAAAAAATGTGTTTCTCTAAAGAAAGACAAAGACATAAAAAGCAAAGCAATTCAGTGAGATTGGATTGTTGGAAAAGTGCTGATCTTGCGCTAGGGTTCTAAATTTGTCAAGAAAATCACTCGAAATGAGTTTAGCTGAGCCTGAGAACTGGGAGAGGGTTGTTACTTCTGGTCTCTTCCCTCCTGGCTAAGTCAGCCTGCAGTTCCTTCTATAGCCATCTTGCAGGTGTGTTCTTCAGTGACTCGCCTCTGTTTATTCAGTGGTTCTGTTTGCTTTTGCTCCTGCCTTTTCACCCTCCCAGAACAGCTCGCCCTAGTCTCTCCGGACTGATCTTAGCTCTCAGTGAGGTCGTGATTTGGAGCTGCTATGAGATGGGCAGCCTTGACTAGTTGGCCACGGTGCTTTGGCAACAGTTAGGTTTCTGTCCTAGGCTGTACTGTTTGAGTTATTTTCAGGTTTATTTTCCATTTGAAACCGACAGGAAGTAGAAACACTGCTTTTTGATGCTAGAGCTAGAAAGATGCAGACTCAGACTGACAGAGAAAGATGTTCTGCTGAGAAAAGCTTTTTAAAAAAATGAGGGGTGAAAAGAAAAGAAGTCCTGGAAATATTCAAATATTAATACCCATTCTTTTCTAAAATTTCTGATTTTTTGTTCTGCAAAATATTAAATTTTTAAAAAGTTTTCAACTCTAATTTCCTTTGGTTTGCAATTAGTTCTGTTTGGGTTCATGTATTTTCTACCCCTCCCCCCAAATCCTTTGTGCTATAGTCACCTTTACTATAAGGAAAAGTGAAATAAGTAATTTTCTTACTTAATCCATGTTGCTAGAAAACTAAGACCCTGAATGCTAGTAGCTTGCCAATCATTTCACCATTCCATATATCTGTCTCTCAGTTTCTATTATATAATATATATACATACATTTATGTTTTCTGTCTATTTATCTTTCCATTTATATAGCTTCTAAGTTATCATCTATTTTTAATCAAATATTGTGGTAAATCTTGTCAGGAAAAAAGGAAGGTATTGGATTTTGTTGTCAATAATATATAACAAGGCTATGCCATTTGTAAAATTTGATAAATTTATTTTTGACATTCTACTACTGTTCAGTAATACATGTGAGAATCATCCAAGTGTCGAGAGATCAGTGCCTGTCAAGAGCATAATTGACAGAAACAGGTGGATGAGGCCTTTCTGCCCATCACACAAGGCCATCTGATGATCATCCCAAAGGAATTCCAATGAGATTTTTCAGGAATGGCTACTCTGCTGCTGTGATAAGATGCTGTGACAAAGGAATCTGAAGGGAGAAAGGGCTTATTTCTACTTATAGTTCAAAGATACAGTCTATCACGGCTGTGCAGTCAAGGCAAGTCATGGTCCACTCACAGTCAGGCACCAGGCTGAAATGAATGCCTGCTGCTGCTCAGCCCACAAACCCTTCCACAGTGGCACCTCGAATAGTCTAGTGGAGATAACCCTCCACAGGCACTCCCAGAGGCCCGTCTTGTAAGCCAGCCTATAGTGTGTCAAGCTGACAATACTAACTTGTTATTCCACAGCCTGCTCTGACCACAGTTTCTTGTGCTGTTTTACATTTTTCAACAACTCCATAATGTATATATTTTTCTATGAATTTTAAAGACGATGGAACTGAGACGCTGGTTATGTAATCTGTACCAAGCTGAATGACAAAATCCAAAACACAAGTTTGTTATACGATCACAGGCAATACAGTTTTTGAGCCCAATGGTGATTAAATCCTCCAGCACTTCCCTCTTCATCCCATTGTCCTGCCTTCTGTGACATCAAGGGACCATGTAACAACCACACATCACTCTGTGCCATGATCATGGTGAGCTACTTTTCAATCTCAAGGACTCAGACTTATTCGCTTCCCTGGAATATTCTTCCCCCCGACTTCTCATTACTCAATACCAGGCTGGTTACAGACAACAATGATGGCCAGTTCAGATCTGTCCCTCTTTCTTGTCCCTAACTTTAAAAAAAAAAATAGTTCTTGCTTTTTCTGCATGTGCTTGGGAAAATTGATTCAAATTCAAGCTCTGGGGACTTACTTGGTCTAAAACTGAAACCCTAGGGAATTTCATTCATCAAGTAACAATTTTTGACAATAAGATACAATATTAATACTGCTAATAAGGAGACTGATAAGAATAGGGGGGGTCTATCTCTGTTTTTCTGAGGATTTTGTGCAAGATATGTAGGGATACATCATACAGAAATGCTCTAGCCATCTTGCAGGCACAGAGACTGTTGGTCCAAATGTTAGCGTAGGCATCTTCGAAGCTATGTCTTCTCACATGCTTAGGTTGTTAGCACACTTGTCCTGTGTTTTGCATAAGAAAACAAATTTCTATATTATTTAACATTCTGAACTCAGTTTCTACTACTGACTGACCCCTCACAGTAAACTAGCTGATCCAATTACAGTCCTTGAGAAAAATGTCCCTGGGTCATTTCAGAAAAGCGATTTTCTTTTGTTCTTCATAGCATATATTATCTGAAAGTAGTTTGTTCATTTACTCATCATTCTCTGTCTTCTTGATTCTCCGAAATAATTTGTCCATTTTATCCACTAAAATTGGCCAATGTCCAGAGTTCTGTAACTTTTCTCCATTTAAAATCTTACTCTTGAAATACTATGCTTCAGTTATATGATAGAGATCATATTTGTTTTTCCATCTAAATGTGCTTGAGAAAGTTCTGAATACAGATTAATATTCAATCATGATAACGTCAAATATTGTTATTCTTATAGACACTCAGTAAAAAAAAAATAAAAAATGTTGAATGGATAAGAAAATAAAATCATGACTAAGATTTTACTATCTTTTTGATTAGAACAATGTACTAGAAAGATGGAACGCATCCAAAGGAACAGACCTTTTTAAAAAGCAGAAGAAAGTGCTAGAGTTTGAGACCATGAACTCCTGCACAGAAATGTCTGTTTCTTAAAGGCAGGTTATACTCAAAATGCCATTAATACTGCTTGTCATTATGGTGTGTCTACGATGGTACAGCAATTACAGCTTCTTTGGAAGGTAAATAATTTCCTCTCATCAGCAGTCAGAGAGAAAGAAATGCTTTAAGCATCTGTGTGTTAGCCAAATACTAATTTGGCTGAAGATCAACCATGAAACAGATTCTTGACTGTCATGGATGGCGATTTAAACTCTAAGAAGACAAATAAACAATCATTTCCGGCCTAGTTCCGATGGAAGAAGAGTGAAAGATGAAGTGACACTAATGTGAAATTTAAATTTCGACAGTGACCATGTATTCTTGCATTTTATTTTTTCCAAGGGAGAGAAAACTGGACATCATGAATCGTGCACCCTACATTATATGAACGTCTGCAGAATGTTTAGAGAGAAGCTATGCATTATTCATAGCATGAGACTCCTAAAGAGATTATGACTCAAAAGTGTTATGGTGTTCTCAAAAAAAAATATGCAATTTTGAGTGCAATTGCAAATGATGAAAGGGAAAGAAAACTAAAGAAAAAGAACAGCCACAGATATTTTTAAAGGAAAAACACAATCGGAGAGCACTCATATCTTTCCTATTCATCTTCTCAGGAGCACAGGGCCAAGAATAAACAGTCAGAAAGCACTGACAACTTAATGAATGAACAATTGAATGCTGGGTATGAGAGTGGCAGCATCAGTAAAAAATCAGATGAGAAAAACTGAAATCACAACTGAGCTAGGATTACAGGGAAAAGGGTTCTTCAAATCAAAAGTGACTAGTGGTTTTGAAGCAAGACAAAGCCATGACCTAGAAGTTCACATAATGACGGTATTAAGATATTTGCTCTCTCCTTCTAGCCCCCATAAAGGTAAAAACTATTAGAACAGACCTGCCCAAGACGAATTCATGTCTCTTGATCACAACGCACAGTATGAAAATAATTTGGAATTGAGATCTCGAAACAGAAGAACAATATTAGGTGGTCACAACTAAATTAAACAATAAATTTATATTATTTATTTGGGTTTTCCAAGACAGGGATTTCCTGTGTAGCCATGGCTATTCTGAATCTTTCTCTCTAACTAGTTTGGCCTCAAGCTCAGAGATCTACCTGCCTCTGCCTCTTGAGTGCTGGGAACAAAAAGATGTCCCACCCATACCTAGCTAGTACACTTATTTGTTAGTTAAAGTGGTGATTTAATAAAAATACAGAAGTTAATTTGTATGCACTTCATGGCAACAGGATCAAGGATAGATCAAGAAGCAAATATGACAATTCTCCCTTGGTTCTTTAGTTCCTGTCACTTTGTCAGATCATCTGGGCTGAAGCATAAGGGTCCACACTGTGTCAATGTCCTATCATTTCATTCTAGCTAACAAATACTAATGGTGTATATTTGTGAGCTATGTTGTGGTGTTTTATATGTGTACATTGTGTGTAATCAAATCCAAGTAGTTATCATTTCTATCACCGGAAGCATCATAACTTTGTGGTGAAGGCATTTTAAAAATTCCCGTTTTCTGGACTAGAGGGATGGCTCAACCACTAAAGGACAGGCTCACAACCCAAAACATTTTTTTAATTCCTGTTTTCAGGATTTATATTGAACTCTACAATATACGTTGTTAACTAACATGATACTGTGCAGTAGAAAAAAAAATTCTTACTTCCTCCTTTAGAACAATTTGACGAGTTAGTAGCTAACTATTTTCAACTAAGAGTCAATAGATTATGGTGATCTGTGAGAGATGGTTAATTGGAGTTGACACTAAACTTTCTTCTTGGCTTTACAATACTGTACTTTTAAAAAATCAATAATTAAAAGTTTTAACGTTCCTGAGCCCTGAGGGGAAGGTATATGGTATATGTGGTCAGTTTAAGGCTGGGCATTCTGTTATCTCTTTTTTTGTGCAACTTGGCCAGTTGTGGGCCACTTTATTAATCACAATCTGCTACAGACAGAAGTTTCCTTGATCAGGGTCGAGAGATGTACTAATGTATAGACAAAATAGTAAGTCATCAGTAGTTATTTCTGCACTGTGTTTATTTTAGCAGAATTGTGGTGCTAGGTTCTCATCTAGGGCCTATCTAGACAAGCACTGGTTTTATTCTGTGGAGTGGGACTTAAAGCTAATCAGAAATTAATTGCTTATTTCCATGATGTTCATGCCACTATTGTACCTGTGGGCTTGTGTCTTGCCAACCCAGTCAAAATTGTGCCTCACAGGTTCACAACCAGAAGAGAGTGATGCCCATTTTCCTCCTCCAGCACTGTGCATAGCACCCTCTAGCAATATGAAGGCTAGACAATAGAGATAAAATTGCTAGGTTTATCTCTGTAGGCTCTGTGACTCAAGTACATGGTGTCTTCAACAAAAAAGTCCTACCTTCCAGTTATGGAGGATAACCACACACATTAACAATAGCCTGGAATGTTTGGGGGATGGTCTATTGAACCTCACTGGCTAAGAACTTTAAAAGAATTAACACATTCTTAAAACTGAGCTTTTTTTTATTGGTTAACCTATAGTGTCTAGTAGGGGAATTCTGTCCTTTGATAGGTTAATCCATTTTAATTCTTGTTAGGCTTAAGGCTTATTTCAGTAGAGGGGATAAAAAGATTATCAGATCCAGAGGCAGTAGATGACACTAAGGAAACAGTGGCTGTGGCAACACGCACAGGACCCATAAGTTAGTCATACTACAATAAAAGGTCACAAACACAAGAATATTTGCGCAGTACAAATTGGTATTGATGGCTTTTATACTAAAAAGAACACAAATTTGGGTGGATACGGAGGTGGGTCAGATCTGTGAAGAGTTGGGGGAGGGAGGCAAATAAGATCAAAGCATGTGACATGGAATTCTCAAATAAGTAATAAAATATGCTTTAAAACTTTACTTTCCCAAATCATAAATGCCTAGTTAGTACAGCAAAAACACTACTCAACTGAATCAGGATCCAGGATTTTTGACATTCCAGGATAAGCTTAATTTAACAAGATGAAATGTAATAAAGGTAACTTAACCTGAACTCAAGTCTAAGGTATAATGACATAAAAAAGGATCCACTAAGGAGACTGGGTCCAGTTTTTCATATTTGACGGCTGACACAACATAGTCTTTGTCTTCTTCCCTTTATCTTTCTACTCATATCTGAAAAGCTTTTAAGAAGGAAGGAGGGAGGGAGGCAGGCAAGCAGGAGGGCCTGGAAATCCCTTATTTGAGCTATAAGGAGAGCAAATTAATTTTTTGCCTGTGTATTGACACCTTCACAAAACTCCATCTTCCAACCAACAATAAGAGGCTCAGTCTAGACGGATTTGTATCCTTGTCTCCTCAGAGACCTTCACTGAGCAATAAAGCTGTTTATATCATGCAACTTCTATCTATGTGAGCATTGTGCCACCAGTTCCTGCACAGAGTGGGCAAGGGTCCCTAAGGAAGAGTGTTGAAATAGGAGCAGCGGGGCTGTGTCCTGCCACCCAGCCGCCCGCACGGCTAGCATTATACCCAAAATAATTACATGGAAACTATATTCTTTTAAATACTGCCTGACCCATTAGTTCCAGCCTCTTATTGGCTAGCTCTTACATATTGACCTAACCCATTTTTAATAATCTGTGTAGCCCACGAGCTGGTTTACCAGGAATGATCTTAACCTGCGTCTGCCTAGAGTGGGAGAATCATGGCAACTCCTTGACTCAGCTTCTTTCTCCCAGCATTTTGTTCTGTTTACTCCGCCTACCTAATTTTATGTCCTATTAAAGGGCCAAGGCAATTCTTTATTTAACCAATGAAACAACAGATAGAAAGATGACCCTCCTCCATTATAAGTGAGCAACGGTTCAGTTTAGTGGCAACAGGAAAGAGAACTCAGAAAGGTAGAAATGGAGAAGTCAGAAAGAGAAGACTCAAGGCCACAGTATGAACAAGCGCCCAAGAAGGCTGGAGTCTTAGAGTCTTGAGCAAATGTTTCTCTAAGGAAGATAACTGCTGTCATCCTGCAGGCAAGTGTGGACAAGTGCACGTGCTCCTGTCTCCTCTTTAATT
Organism: Microtus ochrogaster; assembly: GCF_000317375.1. Classification (NCBI taxonomy): domain Eukaryota; kingdom Metazoa; phylum Chordata; class Mammalia; order Rodentia; family Cricetidae; genus Microtus; species Microtus ochrogaster. The sequence goes on from NC_022030.1 coordinate 16,259,345, forward strand.
ACTAGCTCTCAGGGTGGTATTAATTACCCAGACTTTTCTATTTTAATTTTATTCAGGTGCTGGTAATTATTGTACTCTTATCTTCAGTTCAGACCTCCAAGTGGATTACAAGAGACATCTCAGACTTGACAGATACAAAGCTGAACTCCTGGCTCTCACCACTAACCTCCTGTGTTCTTAACAGAACTCAGACCAGTAAATGATGGTTCGGGTTGACAAACATGGCGCCAACTTTGACACCAATATTTCTTTCACTACATACTTCTGATCAGAAGGTTGGCAAATCCTCTTAGCGCTCACTTAAAACTACATGTAGAATTCAACTGCTTCTCAATTCCACTGCTATACCCAGTCTCCATAATACCATTATATCTCACCTACCTTATTGCAATAACCTCATATCTGGGCATTGTCCCACTTTCTGTCTAATCATCACCAGACACCAGAGTGCTTTTTGCTAAAAATAACATCAAATCACTCCTCTGTTCCAGCAGCATCCATGGCTTTCAGGGTAATAGCAAGTGTCCTAACTGAGCTGATTCCATTGTTCCTTGCACACTCCTCTAGTTTACCTTTCCCAACCTCACGCACACCCGTCATGTTCTTTCTTTGATGGATCAACCTTTATGTAACCTTTAGGATATTTAAACCTGTACCATTTGCACGGAAATATTAGTGTTAGTGTCTATATGTTTCACGTCTTCATTTTCGTAAGCTTCACTTAAATCATACCTTCCCACTGAGGCCTCCCCTGATCACAAGTAATGACTGCAATTATATTTGCTCCACTTATATATTAAATCCTCATTTACCTTCATTGTTTTCTCCCCAAAACTCTAACACATTTTATGTTGTATAATTAATATTACATACTTTCTATCTTTTTCACTAACATATAAGCTCCAGAATGATAAAAAAAAATTTACCTTCTCGTTATTTTCTGCATTTATCACAGTGCCTGGTTTATTACAGACCCACCAAATGTTCTCTCGAAGGAATGATTCTCATTCTTTTAATTGTAATATAAATAAGAACAAAAGCTCAGATGCAGGACAAGACAAATAATGATAAACAAATAATAGGAAAAATGAATCAATATCAGTAGCCTGAAAAAGAGTAGACCTGAAGGAAGTAGAAGAAAATAGGTGGTGATTTTATACAATAGAAAGTTTTAGAGACATCAGGACTATATTATGAAAATAAGTTACCCTAATAAATTTTCATTTCAAAATTATTCATTGGTATAAATAAATATATGCAAGACACAGATTTCAACTCAGTTTAGGATATTTCACAAAGTCTGAGTGTTTCAAGAATGTACTGGGTTGCCCCTAAAGAAACAAGCATCTTCATGAATTCAAAGGGATAATGGTCACAGGTAATATTCATCTGATATCGGTACGTGATAACTTTATTCTGTATATGAAACTATGTACTGAAGTTATTATTTAAACCCATGGTCATGGGGAATACAAAATAGTGAGGTAGAAAAATAGAACTCACTGTTTGTCAATACATATTTGATGTAGTACAGTAATTTTTATAGCTTTCTAGATAAACTGCAAAAGTTTTAAGTCATGAGATTTCTGGCTAAGATGGCAAATAAATGCCACTTTTATGCAACCTAGAAGTTGTTGTCTTCTTTAGCTTAGTCTCTAACTTGCCCAGATAAACTTTCCTCTGCACATATTTTATAGTAATTCCCTCTATGATTTCTCATACCTCTACCCAATATACTTTGTCATTCATTGTTTATTCCTTTCTTTTCCATTTTCGAATTTCTTCCTCATTTTAAATACTAATTTACTTTAAATACCCTTAGCTCTGAAGAATGATAAACTACATTTCTCCCACCATTCCACTGGTGCTGCTGTATCTGGATCTTATTGGAACATGGACAAGTGGTTCCTATTGAAAATCAACACCAAAATTGACCTAAAATCATCCTACTACAGTCAGCTTCTCCCTGAACACTAGTGGGAAACAAAGTCCAAGTAAAGATACCTCAAAGAAACTAAAGCCTAAACCAAAAAAGAATTCATAAAGAAAGAAACATAAGAACACAAGTTACTGTGACCTCTCCACAAGCTCACAACTGCTTAGTACTGGAAATGAAAGAGAATGAGATAGAGGAAGTACCGGAAGAGGGTTTAGAGTTTTACTTTTCAAAAGAATAAGCAACAGCACAGAGGTCTTTGCCAATGAATGAAGTAAGGATACCAAGTAAATACAAAGAAAAACAAATTAGTAAGGTAGACAAAATGCTCCACAATTTGGAAAACATTTTTTTTAAAGAAAGGAAAACTTCCGCAAAAAATTAAAACTCTGAAAAAGAACCAAAATATAAATGCTGAGTCAATTGACAACATTTTAAAAATATATATTGTGTGAAAATATTGTGTCACCTGTAGACTATATTGTACAGATTTTAGGCAAGGAGGACAAGATTGAGACAATCATAGTTCACATTTATAGAGAAATAATGGACATGAGATGAGGTTTTAGAGAGTTAGTGTGTGTTCAAAAGTCTAAGTCTGAGATTCAGTAGCACAGAAGATGAGCTGAGATAAAATCTAAAGACACAGAAAATTATCTCAATTAAATAAAATCAGATACATTCCCATATCTTCAGCAAGGAGTAACAAAAAAAAAGCCAAGAGCCATTTATAAACCCAAATATACATGACCAGAGGACCTCTTTACAATATTTTATCAACAAGACTACAAAAATACAAGCCAAAGAAACAATATTAAAAATCTTTAAGCAGAAAACATTCCATTTCAAATAAAAATTAAAACAGATCCTAATAACACTAGGCATCTCATCATCAACCCTAATAATCATAAAGGAATGTAATGATATATTTTAAACCATGAAAGCAAATAGCTATCAGTCTTGGTTACTGTCTTAATTAGGGTTTATTGTTATGAAGAGACACCATGACCATGGTAACTCTTTTCTTTTAATTGATTTTGTTGAGCTATACATTTTTCTCTGCTCCTCTCCCTTGCTCTCCCTTCTCTCATGGTCCCCATGCTCCCAATTTACTCAGGAGATTGTGTCTTTTTCTACTTCCCATGTAGATTAGATCCATGTATGTTTCTGTTAGGATTCTTATTGTTGTCTAGATTCTCTGGGATTGTGAATTGTAGGCTGGTTTTCTTTGCTTTATGTATAAAAGCCACTTATGAGTGAGTATATATGATATTGGTCTTTCTGGGTCTGGGTACCTTACTCAATATGATGTTTTCTAGTTCTATCCATTTGCTTGCAAATTTCAAAATGTCATTATTTTTTTCTGCTGTGTAGTATTCCATTGTGTATCCATTCTTCAGTCGAGGAGCATTTAGGATGTTTCCAGGTTCTGGTTATGACAAACAATGCTACTATGACTATATTACCCAGTTATACCACTCGGGTGGATACCCAGAAATCTCTAACCTGCATGCCACAACTGACACTTGCACATCCCTGTTTGTTTGTTGTATTATTTGGCATAGTTTAGGAATGAAAGCAGTCTAGATTTCTATCAACAATGCAGGGGTTGAGAAAACATGCAGAATGTTACTCGACTACAAAGTAAAATGAAATTACGGGGCTTGCAGAAAAAAATGGATAGAACCAGAAAAATAGGGCAAGTTCAGAAAGTCAAATAATGCATCTTTCTTTATATGCAGAGATATAGTGTGTGTGTGTGTGTGTGTGTGTGTGTGTGTGTGTGTACATATGCATGTGTTTTACTAGAAAAGTGGTCATGGGAGAGGAAGAAGAGATCTTAAGAAAGCAATGTTCAGAAGCCAGGAGGGAAGGTTATGGAGAATATTTGCCATGAAAGCGGAAGAGGGAGAAAATGGGAGGAAAGGAATAGCATGAGGGGTTCAGGAGTTGGGAGGAGAGAAAGGAATAAAAGCAAAGCATTATGAAAATGCCACAATGAAACCCATCACACCACGTGATAATGTTAAAAAATAATAAAAGTCCTAATACATATTTTTCATTGTAGGAAAAGAGTTAAAATTTTATATTTTAATATGATTTTCTATGTCTGTTTTCTATTTTTGTTTTGCCTCAAGAAACACACACACACACACACACACACACACACAGGCCCATACACACTAATCACTCTAAAAGGCACTGATGTTTATATTTCTTCAGTCTACGCAGATTCAAGTTAGAAGAGGCAACACAAGGCTATGGCTGGGCCAGCTCTTTGGTGCAGATCTGAAAGAGTGGCAGTCCTGGTGTTGTAGTCTGGCTTCCTTCTGAAGCTGAAAGATCCCTGTGCCTGAAATACACCCCATGGAGTAAGGGCTTGGACAGCAAAGTTCTCTTTATTATCTTCCCACAGGATCTAGGGTGGTGCCTTAATTGTAACTGGCACTGAATAAATATTGTCGGAAAATGCAAACTTCCCTGAAAATCTGGCAGGAAGAATTTGTCTTTCAACCTGGATTCTTCCCTTTTGAAATTGTCAAAGGAGTGTCTTAAACAGGCATAAAACACCCATTTAAGCAAACTAATATCAATTATCTACTATAAATAGTTCTCACAGGATTTGAACTATCGTGCTTAATATAGATTGTTTTAAATAACTTGATTCTGCACATTTCTTAATTAAGGTTACATATGTAACACTTAGCAAATGTAGATAGCACTGGACTAATTCCCGTTCTAAATTCTATAGGAGATCTAGCAGTAAAAAGGGCAGAATAAGTGGGAAACTTGTTTAGAGAGTGGAAATAGCCCTCTCTCTTCTCATACATGCAAGTATATATTACATTTAGTCTATGTTACTATACACAATTATATATTATACTGGGATGTCCCCTTGCTTGTGGGAACTGCAATATTTTCTTAAGTAGAGTCACACTAAAAGACTGATTTACAAGAAAATCTAAGAATCTAAGCAGCATTTACCAAAACTTTCCATGCTCCCCAGGGACTTACAAGGACAGACATTGTTCATCAGGAAGATTAAATGGGATAATATAAAGAAACCACTTAGTAAATATATAGTATATTAAGCTGGATATCTTTAAGACTAAACTACCAAGGACTTTTAAGGCTGTGTGGTATACTGCCTTTATTTCATAAATAAGAATACTGAGTGCCAGAGGACAAGAAAGCAGAATACACACAGTTCACCTTTAGGGTAATTTGCCAGTGACTTTCTCATGGTCATCACTTTCTGGTGTCAGACTGAGGATAAGAGCCTGCCACCTGACTCCCAAAGCTCACTGCCCTTTCTGCAGCATTCGGGTGCTACCAGAATTTAATTGGAGAGTGAAAAGCATCTTCAAGGGATTGAAAATAGCCTGACATGAGTGACTGTACTTGAAATACCATTGGAGAGTCTACAGATAGCTTTTAAGATGCCTGCTGATAGTTCTGATAACAGATTAATTTGGAACTCAATAAAGAATTCAAAGATGTTATCTCCAACTCTAAACAAGGGGACATTGCAGAGTCATTTCCCTTTAGAAGAAACAAGAGTAGATTTTAAGATTTATGCCCCCAATGATTGACCTCCAAACACCTTTCATGAGCTTTGAAAAGTGTGTGTGTGTGTGTGTGTGTGTGTGTGTGTGTGTGTGTTTATCTGTTGGTCTGTCTGTGAGTGTGAGAAAAAGTCTATGTGGATTAATGTAAATAAGAATTTACATTACTCACTTATTAATTATACTCACTAAAGAATAAGCATAATTAAATGGATTTTCCTGTTGACTAATGAAGAAAAACAACCTCACCATACAGTTGAAAAGTTATTATATGCTCAAAGGTAGGAGATGAATCTCCAGTAGAGGACTCCAGTAACTCTCCCTATTTGAACAGGAGAATTGCAGTAGTAACATGTAACCTGAAGAAGACATGCAAAAACCAACTATATGCCGTGTCTAAACTCAGTATGCAATTGATGTTTCCAGTCTTTTGTGAAATCCAGCTATATTACCGATGCTATTGTGGACCAGTCCTCCTCCTGTTCATATACACATCTGCATTTAGAAACCACAGAGAAGAGCCTCTGCCTATAGAAACTATGTGACTTTTTGTTCGTTTGTTTGTTTCCAGCAGAGTCAATTAAATTATTGATTGATATTTGGGAAAATCTTAGGATCTAAGTACCATTTACCAAATACTATCCAAATTCTCTAAGGACAATATTCTTTATTTCCATTAGACTTATAACTGTATATCCAGTCCCTAACATATAACCCAGTTGATACTAAAAGAAAATTATTTGACAAATGACTTCAAAATTAATTTACCTATGGTCACAAAGTAAAGGGCAAAGCTATAAATCAAAGTGAGAGGCAATGACTTCTGAGACCATACTTTTATTCACTAAGCTGAAGCACCTCCAATGCTACATTGAATTAGGAACATACCTCAGTTTATAGAGGGCTTGCTTAGCATGCACAAGAGGTGTTGGGTTCAGGTTGACCCCCCCCCAACCGCATAAAACCAGTTGTGATGGTATATGCCTATAAACTCCAGCAGGAGGATCAGGAGTCATTGAGGGCAGCCTGCTTTGTATGAGACCTTATCTCAAAATCAAAACCAAGATCTATCTAAATTATACTTCCTCTAAAGAGTGCTTCCATGACTAAGGTGACTGTGCTTCCATGAAATCAATAGATTGAAGCCCTAAATTCCCAGCATGACTGTGTTTGGATTTGGAGCCTCTAAGGAAGTAAGCAAGGCTACATTTGATCACAGGGGCAGAGCACTCTAGTAATGGGATTGACATCAGCATGAAAGAGGCACTAGAGTGTCGCCTCATTGTCTCTCCTCTCTCTCTCTCCCCCTCTCCCTTCTCTCCCTTTCTCCCTTCAGTCTTTATTTTGGACTTCAGCTATCAGAACCGTGAGAAAATAAATTTCTGTTATTTAACTCACTAACCTTATGGTACTTTCTTATAGAAGCCTTTTATGATTTTATTAAATTTCCCAAAACTTCCTATGTAGAAAATTTAGTAGCCAATAAGACAGGTTGAGAAGGGTCAAAATAGAAGGCATTTAGGTAGTAAGCAATCCACCCTTATTGATTAGAGCTGTTCTCTCAAAGTGTTAGCTCTTACTGAAGTGAGGTGATTATTAGGGGATGGCTTTGCAGTAAAACAAAATGCCACATGTGTTCCCCTTCCCTTGTGCCTTGCAGTATCTTCTGCCATGTTGAGCCAGAAATAAGGACATGATCTTCTCCATTGTCATGCTGGTCCCCAGCCATTATATTCCTCAAGACCTGGAGCTATTTGCCTAATCAATTTCTTTTCATAATAAATTTCTCCATCTGTGCTAATCTACTATATCAACAGACAGTGGACCAAGACACAATCTTAGCAGGTAACTCACATCAATACCCAATGTTCCCTAGTTCTAAGCTTTCTATGGCTCCTGCTATCTGGACATGTATACCTATCACAGGGAATAAAATGTGCATCAAATAAAAAACAAATGAAACAAAGTACCATTCATCCATTTTAATACCCAAGCATAGGTGGGAGACAGCATATTCAGAGAAGAAAACAGTGTTCCTTCATCAAGACCCACCCTTACCCTTACTCATATTGAAACAAGTGGCAAGGAAGGCTGTTTAATATATTCTAATTTTATTTGCAAAATTGTAATTAAACCTGATTCATTCCCTAGATATGATAAGTGAAAATATAAAACCACTGGTATTTTCTTTTCATCCCAAGCAGTCTCCATATAGACTACATATAGAAAACTCCAAAGAAATATTGAAAACCACACAGAATAGTAAGGAGTTGAGCCACTTCCCAGAGTACTGATATAGAATGCTACTTTCCTGGAACTTCAGACCCTTGGACAGCTCAAAACCCTGGACTCCAAGCTCCTGAGTATTCACAGTTGTTCCGATGGCCAGGGTAGGAAAACAGGAGGCCAGAGCCCACTAAGAGCCTTTAGGATAACCTCACATTAGCAAAAAGTATTTGAAGGCAATAAACAAATTATATGGGACTCTTGTGGAAAGATTCCCTGTATTTTGCTGGAATGAACCATCTCTCATTGCAACAAGACCGTTAGTTAGGCTCCATATTGTTCACCACCATGGCCCTTTCTGTATTAGCATTATAGCAATTGTCTAAATCACAAGAAATCTTCACTTGACTAGAAAACTTCTCAACCTTAGAACATGAGGGTCCAAAATTAGGATCTCACTAAGATGTGTCAGCAGGCAGACCTAGTTTTGCTATAAAGAGGCTACCACCCACGCTTATCTGAACTTATTTATGCCTCCCCCAAATTGCTGGCTGGTCACGATAGAATCATTGCTTTAATGCAGAATGTTTTCACTCCGATGCATGGCTCCTGCTGTGGAATCTCAGAGGTGAAGAGCTGTAACATAACACTCAACTAATCGCCTTCATCTCAGAGATGAGACAGTAGAAATCCAGAGAGTTGAAATAATTCACCAAAGTCCACAAGGGTGGCTGTCTTTCATTTCAATAATCCCCCCCTTTCATGCAAACCTCCCCTCTTCCTGCCTTCCTCATGTTCTGTGCCTCTAACATATGACTCACCAGATAGCTTCAGTTGTCTGGAGACCACAGGGGAGGTGACATAGCCTAGGCAGTTAGCTCTCTACAAAGCAGATTCTCACCAGAAAACTGGCACTCGGTGCCTCAGCAGAGAGCATGCTCAAGCAGGAGCAGAGATGAGCACACCATCTGGACAGTGTGACTCTGGGTGCCAAGTGGCCCCCAGCCACAGCAAAGGATGAGAGGGGAAGGGTGTCTGTCACCTGACTGCACACATTTATTTTTTGCCTTAAGGGGACTTGTCAGCAGTAGTGCTATTCTGGGTGGAAGACGTTGTAGATGGTTCTGATGGCTGACAAATGCAGAGGCAAGGATGAAACAAGGTAAGTGGTAGCCAGGCAATTTGCAAATGCTTTGTGAGCCAGGAGAAGTTGCTGGTGAAGGATTACTATGTGTGAAGGTGTTGAAGGGTAAAGTAGTTCTGCTTTTTCTCCATTTTTCGCTTCTCCCGATTTAGAAATGTAGTACAGAACAGGATTTCCCTAACAGCCCCTAGAAAAATATACTCATATTTAATATCCACTAATATGTACCTTTTCTTGCTAAATTTGAATTAAACTAGTGTTATCCTAGGCTATCACAACATGGCCCAGTGAAAACCATACAACTGTTTTGAAATAATCAGCCTGTAGCATAATAATTCCTATAGCTGTTTGTCCATTCAAGATTCTATATATACACTCTGTTTTGGGCAATACTTTTCAAATACAGTGTATTTTAAAATATTTTTACTTTCCACATTCACTAAGACAGCTCCTGCTAACTTTACTGCAGTTGGGACAATGGTGTTCTAAACGTATCTTTCTCAACCTTGGAATCATGGCAATTTTTCAGTTGTATATCTGCAATACACCAGTCATTTGACACATTAAACTCCATAAGGCACAATCACCCACATGGAGTCACTTTAATCTTGACAATACTATTCAGATGTCACTCAGACTTCATAGAAATACTAAGAAGTTTATCTAACAGAGCTCAGCACTGAGGCATAAATACTTGCTCCAGAATGAGATGGATTGTGTTTAGAGCCTGACACCATTTTCCCAGAACAAATCATTGAACAGTTATGGGCTTTGGATGTGGAAACACCTGCCTCTAAGACTCATACACCTTTAAGTAAGATAACCAATGTGAATGTGTTTGGCATAGTGTGGGGATACCAACTTTCTTCTCAGTTGACTCCAGACCTCAAGATTTCCTACTTTGCAACTTGGCTTCTTTCTTCTTTTTGTTTTATGCTTTCTGAGACAAAGGGGATAGAACCCTTTCTATGGAGTGCAGCCATAAGAGATGGCAGCTACAGGAAAGCTGACCTCCAAAATTGTGCACCAATTAATTAATGAGAATATACAACTATCTTTTTATAATAATTTTTCTCCCTTAATTTAATGATACTCATTTTTTAATTTTTTTTAAAAAAGAAGATGTAGGGAAGCTTTTTGTTCTATACTATAAGTTTCCAGAATGTTAATATTATTTGTGTTTCAGAATGGTTAAAATTCATACTTAGTAAAAAGAATAGAGTGACTATGCACAAGAAAATTGGTAAGGTCTAATAAGCTGCTTCTTCTAAAATGACTTTTATTTTATCTGTCTCTGCAGTAATATAAAATCTAATGACCACGCAAGAAGAAAATGCATCTGGTACAGCTGATCCATTCAAAATCTGTCCAAGCCAGAATGATGGCCTCTGGGCAAAATCCTCAGTACTTGGAATATCCTCTTGGTTCATCGGGATGCAATCTCTGTGAAATACAATTTGATGTCTCCAGTGGTAATTCTCCTGTCAAGAAGAAAGCAATGTTTTCCTGCTAATAAGAATCCTTTCATTATATTTTATCTTTCTTTGAAACTGACCAACCCTGAATGACATCACAATTTCATTATCTTTCAACAGAGTCTAAGTACAAATTCAAACATTAGAGGCAGGAAGATTTCTTCTTCACTAAGGGAAGAGTTTTATGCCCATTTTTTATGTGCTTATCCATGTGGAGGGTGCTCCACCACTGTTCTATGCCTGGCCTTTTTCTCCACTCTTCTTTTCTCAAGGCAGCAGGAACAACTCTTATTAGTCTTGAAGAGGATTTGTCTTTTCAAGAGTACTGACCAAGTCCATTCTTCCCATTTTTGTGTTAAGAAAGTCTGTCTTTCTCCAGAGCTTGAATTCTGTAAAGCCAAAATTCTAAGGGCACTGAAGCAGGATTTAATCTGATAGGGGCATTATCTACTTTGTAAGAGGAAAAAAATACAGAGTATTTCATATTTCTTCTAACATCTTCACTTTATAAAATAAAGTCCACAAATTCAGTCTCAAAATATTAAATCATGGCAGAAGAACAAAAACCACTAGCCAAACCACTTTAATATTTTAGAGTACCCTGACAACCAAATCTAGCTTCCCATAGAATGGATAATATTTAAATTCCATTTATCATCATAGAAAGATAAGGGAAAAGACAGATGAAAATCTTGTCTAGTGTTTTGTGATGGTTGAGTTTTAACTGTCAATTTGATAATACCTGTGATCATTTGGGAAGAAGGGGGTTGTCTAGAGCTGGTTGGCTTGTGGCATGTCTGTGGGGGATTATCTTCATTATGTTTTTTGAGGTGGGAAGAACTGCCAACTATGAGAGGCACCATTCCCTAGGCAGGGGATCCTGAACTGTATAAGAATGGAGAAAATTAGCTGAAGGCAAATATTCATGCATTCATTAATTTCTCTAATGATGTGCTGTGACTCCCTGTTTCACATTCCTGCCACTGTGACTTTGCGGCAGGGATGGCTCTAACCAGAAACTTTGAACTATCTTCCCTAAATTCCTTTGGTCATAGTATTCAGTCATAGTAATTGAAATAAAATTACTAACAGATTTGAATTCCCATATATTATGAAGCATTTGCATTCTGATTTCAATTGCCCAGCTAATATTAATTAAGTAGAGAGTAAAAAAAAACCAAGTATATGAAATATGACTCATCAATAATCATTTAAAATATTTGAATAAACATGAGGACAAACTTGCAATGAAATGTTTACAAATGAGAAGAAGTGAGTCATTTTAGAAACCATCTCATCCTCCACATTCCTGATCCATGCCTAGAATATCCCAGACACACTGATCTTGTGAAATATCTTACTTGAAAGTCAGCATAACAGGAATTAAAGAAAAGGACAGAAATGCTCTCACATGCTTAAGGTCTCAGCTATTCTACATGGAAACTACTGGGTGTTTCTCTCTATTCCTGGAATACCATCTTAAACTTAGGTCATTGGTCAGGCCACTGCCAGGGTGTCTTCTGGGCTACTAAAAGAGAGGATTCTGCCCACCCAGCTCTTTCCACGACCAAATAAGTTCCAAGTTCAATTAACTTCTTTCCTCCAGAGGTAACTCTTCCATAGCTTCAACCACCCTTTAGGGCTGGCATAAAAGCTTCATTTCCCCTTCCCAAACTTGCTTCCAAAACTCTAATTCTAAATTTTTGTCTTCTTTAACATCCTTTCCCCCAAATTCATGTGGAAAATAAACAGCTTCAGTACATTCCAAAAGAGAAAGAAATAAGAACGCACAGTTATGAAGTATATTGTGTATATAGAAATCACAATCACTTGACTTATTAGCATAACAGAATACTGCGATGAAACTAACTCAGGAAATTGCCATTAATTTAAATCTCACTTTGCCTGAAATCCTGATGGAAAAATATCCTAATTTTGATTTATCCAGTCTGCTTGCATAATACCTTAGAATATATTAAAGCATAAAACAGGAATATTTACCCCCAGAGAAACTGAAGAAAGTGGGCTTTTAAGCCTCATTAGGACATGATTTAGATTCACTTATTTTTCCAGGCAGATGTTTTAAGTGACTAGACTCTAAATGTTAAAGAATGCCCCATATCTGTCTTCTTGACTGTATTCGTCAAGGTTGGTTACATCCAATTAATTTTATTTTGGGAAAAAAAACATATACACATTAAAATGCCATCAATGATGCAAGAAAGTTGATGAAATTGAGAGTTACCATCCACAAAGATGGCTACATATTAGCTATTATCGCATCACTATTGTCCAACTGAGAGAAGAACTCAGTGAAGGAAAGAGTTTTTTTTTGGGGGGGGAAGAGTTGACAGCATTCTGTTCTAAGAGGGTGCTTGGTACCATGGTCTTGAGCATATCAACAGGGTGGTAGAAATATTGTGGTAGAGAAGAACTATTTAAATCATGTGTGCTGACTAGTTTTATGTCAATGCAACACAAGCTGGAACTGTTCTGGAAGAAGAAATCTAAATTGAGAAAATGTTCCCTTCACATTGGTGTGTGGGAGATGCATTTTCTTCATTGATGATTGACATAGGAGGACCAAGCTGACTGAAGAGTCTGGTGTGAAGGGCTGGTGGTCCTGGGTACCATCAAAAAGCAGGCTGAGCAAGCCAGGGAAAGCAAACCTGTACCTAGCATTCCTCAGTGTCTGCTGCATCAGTTCCTACCTCCAGGTTCCTGCCATGTTTCAGTTCCTTCCCTGAAACCTTTTGATGATGGACTGTGGATGTGGAACTAAAAGTTGAAAGAAATCTCCTCTTTCCCAAGTTGCTTTTGGTAGTGATGTTTATCACAGAAATAGAAACCCTAACTGAAATGACTACAGTAGCTCAAGCAGACACATTACCTCATCTTCACAATTGCAACAAAGGGAAACACAACTTAAGATATATTAATAGAGCATACCATCATTGAATGTGCTATTCCCTAACATAGCACATGTGCCTTTTATGTGTGACTGGTCTGGAAAGGAGGGACCATGAGAGAGTGTTTCTCACTGAATGCGCGGAGCATAAAGAGTAGCAACATATACTGGGGATACTCGATGGATATTTGCCATATAAATGAAAGTTCAAAATAATATTAGCTCTGAAATTCCCTTTAATGGATACCTATTCCCCTGCTCTAAAATACCAAGGTTTTTCTAAAGCGAAAGTCAGAGAAAATATATTTTGTGATTTTCCTAGTTTATAGTCATGAGACCCAGCAAAAATACGGGATTTCCTTCTCCAGTGTCAAAACAGAGCACACCCCCAGCACTTGGGAGGTTGAACTGAAGGATAAACGAAGAAAAAAGAGCAAAAGAGAAGCATGCGCACTGCTTGGCAGGAAGAACAGCCATTCCAATCTAGAAGCACTGCGTTGCATAATGAGAATGATGGCATGGGAAATGAAAACACAAATACACAACTTCTCACTGCTTCACAGAAGAGCAGCTACATTTGCTCTTATACTTGTCAAATGCACCCTTCCCACCGTACAAGGATCCACAATAACCAGCAAGAAACTGTGGGCTGACGTGCTATTGATAGACTCGAGAAATACATTGCAGTCTGTCAAGTCTTACATTTACATCTCAGAATCTAATCTGCTTCCGTTCCTTCATGAAATCAATTCTGTAGCAATTGAATAACCAGCCCATGAGGCATTTTAATATCCCGGGTATTTATCTATATATAGCCCAGAAAGGGAACAGTAATTAGAAGTGACCTACTATCACCAGAGCTGAGGGACAGATTATTCCAATCTGTGTTTCATCAGCCCTTTAAGGAGGTACCACCAAATCGGCTTCATTCGCTATTCAGCTCCCCGTGACAGGCTGTTGAGCCCTTTTATTTGATTCCTGGAGGAAACAGACTCTAAAATGGTTGTCATTATCTGGGATTTTGTTTCATTTTCTGCGAATTGAAGGCGTCAGTGAAATAGGCTCTGTTTTTAGCTGTGGGATCATATTGTCACATGCTCACGGTAGTGGATGAAGTAGGCTTTGAAAGGTCTAAAAAGGCTAAAGGAAAATGACTTTCTAGACCCTCATCCATGTGAGTGTTTTGAGTTAAGCCCTGAAGGTTGAGAATTTCTTGTCAGAGTTAAGAAAAAATAACAAGGAGTTGCCACAAGATCCAGTCCAATTTGATTAGCTTTCTCTTTCAAATTTCAGTTTCTGATGTCAGCTTTCTGGCTTGCATATGCAATGCAGGCATCTAAAGGGTCTGAATAGATGGAATTAAGCTTTAATAGACCAAGTGTAGCCCCCTGGCTGCACTTCTCACTGACTAGTCCGTCACTAGTCAGTCTTCACACCTAGCTAGCTGAATTAGTATATTTCCATAGTTATTTCCATATGTTATTCCCATAGCAAGAGTAGGAAAGTGAGGTGAATTTCCCAGACAGATGGGTTGTTTCAATTTCCCTTTCCTGCTTGGCTTGATTCTTGTCATTCTCTTGTTCCAAGTCCTCTCCATCATGATTCCAGGTTTGGAAGCCTCCAGACTCAGAGCTTAGACTTTTAGCGTGAGATGCAGCGTGAGGGAGGTTTCCTGGATCTGGTCCCTAGTTCCATTGCTGACATGCTGTGATAACACATCTACGACGGGCGCTTCTAGCCATCGGTCGCTGGAGAAGGATTGGGAATCTCACCTGGGGCTCAGGGAATGACTCAAAATACCTTTAAAAGAAGCACAACAAAATTTGTATGTGATGAAAAACATTGTTTTATGATTAAACAGAGTCTCCTTTGCATTTTGCTTTCACAGTGGTGCATTTGAAAAAGATGCACTTGCACGCTGTAGCATGTTAGTTTCCTGAAACATCACACAGGGGAAAGTCCTTCGTAAATGCACTTACACTCTGTAGCATGTTAGCTTCCTGAAACATATCACAGAGGGTGAAAGTCCTTTGTAAATGACAGAGTGTCAGCACAAATGACAGAGGTTAAGTCCCCGTCAAGAATCAGACAAAGATCATAAAAACACTGGTTATTTTAAGCACAAAATGGGTTTACCAAGGTTCCTTCAAAATATTTGGGAGGCCTGGCCTGCTACAGAATTTAGGCAGTAGCTTCTAGAATGATTCTCAGAGTCTTAAAATAGCACAGGGCTCAGTGATATATACTATCTCTATATCAGTCAGGAAGCAGAGAAATTAGGAAGTTAATTTTATGACTGTTAATTGTCATAAATAATAATAACAATAAAAACAAACAACAAATAATAAAAATAGAAAAACAAACAAACGGTGATACTGTATTCCCAAAATTCCTCAAGAGTTGCTTCTTACAGAGAACATAGTGAAGCTTCTGGTGCTTCCTGCACCAGCGTCTGTTTCCCCAAATGAAAGTCTAAGGGAACCTCAGGCACAAGGATGGGTGCTGCAGAAATTCCAGGAAGGAGCACCCACTGCATCTCTGATTATGCCTAACAGAAAGACAAAACAAAACAGCACCAAAGACAACCCAAAGCATTGTCTCCATTCTTATTTCATGGGTGTGAGCTCAACTAACCAAACCCAAATTAGACCCAGAATCTTTCTGCAAAGAAGTGATGCAGGCTTTGATTTCACAGAATTTTCAGTGAAGGGAGGCACAGTAGGGCACAAGAGGCAAGAGTATAACGACAGGATAATTCAGGGGATTTAGGGTTCAGCCGTAGCTCATGTGTTCCCTCTACACTTACAACAATAGGTCAGAAAAGAAACAAAAATATCCATCTTCTTCAAAGCCACCCAAGAATGGAGCATATTAACAACCCAAGTAAATTAGATTTAAAAAAAAAACTGGCAAGCCCATCCTAGTTAGAAAGAGACCAGTGGTTGTTTTGAATGGTGGCAGAATTGTAAGAGAAAGGACTATGTAATAGATGAGGGAGAGAAAAATACGTCAAATTCAAATATGCCAAACTGTTTAGGGTGATCGGTGAGCTAACATGATGGTCTAGAATCCCAAAGGATTCCATTTAGAGGTAGACTGCTCTCGTTTTCCAAGTATTTCCCAGAAACTTGCCCAGAATGCATGGAGTGGCTTAGCATAAGGCCACAGTTGGAAGAAGTTATTTCTGTTAAATTGCAGGCCTGCTTGTATCTTAGCCAAAACTACTGAAAGCTGAAAGGCAGAAGCGTGGCGCTCCAGGTCTTTAACCAAATCATTACAGAGGTCCTCCAAAGTCTAAGAAAGAGCAGCAGGATGGAGAATAATCTAATATGGTTCAGAAGCACCCTCCATCCACACATATAAAAACTCATGATAAAATCTAATCCCCATCAAAAGGTATTAAAAAAGAGGGCCAAGCTGAAAAACTAAAGGTAATTAGATCATAAAGGCTCCGCATTTGCGATTGAATTGATGGGTTATCTAGAGACAACTGGCTTATTAAACCAGCTCGTGTGCTTTTCGTCTTTTGAACATAACCCCTCTTTCCACATGATACTTCTGTTACCTCAGGACTCTGCAGAGCCTCCACTGGTAAGACGGAGGACTTTCTAATTGAGAATCTTCTGGACTCTACATCCAGTGGTTAATTGAGAGCTTTATTCTTTTTAAATTCCCTACCCTGTGGTATTCACTTACATCTACAGAAGATGGACCAAGATGTCTTCCATGGCAAAGAAAGCTGGAGTTAAAATGGCTTAAACAAGAGGATCCCCTAGTGAGCCAAAAGTGACAGGTGAGCTGTCACACACGCTGAGAACTAGCTGTACATTTGGGGAGACCTCCAAAGCGCCATAAATGCTCCTGCTCAAGCCCTGCTAAGGAGG
Organism: Microtus ochrogaster; assembly: GCF_000317375.1. Lineage (NCBI taxonomy): Eukaryota > Metazoa > Chordata > Mammalia > Rodentia > Cricetidae > Microtus > Microtus ochrogaster. The sequence continues at coordinate 16,276,484 of NC_022030.1, forward strand.
TTCTGATCATGCCTATATTTTACTTTTTTTTGATTTTTTTTTTTTGAAGACAGGGCCCTACTCTATAACTCAACTGTCCTGAAAATCACTATGTAGCTTATGCTGGCCTCAAAAACTGAAATGACCTTTTTGTTCTCAGCCTCTTGAACATTTAGACTTACATGTTCTAATTGGTTGTCAGGAGGGGATGGGAGAGAAATGATGTAGAAAAATATTTGGAGAGTTTATAGTAAACTTAATTTTCAAGAATAATGAAAAATGTTTCCCTATAGAACCCAGAAGCTCCTAGAATACTAAGAAGGATAAGGAAAATTAAGCTCACAAAGACTAATTATATTTGTGGTGGTTTGAATGAAAACAGCCTCCATGTGCTCAAATAGTTGAATGTTTGGCTTCTCATTGACTGACTGTTTAGGGGAGACTTTTTGGAGAAGGTGTTTTACTGGGAGTGGGCTTTCTTTCTTTCTCTTTCTCTCTCTCTTTCTCTCCCCTCTCTCTCCTCTCTCTCACACACATTCTCTCTCTCTCTCTCTCTCTCTCTCTCTCTCTCTCTCTCTCTCTCTCTCTTTAGATAATGAAGGGGTGTAAACGACCAGCAAATCAAATTAATCAGACTAGCTTTACTATATATTTAGCTTTAATAAGGGGAAGAAAAGGGGGGGAGCTTACAAAGCCAGGGTTCCAGCGAAGAGCAGCAAAACCAAGAGGAGGCGGGGAGCACACCCTCCAGATTTATAGGTAAATATTGGTCTAAGGGGTACCCGCCCTACAAACAAGGTGATTGGCTGGGGCTTCCCCTTCAAGATAAAATGTAAGCTCTCATCTACTGCTCCAGTACCATGCCTACTTGCTGCCATGGTGCCATAATGCTGAGCTGTCATGATGGCCATCCTCTGAACCTGTAAGTATAACTCCAATTAAATGCTTTCCTTGACAAGCTGCCTTGGTCATGGTCTCTCATCACAACAATAGAACATTAACTAAGACAATAATAAAATTGCTAAGTTCCAAAGATGAAAAGTTTCAAAGTAATCACTGTAAATTAGAGATCATGACATGCAATGTAACAAAGGCTGGGACAAAGGAAGAGAAAATATGTCTAAGAGGCTGCATATGTTCCACAAAGCTACACTTAAAAAGAGAAGGTTCAAGTTCTTAAAGTTGGAATCTGGACATCTGAGAATTCTCCCACTGGTTTTTCCGAATGCTTTCTGCATTATCACATTTCCAACCTTAGCTAATTACTTGAAGTTACTCAAAACATGTCTTAATTTTTTTATACTTATATGCTCTAAGCGTCCTATTTCTTTTTTTTTTATTAAAAATTTCTGCTTCCTCCCCACCTCCCATTTCCCTTCCCCTCCCCCCACCCCCTTCCCCTCCTTCTCCAGTCCAAAGAGCAGTCAGGTTCCCTGCCCTGTGGGAAGTCCAAGGTCCTCCCCCCTCCATCCAGGTCTAGGAAGGTGCGCATCCAGACTAGGCTCCAATAAAGCCAGTACATGCATGCAGTAGGATCAAAACCCAGTTTCATTGTCCTTGGCTTCTCAGTCAGCCATCATTGTCCGCCACGTTCAGAGAGTCAGGTTTGATCCCATGCTTTTTCAGTCCCTGTCCAGCTGGCCTTGGTGAGCTCCCATTAGATCAGCCCCACTGTCTCAGTGGGTGGGTGCACCCCTCGTGGTCCTGACTTCTTTGCTCATGTTCTCCCTCATTCTGCTCCTCATTTAAACCTTGGGAGCTCAGTTTGGTGTTCCAATGTGCGTCTTTGTCTCTATCTCCATCCATCGCCAGATGAAGGTTCTATGGTGATATGCAAGATATTCATCAGTATGGCTATAGGATCGGGCCATTTCAGCCTCCCTCTCCTCAGCTGCCCAAGAAACTATCTGAGGACATCTCCACGGACATCCGGGAACCCCTCTAGAGTCAAGTCTCTTGCCAACCCTAAAATGGCTCCCTTAATTAAGATATATACTTCCCTGCTCCCATATCCACCCTTCCTCCATCCCAAGTATGTCACAATCAGATGGTTATTTTAGAGAACAAATTCAAGACTATTTCAAAGATAAGTTTTTATGGAAGGGACAATAGGAAAAGATTACAGTAGCATTTAGTGTTGCAACAATGATTCAGTAAGTAGAAAAATGAAATCTGGAAACAAAAGTAGTGAGGTTGGGAAAAAAAAATCTAAGGAGATTGAACACTTGTATTAGTCATGGTGGCAAAGAAAGGACATGGGAAGCCAATATCATTTGAACATGGTAAGTAATTGACATTAACCACATTCACAGAAATAGCAGATCTGGGAAGAAGCAATGTGTTCTAGCTCACGGTTGTTATATTTTCAGTTTCTAGGTGAAAGATGCATGGGAAGAAATCTTGAAGGTGTCCAGAATTAACATTCTGAAAGTCATTTGAAATCTCTAAGTTATATGTAGAGTTTTAGATGGTGGGATTGGCACTGTTAGAATAGATAAAATCAAGGTTGAAATCCAAGGAACATTGATGTTCATGAGACAAGAAGTAAAAGTTACCAGTCATAGAGATGGAGAAGGGGTGAACAAATACAAAAATACAAAATAACCAGAACAGTGGTGTCACAAAATTGTCACAAAGGATGCCTCCAGGTGTGTATGTGTGTGTGTGTGTGTGTGTGTGTGTGTGTGATACACACAGGTCCTGGATTCAATCCTAGTATACCCTCCCCCAACACATGCATATTTTAAAAAGTCAAGATCAATAAAGAATGAGAAGCAGAAAAGCAGACATTTTATTTCTTCTTGATTCTGTATCTTTCTAGGTTTTTAATCACAAGGAGAGACAAAGATCAGTGTGAGCATCTATGAAAACTAGAGCTGTGATGTGGCTTTGGATGCAAACAGATTCAAACTCCCATGTCTTGGTTCATATCATTTTCTGTGTGATCTCATTTATTTTGGCTTTGGAGAAGGAAGTTCCTTCAACTGCAAAATGAAAAATACATTAATTCCAGGTAATAAATATGAAGTCAAAATGATATGTGCTTAATGTACATCAAGTACCTAATCAATAAAAAATATTTTATTATAATCATTACCGTCATTACCAAATTGTCACTTCAGAAAAAGAAGGAACACAGATACACAAGGGCACTACTAGATCAAGAGGAAAGAATTTATTTTCATTTTGAAAACAACATCTTTGCATAGACTAATTGACCAAGCATAGTTCTAGAGCATAAGAAAAGGAGGAAAGCAAAAGCAAAAATGAGTAATTAAATCTGGTTTTTAAAGATGCTATTTATAAGTTGGTATGTATGAGAGAATGATGAGTATGCGGAATGTAGAAGCAATGAAGGTGATATCACAATGACTGAGGATCTGACCAAGTAAAATCACAGAGAAAATCAGCCCAAGGACTTGCTGTCATTCAATGGTCTTGTACCTTGTAAAGATTTGTCACTTGTATTGGTGTAATAAAATGCTGATTGGCCAGTAGCCAGGCAGGAAGTATAGGTGGGGTGACCAGAACAGGAGAATTCTGGGAAGAAGAAAGGCTCAGTCTGCAGTTATCACCCAAACACAGAGGAAGCAAGATGAGAATGCCTAACTGACAAAAAGTACCAAGCTACGTGACTAAAACAGACAAGAATTATGGGTTAATGTAAGATATAAGAGTTAATAAGAATCCTGAGTTAATAAGAAAACCAGTTTATAATTAATGTAAGCCACTGAACATTTGTTCAGTGTGTTTCTTTGCCACTGAACAGCTGTAGAACAGAGCAGGACAAAAACCTCTGTCAACAAGGCATGGAATGGAACCAATCTATATGGGGCAGGAAAATGTCACTGCTGAAAAAATTATTTTTGCCTGACCCTCTCTAAAAGAGGGATGATGGTGGCAGTAATATAAATGGCAAGCAGGTGAATACGACTATAATTTGAGGTGAACAAAATGAGAGCCCTTTTCTCTTTGACAGGAAGAGTCAAGCTCACAGAATACAAATATGAAACTGATTAATTTCTTTGGACTGAGAAAAATCTGAGGTTGATGCCAGCTCCTTGCCATAGCCTCTCATCCAATTTGATAATTATTTACTAACACTAGTTCAAACAGATCCTAACTACCACTCAGACCCTTGCCCTTTGACATCACATGGGGTGAACATGGTTGTGGTAGCAAGGACATTTTAGGAACATAAAGTATCAGGGGAATGATCAATCAGAACAATGTAAGATAAACAAGTGATATTGGCAGAACCTGTGTGCTCAGATTGAGAAGACAAAGAAAGGGACATATGCAGCAAGTGAAGTTCTCTGAGGTTGTCTATAACTTCCCTGTTTCTTCCTTCATGCCTTTCTTTGGCCAATACTTTCTACAGGCATTCTTTCCCTCTTCATCCTCCACTGCTGTCCCCTGTGCTCATCTTTGCACAGTATTCTCCATTGAGCCCTGCTTTCCCAGGCTCTATGGATGAACACAGGATGAATGTAAATTCCACCATCTATGACAATAATAAAATGGAGGAAGAAGAGTGGACTTCCCTTTCACACACTCTCCTCTCCTAGTTTTCTGTAGAGAGCTGCAATCAGTCCTTCTAGAAGTAGTTGCCTTTGGGTTGCCCCTTTAGTAGACATAGTACAAGAAAACAGCAGTTTGCTTTGAATATTCATATTTAAGCACAGTATTAACTTCAAAATAAGACATTTCCCAAGAGTAATTGCTGTTGAGTTAATGACCTATAGCAGTTCAGTCCATTAACTCCTCCCAGCTGTTAATGCTCCCTATAGAAATACCCTAAGTCTCAATCATTACTGACTAATCATGCCGGCTTTCCTGGATGCATCTGGGATTTCATGCTGACATCCCATTTGTAATAGCTGTATTTGGTTTTTCATTGTTCTAGTTAGAATTTCTATTGTTATGATGAAACACCATGAATATAAAGCAAGCTGGGAAGGAAAAGATTTATTCAGTTTCTACTTCCACATTACTGTTCACCACTGAAGGAAGTCAGGACAAGAAGTCAAATAGGGAAGGATTCTAGAGGCAGGAGTTGATGAAGAAGCCTTGGGGGGTGCTGCTTACTGGCTTGTTTCTTATGGCTTGCTCAGTCTGTTTTCTTATAGATCTCAGAACCAACAGCCCAGGGATTGCACTACCCATCATGTGCTGTGGGACAATGGTCTATATTATGTTAATTATATTTTAAATAAATGTTGATTGGCAAGTAGCATGTAGGAAGTATAGGCGGGACAACCAGATAGGAAGTAGAGGTGGGTCAATGAGAACAGGAGAATTCTGGGAAGAGGAAAGCTTAGTCTGCAGTCTTTACCCAGCTGCAGAGCAAGAAAGATGTGACTGCCTCTCCAAAAAAATGGTACCAAGCCACGTGGCTAACATAGACAAGAATAATGGGCTAACATAAGTTATAAGAGTTAATAAGGAGCCAGACCTAATGGGCCAATCAGTTTATAACTAATGTATACCTCTGTGTGATTTCTTTGGGACTTAACTACAGGAACAGGGCAGGGCAGAAACCCTGCCAACAATAGTGGGCTGGGCCCTTCCCGTGTTGATCATTAATTGAGAAAATGATTTAAAGCTGGATCTCATGGTGGTCTTTTGTCAACTGAAGCTCCTTCCTCTCTGATGACCCTAGGTGTATTAAGCCGTCACACAAAACTAGATAAGACATTCACTAATTAAACATTTTCCAGTTTCAGATCCTGTGACTGATACTGAAGGTGTTCGATTTTATTGTCACAAAAGTTAACACGTGTGTGCGTGGGTGCACTTGCGCACCACACACACACACACACACACACACACACACACACACACACACCAGAAAATGAGATATAAATACATCTAAAAGTGAAATTACATATGTAACACAGGTTTTCTTCCCAAGAAGAACTTGCTAGCCTAGAGCAGAAGTTAACTAACTTCTTTCAATTTAATCTTCTCTGTTATTAAAAGTCTGTTTCTCTTTCTCTCTCTCCCTGCCTTTCTTTCCTTTTTTTTCCCCTCCTCCAGTGTGGTTCAGGCTGACTCTCACTCACAATACTCCCACCTCAGCCTTGAGTGCTGACATTATAGATGTCACTCAGCTGTCTTGAGAATTTTTGCCAGAACAGGCAGTGTGGAGAAAATTTGTAGAACTGAACATGGAAGTTTGGGGCACTCTTTCCTAAAGGGGATCCTGAGATCCATGCAGATCTATAGCATGGGTGGCAATAGAGGAAAAGAAAGAAGGCCAATCAAGTCTCTCTCTCTCTCTCTCTCTCTCTCTCTCTCTCTCTCTCTCTCTCTCT
>NC_022030.1:16282879-16290212 GCF_000317375.1 Microtus ochrogaster
CCTTTAAAGGTAAAAGCTATGCAGCTACTGCAAGCTCTCTGGCCTCTATTATACAACGATAGGGCAAATGATAAAAAATGGCACATTCTTTTTGAGGATGGTCTTTAGAAACTTTCCTTGAATGTCTTAGCACAGAACACATTGGAATGTATTTTAAAAGATAGTATTTCCCCATTTAACAGGAGAAGAAAGTTAAAACCAGAAATTAACTGACCTGAAATCAGGCCACAGGAACTATGCTTACTCCATGGTATATCAGATTCTCTGTTCACTCCAGCATACAAACAGTATGTACTGATTTCCATGAGCCCTGGAGTTTCCAAGGAAGCATATCAGTGGGAACTCTCTCTAAAAAGGTTCCCTTCCATAGCAAAATGACACAGGAAATGGTAAAACATAATTCAGTGGAAGTGTATAAGATTATGATTTTCACGGTTGTCTTCAACCCCTAAGCCTTTTCATTTTTAATCAATCTCCATCAAGTGTGTGGCCAATAGAAATACAGACACACATGACAAATTAAAAATTGGAAGTTCTACTGTGCTTTCAGATGCTGATAGTGCATGCTCACACCAAAGTCCTGTGGTCACCTTGATTGACAAGCTCTTGTTCTAATAGGGCTCTTGTATGGACAATGCTAGCTGGAGTCACGTAAGCACAGTAAGGTATTAGTGTAAATTGGAAAGAAACACAGTCCTGCTTGAACCATGGGCTGTGTTGTTAAAGAAACTACAGGAACAAAAATGCAGAGCTCTCAGGTGTCATAAATAGAATCACAACAGTTTATCTCTAATTATATCTTATGATAGAGCTTCAATATTGTAAATCAGTTCATTGAAGAAAATACAGCATGAAGTTTTTATATTATGGTAATATAAGACAGTGACAGTATTTTCAGTGAAGTACTTGAAATACAGCCTTTTTCTTACAATGTATTCCACACCATAAATACCAGATATGATGTCAGAAGAATTATTTAATAGAAAGATCCTTTATTTCTACCTCAGTGTCTAAATAAAATTCCTGGCAAATAAAAATAAATTAGGACTGAACTATGTAAATGAGGTTTAGTGCCCTATAATAGCAAGAGTTCTGCATGATAACATTTCAAAAATTGAAAAGATTTATTTATTTTCAGACTATGAACCTAATTGACTTGGATTTTAAACAAACTGAGCCTTAAGAACTTATTTTTTTATGAAGTTTTTTTTGTGCTGGTTATCGAGGTGACTTTATAGTTATCCTTGCTGTGATTAACATTGCCTTCACTGAGAAATACTAGACCAGTAATAAACTCATTTCTGATAAAGCTGATGCAGCTGCTTGATGCCAAGAGAGGCGCATGAAGATTCTAGAATAGTGTTAACTCAGTATGCTGGTAGAAGGGAACCTTCCCTCAGCATCTCAGTTCACACAACGACATGCACCAAGAAGCCAGTTGACCCTAAAGACTGTCAAGGAGAAATGAGGAAATGTGGAGTTGATTTTCTATCAAACTAAGTTGACACCCCATTACAGTAGACTGATCATACACGTGAGTATAAAATTTTCCAGGAGAAGTCTACTGAACGTAGCCTTTCCCATCTGATACGATATGAATACAGTATTCCAGGAAGCAGTTTGCATCTCTATCACCAAGAGAATAGGATTTTGTACCAAATACTTCAACATTGGTTTGGTTCCTCTGTTAAGGGTCTTTCATTCCATATATATGTGTGTGTGTGTGCGTGTGTGTGTGTGTGTATGTATGATTGAGGATACGTTCCTAGATGCCTAATAGTTTCTAAAACCCAGATATAACAATCCTATCTAAACTATGTTTTTCCTCTACATATATACCTGTGATAAAGTTTAATTTGTAAATTAGGAAAATAAAAGATTAACAATAATAAGTCATAATAAAATCATTGTAATATGTAAATGCAATCATTGTTATGTAAATGTAATCATCCTCAGAATAGTTTATTATACTGCACTTATTAATGGAAGCATAGCATATATACTGTGGAAATCTTAGACAAAGAGATAGTCTAAATTGCACATTTTGAGAACTTTCCACTAAATATTTTTCTAGAAAATACTTGAAACCTCAGAAAGCTTAGCTTCAGATAAGAGAAAACTTACTATTGTACTAATTATGCTTTAAAATACACTTGAGGGAATCTAGAAAATAGTAGTAAACAATCTTGTGTCTATGGTTCAGGCAAGGATTTCAATTTTACACTCAAGATTAGCAATTTTCTATAGTTCCTCCCTCAAAAAAAAAATGCTTGCATTGCCTGTCTTTTTCTCTGTCTCTCTTCTCTGTGTGTATGTCTGTCTGTCTGTCTGTCTGTCTGTGTGTCTGCCTGTGTGTCTGTCTTTCTCTTGATCTTTTTCTCTCTCTCGCACACATACACACACACACACACACACACACACACACACACACACACACACACAGAGCCTAAATTGGATATACTCTTTTTCAGGGCCGTGGCCCGTAATTCTTTCCACAGCTCCCACTCCACTTTGAGAACTCATCTCCCTGGCTTCCTCCCTTGAACAGAGAGGGCCGTCTGTTCCCCTCTTCTCCTACACCATCCTTGACCTTTCTGCCTCAGCTCTCATCACTGCACTGTAACCCACCAAGAAATGTCATTTCCCCCCCACTCTTGTACTGAAGAAAGTTATCTTAATTTTCAGAACCCCACCGCCCTACCAAATTCTCAGTCTCCAGTTTAGTTTCTAAATTAAAAGGTGCACAACAAATGACAATTGTTTGGGTTACAACAATTTTAACTATACTAAAATGATTGAATGTAAGCAAAAAGCCATGCTCTTGTTTGATATCCCAGATGAATAATTATCTTTATATAGATTAAATGAGCATTAAATTCTCTGCTGCAGATCTTAGAATTCCTTCAAAGAATTATAGTTGTATTCCATGGGTGCTCATCAATTAGTGAATGAATGAACAAATGAGCAAACTAAAACTATAGAGAAGAATGTTAAAAAATAGTATATTGGATCCTATCTATTTCAAATCATTTCCTGATTTCAAAAAAAAGAGAATTAAAACGTCTTTGCTTTTTACTTTTACATCTTAACTGTTTTGTCATTTTAAATTATTTTAATTTAAAATTATTGAAATTATAGTTTTCAGTTCATATTTTTCATAAATAATCCTGTCTAATAAGCCTTTAGGCTACTTTACAGCACGACTTTCTCAGAAATTTTTTTTTTCTTCACAGATCTTGAGAGGACAATAATCAACTTTATATGGAAAAACAAAAAACCCAAAGGATAGCCAAAACAATCTTATACAATAAAGGAACTTCTGGAGGCATTACCATCCCTGACTTCAAATTCTATTACAGAGCTACAGTATTGAAAACCACTTGGTATTGGCATAAAAACAGAGAAGTCTACCAATGGAATTGAATAGAAGACCCAGATTTTAACCCTTATTTTCGATAAAGGAGCTAAAAGTATACAATGGAAGAAAGAAAGCATCTTCAACAAATGGTGCTGGCATAACTGGATGTCAACCTGTAGAAGAATGAAAATAGACCCATATCTATCACCATGCACAAAACTCAAGTCCAAATGGATTAAAGACCTCAATATCAATCTGAACACACTGAACCTGATAGAAGAGAAAGTGGAAAGTACCCTACAACATATGGGCACAGGCGATCGCTTCCTATGTATAACCCCAGAAATACAGACATTAAGGGCAACATTGAATAAATAGGACCTCCTGAAAATGAGAAGCTTCTATAAAGCAAAGGACACGGTCACTAAAAAGCAACCTACTGACTGGGAGAAGATCTTCACCAACCCTGCAACAGACAAAGGTCTGATCTCCAAAATATATAAAGAACTCAAGAAACTAGACTTTAAAATGCTAATTAACCCAATTAAAAAATGGGGCACTGATCTGAACAGAGAATTCTCTACAGAAGAAGTTCAAATGACCAAAAGACACTTAAGGTCATGCTCAACCTCCTTAGCGGTCAGGGAAATGCAAATCAAAACAACTTTGAGATACCATCTCAGAAATTATTTAATTTTCAGGGTTTGAAGCCTAATGATGAACATAGAAGAGACACAAAATCACTAAAATAGGATTAACTAGAAATTATAAATTTACTATTTGAAGTAACATATTGAACAATTTCACATACAAAAGAGAAGTATTTTTGCATTAAATATGTCATCAAACTATGCTTGCTATTATGGTCATCATAACTAAATGATACAACTATAAATTACAAGTTGGTTGTATTGTGGAATTTTAAACTCATGCCATAAATGCACTGCATTGTTTAAGACTTTTACCTTTTTAACAGCGGTGACAAAAACTGACAGAAAAATTAATGGAAAAATATTAAAGACAATGAAAGAATATTGTTTTCATGGAAAGTAGAGAAGCTTCTTCAGAAAGATTTTTAGATGAGGTTTGGCATAAAATCTATACTTAAATCCAAGAAGACATCCTTAAGAGCACCAACTGGATCTACACAAATAACAGTGTAGTTTGTTGTTTGAGAATGCAGAGCAAGGACAAGAAAACCCAGTCACTGTTCAGATGGCTGAGAAGTCACCAAGTGTCTTCCTGCCTTTGCTGTCCCTACCTCAGAAACAATAAAACCTGCCCTGTTGGATCACCGGAAATGAACTGAGACTACAGCTGTAAACAGCGGTGAGTAGCACACAAAAGCAGGTTAGTGTTAGCCATGAATCCGACATAGGGACATATCTGGAAATTACTCTATGCCAAATAATACATTAACTTTGGAGGATTTAAGGTTTTCATGTAGGCGGCTCAGTCACTTCCCACACATGCTCATTTATCACTTCTTATGCCACGAAAGGCCACCTTGTCTGTGAACAAAGAAAACTTGACAGAGAAAGAGAAGCTAGAATTAAATGTTTTACTTTATGAAATTATGACTGGAAAATATTCATGTGTTCATGAATAGGAAAGGAAGGCAAACAAACTTAACAGAAGTCATAATGAAAGCACTGTCTGGCGAATAGCATTTAAAAACAAAACAAAAAAGCAAAAGACCCAACAACTCTGAAATCTATTTCTCTCCTGGTATCATTTCTGAACAGACTCTCAGGCCCACCATCTCTGCACAGACCTGGAAGAGCTCACCTCCCAACCTAACCCTGAGGGCACAGCACTGTGACTTTCTCGTTGCGTGCAAATGATTTTGTAAATCAGTCAAGGAGCCCTCCGAGGAAGCAGAGCTTCCTAATAGGATTATAGAAACCGAAGCCTGGAACATCTCTGAGCTGCTGCCTCAGCCCACCTCCAGCATGTACAGCTTCATTTGCAGAACACACTCAAGAGTATCGGAGATGACAGCTCCACATTAAGAAGAAGGATGTTGCTAGGGTATCAAGAAGATGTAGCCAAACGAGCTAATGCCATATCTAAGGCCACACCAGAAAGCTTTATGCAAAAGGATTCTTTTACTACAAAAATAAATGGGGGCTGAGGAGGCAGCTCAGTGGTAGGAAGACTTGCCTTGCATATGTGAGGCTCTGGGTCTGACCCCAAGAAATCCATGCAAAGGAAGAGATGGGAAAGGAAAGGAAGAGGAGGGACAAGCAAAAGAGATGGGGGTGGAATATTTATCAAGAGTAAACCTTAACAGAAGGCTCACAGCATACCCAAATGGCACATGGGAGTGAGCAGACTAACTTCTCTTGAGGCCTTTATAGTCTAGAGAAACAATCCCATGACAAATGATTAAATCTACAACAGTAGCTCACAGGGATAACCACCCAGCCTAAAGATGAAGGGAAACTCTAGCATGGATTAATTGTATATGCTCGGGATCTGTGTTTGGAAAAATACCATACAGCTCAATACAGACACATCAAGGCTGGGAAGGCTGCAGCAGAGGGTGTATCATAAAGGTGAGCAAGATGTTATTTAAAGTAGGAAGGTGTGTGAGTGCGTAACTGTATGTCTGCATTTGCGTGAGCTCGCGTGTGAGTGTGCATGTGAATATGTGTACTTGTATGTGTTTGAGGGTGAGTGTATGCTAGTGAGTGTGTCTATGAGGTGTGTGAGTATATGTGAGTATGCATGTGAGCCTGTATATGCATGTACATGTGAATGTGTGCAAGTGAGTGTGTACATATATATCTGTTAGTGTGTGTGAGTGTATCGTGCGAGTGCACACATGTGTATGCATGTGTAGGTGAGTCTTCAAATATCTAAGTGTGTGTGAGAGTGTATCATGTGAGTGGGTGCATGTGTGTGTGCATTGTATGAGTCTGCAAGTGTGTAAGTGAATATGAGTGTCTGTGTGTTTGTGTGTGGGGTGCACACACACTTGAGTCAAACTAGCTACCCATATACAAAGTTCTCTGCTATGAGCTTATTGGATAAATTTGCTTTATAAATCTAACCCTAATCATACAGTCTTCTGCAAACCTTTCCACCTACCTACTTAAAATCAAGGAGTAATAATTTTAATGAACACCTAGATTACCTTTTAGGGATTACAGATTTACAATGGAAATCTTAGACTTCTAAAAGTTTGGATATCTTTACATATTTTCTCTTCTCTCAACGCACTTGCTGTGTACTTCAAGATACATCCACTGTGTTCTGTGTGCTGTGTTCTCTCAGCAAAATGTGAAGGTGTGATTTCCAGCCAGGGAGTCAAGTTTCATAAGTGATACTGAAAAACAAACTCAGCCAATAGTAAGGAAGGACTGAGAAGACCTATAGCCTAATAAAGCAAATAAAACTGTAGCTCCAATAAATCTATCGGCCGTAAGTATCTGCTCCTGAACATAACAGACAGGTGACAGAAAATGAAGTAAAGGTTAGCATATTTACTACCCTCTGTACCTTGTTCTAAACAATACTGCATTGACACAGACCTTGCTTAACCAAATAACCATCCTTAATTTTAAAATCTATTGCAAATATAAAAGTTAAAGGCCTTGGCTGCAGAATCACAGAGGTATTATTACTTCCCGACATGCCATCGACTTGATATATAATAATGAACACGTAAAACCAAGGTAAAGTAGGCCAAGTAGTCCTTGGCTGGCCTTGAGCCCCCATTGTTGGAGCTGTCAGTGTTCCCAGCACGTACCTGAGAAAGGGACAGGGTGTCACTAAGGAGGAGGCTGAATTCCAGAAAGAGTTAAGTAACTTGTCTCTACTGGAGCGGTCCAGTGTCCCCCACCAACTTCAAAGAGAGCTCCTATGAAGAGCAAGGGGAATATGTGTGTTCAGGAAGCTGATTGATGAGAGATGTAAACAAGTCTGGTGGTCCTGTCTGTACCTACACCATCTGGGACAGGAGAAAGCTGT
>NC_022030.1:16291489-16297380 GCF_000317375.1 Microtus ochrogaster
ATATATACACATTAGAGTACTACTCAGCGGTAAAAAACAATGACTTCTCAAATTTTGCATGCAAATGGATGGAAATAGAAAATACTATCCTGAGTAAGGTAACCCAGACCCAAAAAGATGAACATGGGATGTACTCACTCATAATTGGTTTCTAGCCACAAATAAAGGCAATGTGTTCTTAACAACAGCTACAGGCTGCCCCAGGGATGCATCATAGGGAAATGGTCCATTTGAACTAGAATGTTCTGTCCTGTTTAAAAGATGTTCCCAGCAAATCCTTTCTCAGCTTCTCTCATGTCAATAATAAAACCTGCAGGCATTACCTTTCCCGTTCTCAGCAGAGTCTGCTTCTAACAGGTAAGCCTGCTGCTGTGCTCTTAAGGGTTTGTTGAGCAAATGTCGGTGTGCACAGAAGTTTCACACACATGAGGGTGCTTTATTTTCCCAATATTCTATTTCTAAATTTGATTTAGAGATAAAGAAACGGCGGTCTAAGATAATCTAGCTTGGACCATAGTTCAGATCAGGATAGGACCTTCCTCTTGCTAGAGGTAGCTGTTATGGAAAATCCAGGCATTGGCAAGCAAAATGTAGAAATTTGAACCTGCTTTTTGTTTGGTTTTGTTTTTACATAGTAGAAAAATCCATTCATTTGATAATTTTCTCTATGTAACTTTAGCCAGACTGCGTAGGAGCCTAAAAGAAGAAAGTCATAAGGGAGAAAAGAAGACTCGCTTGATATAAAAACTGACAAATCTAAAGAGATAGAAGGAAGGAGGGGGAGGGAAAGAGATAGAAGTAGATAGTGAGGGATGTAAGTAAGAAGGAAGGGGAACGGGGAGAGAGAAGAGGCTGAGAGACAGAAAGAGACCGGGTGAGGGACAGAAAAAAATTGGGAGCTAAAAAAATGCTAGACCAGCCCTCCTCAGCACCAGCTGGATTTGGAGGGGCTCTTGGACCATGTCAAGGTGGATCGCTTCTAATTCTCTGGGTATTTTTCCATTTTATTGTCTGCTCACTGCTCTTCCATCCAAAGGCATCTCTGGGGCTTGATTTTAGTGATTTACCTGATGAGAAATGTGTGTCACATGCTTTAGTGCGTCAGGAACAGCCAGTACCTGGGATTACTAAGGGCAGTTCTCACTTCTCCAGCACTGAGGTGGAACTCCTACCGAGTGCTGCCATTCACAACTACTCAGGCCAGTGGAGGGCAGTGCTGGGGAGGAGAGGGCAACTGCCAAGGACTTGTGGGAAAAAAAAAAAAACAGTACTTGTCTACATTTTCAATTAATTCTAGAGATGACTTTTACTGCATTAAGAAAACCAAAAAATTGGGATAAACTTATGTAAATTCAAAGTTGAATCTATAAATATAATCAAATCATACTGCACTTTCTTTTCCCAGAGCAAATCAATGAATAAAAAAAAGTGGGCTTCTGTGGTCTAGAATTCCAGCAGTTCTTCTGAAACAGAGCAGAAATGGTGAATCTCAGCAGAGCACCAGGCATGCGATGCCGAGAAAGTGCTATCAAGAATGATTCTGTAGTTCCAACTGATGTTTGCTGACTTTAACCAATAAACCCTCTCACGGGAAAAATTTGGCCAAGTGACCCCTGGATAGATAAAACTAGAGGATTTTATTTATCTATTTTAAATATTCTTTTTGCTTTTGTCTGTGTATAGTGTGTGCATGTGTGTGTTCATATGCGTGGATACAAATGTGTGGGAGTACTGCTGCTCATGCATGCTGAGTGCAGATACCATAGGACGGCACAGGGTCTCATCCACACTAAATCCAGAGCCCTCTGACTGGTGTAGTCTAGGGAGCACAGCTCGTCCCATCTCAGGGATGAGGGCCTCGCATCTCTGCCCCAGATTTAGGAGCAGACGGCTGCACTTGCCCAACTTTATGTGGGCTCTGAGCTCCGAACTACTTGCTCTTAGCATCACTCTGTTCATTCTGGAAGAGTTAGATACAAATGTTTCAAGATTATCATACATTAGAGGTCAAATACTACTACTACAGGTAAAATATTAAAAATCACATTATAATACTTAAGACTAACTTGGAAATTCAACCAATGATGAACTTTTCCTTTAGCTGTTCAAAAAAAATGCCTAGTCTGAAAAAAAAGCCATGACAATGATATTAACCAAAGTGATTAAATACTTTCTGTTTTTGGAAACAGAAAGATATTTCTACTCTCACAAAGGCAAGTTCCTAATAGTTTTGCAGTTTTCCTATTGGGAGACAGCGTGGTTCAGTCAGGATTGCCTTCTTCAACTGTCTCCAGATCCAGGTCATTCTCCTCCGCTCAAATGTTATTTCTGCCATTGTCCAGTCCTGTCCTATAATGATCTCCTACCACCTTTATATCCACAATCACCTAGATCAATTAATTTTAAAATAAGCATGTTGTATATGGCCTGCCATTCTTAGGAATTGGTAACTAATGAACAGAATTCATATTCCCAAAAACATGATTCAAAAAATAGTTTATGTGTGACATGGCTTTGAAAATGTACTACACATAAGTCAAATTTCCTTATGTATACAGAGAAAATGAAATAGAGACAGAGAGAAATGGGAAGTTGGGAAATTTATAAGTTCAGTGCTGTTAAGTTAAACTGATACATTTTAACCAAAGGCGGCACTTAAGAGTGCCATCATGTTCTGACGTCTATAATCAGAGATGTCTGCAGAAAGCAAACGATGTTTGCATTCCTTTTTCCATTTTTCTTTGTATTTTCCCTAAAATATTTTAAAATGCTTTTCTATTTCTCATTGAGGATTTCTGAGGGCAACATATTTTTTTTTAACAGTTTCAAACTTATTTGTGTTAGCATCATAGTTTTTTCCAGCGGGTAAGATTTCATGCAAAGCTTTCAGCACAGTGCCTCATCTTAGATCCTCAGGGCAACCCTGGAAGTTGGCAAGGTCATTTCACCAGTGACATATAACAGAATAGGAAAATAAGAGCAGAGTTAATGACTTGGCCCATGTCACAAGAGTTATTAGCAATACAAAGAGGATCCAAAGCATGGGTGTCAGCACATTACCTAATTTGTAATTGGAAGTTTCATTTTTAAATAAATCTTTGGGATTACAAATGATTGAATTCTATTTCTAGGACTTCAGTGTTTTCACACCGAACATGTTTTGATTTGATAATTGGCAGTGATATTATCTTTTATTGACAGCTCGCTCGGTGCTTCTTAAAGGCTTTTGCACAGCTGTTTGACAACAGAGCTTCATCACTTTCCCTGAACTGTCAAGCATCCTGCAAACCTACTTCTTGCTAGGAGCATGCATGAACGCTTGACTAGATTCTGTGTACAAAGGAAGGCGAATAATGAGCCATGGCACACAAAGAAGGTCAAAGATAGCTGAGCCAAATCACATGTTACTTGCACACTGCTGATTCTGCTCATTTTAATTGCTGAACAGAAATGGACAACATAAAGGTCACTATGAAACATACATCGCCATCTCTTAAAGACTGGCTTGCCCACATTCCTCAAAAATGACAGCACAAAAAATATGTCAGTCAAGAGGTAAAGGCAAAGAGAAAAGAATGGCATGAAGGAATGCATGAGTCTGGAATGGATCTCCTCCCCAGTTTCTAGTTGTTCCTGAGTGTCTTGAAACTAATGTAATAATTGTTGGTTTAATCATTCAGATATTCAGAATTTTGTGAGCTTCAGCTTTCTTACTTCTTTCCTTTCTTCCTTTATCCTTCTTTTCTTTCTTGAATACAGTAATAAACTGTTATAACATTAAAAATCATTTTTGAAATATCACACAAGATTCCTACTGAAAACAGTAATTAATTATTCCATTCTCCTAGCAAGGGATTGCTTCTTGATATTAATTAACAGTTTCCTTATAATAAGGGAGACCTTTTTATTCCAAGTTTATCCCCTGAATCTAACTCTTGTCTGCTTTCTCTTTGCTTCTTTTTAATTAGCTGAGTTTGACTGCATAAAATCTGTAACATTTCCAAAAGAATTAAGAATACCTTAACTAGCAGGCACCTAATACAATGCAACAGTGATTTTTCTTTGGTTTTCTAGCCACTGACTGGAGTTGAGACAAGGCTAAGGTATAGTTGAAGAAGCATATCAAAGTTGACTCAACTAAAAATAAAATCTGCATGGCACTTCAGTAAGACAAATTGCCAAATTATATAAGAATGTATTTCTCAAAACATGAGTTCAGTTTCCCTTATAAAGCTCATGAGATGAGGCCAGATGCATTCTAGTACCTGAACAGCTAAGCAGAGAACATTAAGCAGCTTCCTTTTCAGGAGAGGCACCACCCCATCACCACACACCAAAAGTCAGATGGAGCAAAGCCAGCATGCAGTGAACAGGGCTGGCAGGTTCTATGGGGTCCTAAGGTCTTCCTGTCTGGGAAC
This sequence comes from Microtus ochrogaster, assembly GCF_000317375.1. Classification (NCBI taxonomy): domain Eukaryota; kingdom Metazoa; phylum Chordata; class Mammalia; order Rodentia; family Cricetidae; genus Microtus; species Microtus ochrogaster. The sequence continues at coordinate 16,295,908 of NC_022030.1, forward strand.
TCTTATAACAGCTTGCCTGTTCTCAGGACTGCTGGCCTTCCACCCCTATTGGAGTGTTTAGTAAACCCATTTAAAGACCCCTACAAGGCTGTAAAGCTCTCAGCTACAGAACTCATGTCTGATTTGTGTCTGTGTGCCCAGCACCACGTTCAGTGCTGTGCTCCCTATTGTGAGGAGTCTAAATTTGTTGGCACATTAGAGCCTCTCTGTAGGGCCCATAGATCTACCCCTCCTCCCAGGGTTCATATTGAGGATGCTAGCAGTTTCTGGCAAAACATCTCGTTTGTTCCTGTGCTCCCTCTGCCCACCCTGGTGGTTAGCTATAGGGGAGATGTGTGCTCCATCTTGAGCCTGGTAATTTCCCACATGCCTGGCGGATTTCCACTGTGAAGCAGTTAGGTATATAAGGTTTGCTCTAAGCTTGAATAAATGGCATTCAGCATTCCTTCTTCATGAAGAACCCCCAGCTCTTGTATTCCTTAATCCCCAGTCCCTTGCCCAACTCTCCATGGAATGTTTGGCTTTTCTTCCAGAACTTCACCAGCATCGACAATATATCTAGTAAGAAGTGAGAAGAAAGGGCTTCACAACACTGCAACACTGGCAAGGATCCTCATCAGCCAGTGACTCCATGTAACTGAAGACAGCCGGCATCTCTTCCTGGTCACTCCTAACTCCTCCTCCTCTGGAAGACAAGGGGAGATGACATGGCCATCCAACTTCCAGGACCCTGGGAGACAGTTATCCCAATAATGTTAATATGGGAGTCATTTTTCAAAATTTCTGTCATGAACTCTCCCATGCACCAGTTTCAGAATTCCCTATTTTATCAAGTTGCTTCACATAGTCATACTCACAGAGAACCAAATTCTGCTCTTTATTCAGATTCACAGCAGCTGTGCAGTTAATCAGGGGCTGTGTTTATGCATTTAACAACTAAATCTGCTACTTTTGTACAAATATACTTCTACTGCTGAAGGAGTCAAGTGATTCTGATATACAAAGTGTCAGGAAATAAGAAGTACGTAAAAACCCTAAACCCATGCTCAGCTTTTTGAAAATAAATGGACGATTCTTTGATTGACCAAGCTGAAATACTCCTTCTACACTCACCTTCCTTGATCTGAGGAAATACTCCTTAAAAAATTCCTTTAAAAGCCTAAGAATTTGCTGACTCTTGAGAAAAGCAAAACAAAACAAAAATCAAAGCAAAACACCTCACTTGGAGGGCCACAGGAATTCCCAGTAATACAGGGGTTTCTGGTGCCGCTTACCTCTCTTTCCTTCCCTTACAGCTGAGCCTTCTGAAGATGGGAAGCAAGAAACTCCAAGTAAAAAATGACCTTGGACTCAAGATCAAACATCACTGCCACCTCTGCTCTGGACATGGGCTAGCCTTTGAGTCACTCAGAAACACTTTGATATCTATGAAGCTTCTCCCCAGAAACAGTCATATATACAAAAAAAAAAAAA
>NC_022030.1:16298115-16307601 GCF_000317375.1 Microtus ochrogaster
AGGCCAAGCAGTTTCTTTATTAATTAACCAATGACCTTCCTCCATCAGGCCAGCTCAAGAATAACAGTAATACTTTAATGGTTAAAAAGGGAAAACTCACACTATAAGAGTGGGAGGTCCAACTTCCAACAGAGAGAACTCTCACCTGTATCTCCCAGTTTTTCTTCCTGGAGTCCAGGTTGCCACGCCCCAGTTAGCTGTGATTGGTTGACAGAGTTTCCCCATCACATCTGGGTTTTACAACAATTTCTTTAAATGCCAAGGAATGAGTCACACTTTCAAAAAATTGGCAGGGGTATCTCAGCCTGTTACGTTTCCTGAGGTGAATTCCATAGATGCATCGCAGGTAGGAAAAATTACCAGGGCAGATCACACAACCTGTCTGTTGTTAGAATGGCCAGTGTGAATAACCAGAGAAATGCTCTTCATGGACATTAAATATCATACCTTTAATTTCTGTAAAAATACAATTTAAACTTTTTAATGCTAAGTATGTGTTACCCTGGATTCAGATTTATCATTTAGAAAAATCACCAAGTACACTGAGAAAATTCAACTCTTCCAGCTTGAGACATTCATGTGACCTCAGACCACATCCTTGATACAGAGATGAAAGTTAGCCCATTGATAATTTATGGGATGACAGTCAAGCTGAGTATCTATAGACAGGCTGGTACATTTTCTGTATTTTCAGGATTCAAAGGGTCAAAATGAGATGAACTTCTTCTGCACTGGCTTTTAACTTTCATTCCTAGTAAATATCTTATGGAATAAATAATAAAGTTTCAATTCATGTTAAAATCTTTAACATTGTTGCACACGGGTTATTCTAGAAAATATTCTATTTTTCCTCTTTTAAATTAATTTTAGTTCTCCTCCATTTGTATTCATTTGGTAAATCCCTATTCTATTCTACAAGAATGGGTGTAAATATATAAATATATCCTCATAATGATTTTCACCAAAACAATAAAAATAACAACATAAGATGAAGTTCACTCTATGAAAATTTCTTCCCTAAAGTCTCATAAGTTTGAGCCCATTTATACCCCATTTAAGTTATCTAAATTGCCTTAGAACATTTCTTTGTCTCAAGATAGAATGGTTACCATGTTATCCAGAAATCCTCACATTCAGATTTTGAATTTTCAAATATATTATTAATAAATTTTAAGGTGACCAAAGTAAATATTACATTGTCATATACGTTGGAATATGTGATTTTGGGAAATGAGAAGACCTCATTTTTCTTTAAAGGGAGGACAAGAAAAACAACAGATAAAGAAGGATTTGTTGAATTTACTATTTGATTTCTATGCTTGGGTTTAATGATTCAGGGGGCAATTGAAGTTAAAAGACAAATATTTACAAACTAAAGAACTGTAAACAAGGAAGGAAGGTTTGTGACTAAGACTGAGTGGAGACAAAGGACAGACATACAGCCCAGTGGTGTTCATATATAACCTTGCTTTATAAGTTTCTCCCAAGATTAAAACATTCCATCCTGCAGGGACACTCTTTAACATGGAGGTAAACAACTCCAAAGAGCATCGGGAAGTCCCTTAAACTGATGATCTGATAATGTTCATTAGGCCACTCCCTGCCAGAGTAAGCAATAAAACTGCCCAGAGCTCAATCTCAGACAAGTGAAACAGCAAGGAAGACTCTGAGAGCACACCAGTTACCCGGAAGAAGAAGCAGAAACTGTAAACAGAGACTGCACTTTGTCTCCCGGCTGCCCATACCCGAATAATCACACAGAAACTATATTAATTACAACAGTTTGGTTGATGGCTCTGGCATATTTCTAGCTATCTCTTGCATCTTAAATTAACCCATTTCTATTCATCTATGTATCAGCACGAGGCTGTGGCTTCCAGTAAAGTTCCAGCATCTTTCTCCTTCCGCAGTTACATGGCCTTTCCCTGACTCTGCCTTCTTTCTCCCTGCATTCCGTTTAATTATTCCCATCTGGCTCTATTCTGCCCTGCCAAAGGCCAAAGCAGCCTCTTTATTAACCAATGGTAATAAAACCTATTCATATTATACAGAGGAGAATCCCACATCATGAAACCAGAAGAGCTCCCTGGGAGAGCTTTAGAGCAGAGTCCATTGGATAGGACATGCTCTAATCGGTTGAGCTCTCTGCAGGCTGTGCAGGGACTTTGGACTTTAGACTTTGGTGGTGTCCATACTCTGTAATGGATGTCCTATCTGAGCTGAGTAGACATGTGTGTTGCATCTCCCTAGGAAATGTTTTGTCACATACTAAACCTGTACATTCTGTCCGTGTCCGGCTGACATTTCACAAAGGTACCATCATGTCAGCGAAAGAAAATGTCTTCAGCAAATGATGTTGAAACAATTCAACTTCTACATAAAAGAAGGGTGTTGAGATAAGTTATACTTCATTAGTATACCACACGATGGAAAATATACAGTTGACTAATAAGCACATATAATATTGCAATAAAATTTGTTGGAGGGAAAACGAGAAAGACTAGATGAATTCTAGGAGGTGCAGAGCGGGACTGGGAACACAAAGAGGCCTGGTGGGTGACATAGAAGACACACTGTGAAGACTTACCCGTTTACCTCACAGGTGCCAGTTTGGATTGATATAAAAAACTGAACGTCAACAGATCACAACTGTTTCATGCAAGTTCTAAGCACCAATGACATCCTATAACTGAACCGTTTCCCCAATACCAAAACCACCTCTCTTGACAGTGGCCTTGGAAAGGTATACTCATTTGACTTTTATTTTCTAAGAGGAATAGAAAAGAGAAAGTAAGAAGAAACCTGCATTTATTTGAGCACTCAAAATACTCTAAAATAATTTTTTTTTTAAAAAAGAAATCTTTAACCTAGCATTATACAGTGCCCCTAGTTCAGGAGGTAATCATTAAAAAAAAAAAAACCTACTCTGATAGAAATGTAAAGAGCTGCTAAGCACATTTAAAAGGCGAGTTTCTCTTTCTGCATGGCCTCTAGGAATATTGAGAATTACACTGTAGATTTTATTAGGTTTGGTGAAACTCATGGAGTATTGTAGGAGTTCATAACTAGAATCAGGACTGTGGTGGTTTGAATATGAAGCTTGTTCCCAAACAACTCAACTACGCAAAGATTAAGGGGAAGCTCATGGTGTTTGAGAGAGAATTGGATCATGGAGTGTCTAGCTAATGCATTGATGAATTTAGACCTAGAGTGAACTGGGTGTGGCCTGGCTTGAGGAAGTAAATCACAAATGCTTTTTAGGGTGTACTGTGTGTCAGCCCCTTCCTTAGAAGCCATAGAGCTGCCTCCAAAGACCTGCACTGGAGTCTGCCAAAACTTTGCTGGTAGGCCATGACCTTGTGGTGAGGCACAGATTAATGGAGATGGGTAAGCCAGAAATACACTTAAGCTATTGACCAAGTAGTATAACAAATAATATATTTTCTATGTGATTATTTCGGGGCTGAGCAGCCAGGAATGAATAAGTGGCCTCTACCTATATTTTTTGCTCTTTTGTTTTCCTGGCCTCCATGAAGGGAGCAGCCTTGTGCACTCTGCGGCCTCTTCCATTGATATTCTCCATCGTGATCCAGTGCCAAGATGGTCGTGAATGGGAATCTCTGAAACTGTGAGCTAAAAGCAAACTGTTCCTTATGCTGTTTTCTCAAGTACTGTTGGCACAGTGATAGGAAATAAGAAGAACTCTGCAGAGAAGAGGACACTGGGTCAAAGTACCAGGAGACATCACAAAATGGCTCCAGAGGCAGTTTCTGTAAAGGCTGCTTCTCTGCTTTTTCTTCATCAGAGAAGCTGTTCCCACCCTCATGACCATGAACATAGAAAACTGAGTTGACAGAGATTCAGTAGGAAGATAGTGCTTCCAGATTAGTGAAATGAGAACTTCTGTCAGAAAACAGGTCTCCCACTGACACTGCAACCACAGAGGAAGAAGGCTGGGTGACTCTACACACACACAATCATGTATAGAGAAACATCATAGACAATGTCTGAATCCTATTTTTTGAGAGAATAATGCCTCAGTTTGGAGGAAGGGTCAGGGGAACAGGGTTGTATGTGATTTCTACATAGAGAAAAATACATAGCACGTAGTATAATGCAGAAGAGAAAGGAAATTCTGAAGCCATCGTATCCCTTGACACTTGTTTCCTAAGTAGAAAGGTAGATGCAGCTGAGAATCTCAGTCAATTGAATCCATAAATACATTTTTAAAACTCAGGGGGGAAAACAGTAGTTTTGGAAGCCAAGGTATTTTGATTTGCAAGAATCAAGCTTCTTTGATAAATAAGATTTCTCAGTACTGGAAACCTAACTTAGAGAGCCAAACCCTAAAGATCCACATATACAAGTTGAAAAGAGAGCTGCTTCTTCAGTTTTTCTAACTCCCTAGAGGAAAGAAATTTGTAGGCCAGTAGAAGAAAATGTTCAGAAGAGGAGAGGAAAGAAATTACTTTCATTATCTCTTACACAGTTCTCTAAGGCATGAGGTGTTCTGTATCCCATCACCCATATAGAGCGAAACCTAGGGCATGGAGAAACTGCTGCGTCTACATTTCAGAGATCTGTCTCCTCTCCAGAATTAGCCTGGAGATCGCTCAGAAGTAATGAGGGAGGCCCCATCCACCCCAGCATGAGAGCAATAACATGTCTATTGCTAATGAAAGTATACAAATAGATGAACCTAGGGGAAAGTTGGCAATGTCATTGCATAGCACTAGAGTATTCTAAAGGAAATAGCTTCTCATTCACCTAAGGCAGCCATTCTCAACCTGTGGTCATGACCCCTTTCACAAGAGTCAAATATCAGATATTCTGCATATCAAATATTTATATTACAATTCTTAACAGTAACAAAATTACAGGTATGAAGCAACAACAAAATAATTTTATGGCTGGGGTTCACTACAGTATGTGGAATTGTATTAAAGGGTCGCAGTATTAGGAGAGTTGAGAACCACTGCTCTAAGGACATAAATCAAGTTGACTTTCACTACAAGGGAGAAAACCCCAGAATACTTGGACAAGCCATCGAGGATTACTGATAACACAAAGAGATGACAATGGGCAGACAATACTAAGGAACAGAATTTCAATCTTCATTGACCCTGTAGTCCTGCTGGAAAGTTAAACACGATCCAATAAGAGGATACAGGGAAAACTCTGGAATTGCCTGGGCACATTAACACATAGTTGCTCATTGCTTTGACTGATTTTACCTACATAACAGCAAGTTTAGTCCTCTGCTACCTGATATAAATGAAAAATCAAGAAAATGCCTCCTGTCTTACAGAGAATTTAAGTATTCTGCAAACTCAAGTGTTCACCTGTGAACTCTCCATCAATTACATGTATGTTTTAATCTAATAATATCTTAAGCCTAGTATTGTGCTCTGATTATTTGTCCAACATTTGTATGTTCTCATTCTAGGGATTACACCTGCACACTTTACTTCCCCAAATAGATCCCCTATATATTGGTTTCACTCAATCAATTTTGGGAAGTATGCCCCAAACTAAAATACTTACTCAATGTTGGCAGTTGGGGTCAGAGCTGAACACTTGATGAATGGATAAGCAAAAAGGGACTAGGCACTGCTACCTAGGTCTTTTTTTCCCAATGTAAGGTGAGTGTTGGGCTCACTGAGAGAAGCAACCAACCCGTTTTGCTTTTAGTGCCAAGGACAATAAAATTACTCATTACCAATGCTCAGCCACTAATTGTGACAGTAAATCTTGATCATCAGTTTGGCAGGATTTAAAATCACCATGGAAACACACTTCTGGGTATGTCTGTAAGGGATTTTCTGACTTAGTCAACTGAGGGGGAAGTGGAAAGGGAGGAAGAGGAAACTTAAAGGTGGGCAGCACCATTCCATAGGGCAGAGTCCTGAACTGAACACACAGGAAAAGGGGGCAGAGCAACAGCCCTGTCTCTCTGTTTCCTGACTGTGGCAGCACTATGACCAGCTGCCTCCTGATCCTAGAGGCATCTCTTTCTTGCTATAATGAATGACATCTAATGCAAATGGAGATTGCACTTTCATTTCCCAGCTGCCCAGATCCAAATACTCACATGCAAACACTGTTTGACTGATGGTTCAGGCATATTTCTAGCTAGCTCTTACATCTTAAATTAACCCATCTCTATCAGTCTATGTATTGCTATGTGGCCATGGCATTACCTTATTTCCTACATGTCTTGTTTCCTCAGCAGCTGGCTTGCATCTCCTTGACTCGAGCTACTCTCTATTTGGATTTCCTGCCTGGCTTTATTCTGCTAAATCATTGGCCAAAACAGTTTTATTTATTAACCAATAAAAGCAACACATATACAGAAGGACATCCCACATCAGTTGAAAGCCAAAATAAGCCTTTTCTTAAGTTGCTTTTGTCTGGTCTTTAGTCACAGCAAAGAGATGGGTAATCCAATATAACAATGGTGTGTGGAATTGGCTTGAAAAAAACTGAATTTAAATAAATTTGATGCCATTGACTTTACTTGTCACTGCTTTGTATTTTTCCATTCAAATAGTATGTATAAATAATTTTATCTTTTCCAATTTATGGGGGCATGGAATGGCTACATACTGACATGGGAAAAGATACATTTAAATACTGACCACAAAGGCAGCATCTAGGGGAGAACTTTGCTGAACTTTATGTAATCTGTCAATGGCTCCCATATTCTATCTGTGGAAATACTTTGACTTTCTTTTACCTCTGGGTCCTTTAAATGCTGCTGAGCTTCCTTTGGGGCTAAACCTGTTTCAGTACATGGGGAACGGCTCATATAGCCACGAAGTACCTGCATTCAATGCTTGCTTTACTAAGAGTATGGATTGAAAAAGCCACTCTACATCTTCAGACTTTAGACTCTTTTTAAAGCTGGAATAAATTGTTGTAATTTAAAGTGTTTATCAAGACAAGTATTAAAATAAAAATACAGCTACTAGGAACTATTCTTCAAATGCCTTCTTGGATAGACATAAAACAAAAGCATCTTTCCCCTAGATTTTTCATATATTATACCATATTATATACAACAGCTCACACAGTGTAATGGTTAACACTCTGGGATCTGAATCCAGCAATCCAAGTTGGTATCTAGGTGGAACCTGACCCTTGAGGAAGAGATCTGGTCAGTCATCTTCATCAACCTAGACCCTGAAACCCAGTATAAACGAGTTGCCCATGCATCCTTCATCATTGCTGGGGCATGTTTACCTCTTCATACCATATTATATACATAATATACTGTAGTCAAAACTGGCAGGTTTTGTATATGAATGATTCTCTAGGCGATATTGAAGGTCTTCATGTATCATTTTTTCTAAATCCATCAAACAGAGTTCTTCATCTAGCTTCCCTCTGTCTTCCTAACTGAGCCATACTGTGTCACATGGGTAAGGAGACAGCCTCTGCCTTCTGTTAGCTGCAAATGAAACATCAACCAATATACACAGAAACAAGTAAACAAAGACAAGATGCACAAATAAATTTAAAACAAAGTAAGCAGGAAATGTATTAGCAACGTGTGAGCATAGGGCTTAGCAAAGTGGAGTTGATTTCTAAATAGGTCAGCCCACAGGAAACAAAACATCTTAGCATTTCCTCGGCTGGTTTCAAAAATATAAAAAACAACAACAACAAAAACTCCCTGTCATCCTTATATTTCTATTCCGAACACATCATCAGCATTTGTAAAACACCAAACGCAGCACCACAGAGGTGCACATATTGCCATGTTAATAACCACATAATCACCCTGGAGTGCCTATGCATATTGGCTTCTGTAATCTTTTTCTTTCTGGGAAAGCAGTGGAAGCTGGGTGAGGCATGATTGCAATACAAAACATTATTATTTTTATTATTTCATGAAATTCAGCAATCTGTATGCACATGCCAGGGGCTAGAAAGGCTTTTACAACCCCGAAACAGCCCAGATGTTGTTATTGCCTGTCCTTTTGCCTGTGTATTTCGGAGTCTCGACTCGTTTCTTAAATGTGGCATCATATAATGGCAAAGAAACTAATCAAAAGTGAAACTCACTAAGCCTCCCAGATGTTCACCATAGGTGACACCAAGCAGTGGATTAATAGATATGTTAACCCTCTTTTCTGCAATCAATTTGGGGGGAGCACACATAGTAGGGAACCCTGTAGGTCTATGTCACAAGTTTGGTAGGTGCATGCATGTTAAGAACAAAGCTGCCACAACATAATGAGAAGCTGCTATATTTTTCTTGTTTTCTTGCTAGATTGGTGTATTTCTTTTAGTCAGGATCTGTGATATTTTTGGTCAATCCAAGCAATAGAACTACTTCATCCCTTTCAGCTTTGCTCTAAAGCTCCCGATAGAGGTTTGGATTTCATCTCTATGTTATCATTCTAGCATTCACTTTCTTATTTGGAGATCTTATAATTTCTGCCTTGGATTTTTTTCTTGTTTTCATAATCATATCAGTGTAATATAGCAGTTAAGACTCCATGTTTTCTCTGCAGTCAGATGTGATGATTTCAAGCCTTGTTTTTCCAGTAATATACCGTGAAACAAATACAGCTTTTCCACCGACAGGTGGGGTTAGGAAGACTTGCCTACAGTTATGAGGAAGCGAGATGTGTCTATCTCTGACAATGCACCTGCCACAGAGAAACTAGGCAAAGTTAACCGGGAGGAGTTCTCTTTAATTTCCACCCCCTTATTCAAATATAATACTTTGACAAAATAAATCCAATCATGCTCACCCACTCAGAAACCAGTTCCATTCACCCCATTCAACCCCTTGCCTCAATATAACAGTCTAGCCTCCTACCGCTTCCCTGAGCTTCAGCACACCAGACTTAGCCATCCCCTACATACTTACATGCTCCAAACCTTACGTGATGCTTACATTGCTCCCTGTCACTAAAGAGCATATATCATTCTCCACCTAGTCATAGCCTATACACCCTCAAGACCCAGTTCAAATGTCAAGTTTGTAGTGAAATCATCCCTTAAATAACCCAAGCAGACAGAATTACTCCTTCATGTATTTCTCCATACACATTTCTCATTATTTATTTAACTTTTTTTCATTTATTTTGCATACTGACCACACTTTCCCCTCCCTTCTCTCCTCTGTGGTTGCCTCCCCATCCACTCCTCCTCCATCTCTATTCATAAAGAGCATGGCTCTCCTGGGCTTGCACAAAGCATGGCGAATCAAGGTGAGGTAGGACAGATCTCCTCCCACTGCATGTAGGCTAGGCAAGGTGATCCAGCATTGAGAACAGGTTTCCAAAAGCCAGTTAAGTACCGGGGACAGGTTCTGATCTCATGGTAGGAGCCCCACAAACAATCTAAAATACACAACTGTCACACGCAAGCAGAGGCCCTAGGTTGATCCCATGCAGGCCCCCTTAACTGTTGGCCCAGAGTCATGAGCTCCCAGGAGCTCAAGTAAGCTGTCTCTGTGGGTTCCTCTGTCAT
>NC_022030.1:16307781-16309075 GCF_000317375.1 Microtus ochrogaster
GTTCAGGCACCCTCTCCATTATGGCTAGAGGTCTTAGTTGGGGTCATCCTTATAGATTTTGGGGAGTTTCCCTAGTACCAAGTTTCTCCCTAACCCTGAAATGTGCCCCCCATCAAGACAACTCTTTCTTTACTCTCCCCTCTGTCCTGCCCCCAACCTGCCTCCGGAGCCCAGCCCACCCAACTATTCCTCAAATTCCCATTCCATTACCCCCCACTCCCACCCACAGTTTACCCAGGAGCTCTCTTCTATTTCCCCTTTCCAGGGAAATCAAAGAGTCCCTCTTAGGGCTCTAGAGTCATGCTACTGCCCAGTGTTATTATTGCTTGCTTCTGATTTTTCCCAATTATTCTTTATGTTCTATGGACAAACATCATGTCTCAATGATCTGTATTTCCAGACAGCCCATGATTTACCTTGATATTTTTTAGGAGCTGAATAAAGATTTAAAAGGAAATAAATGCATATCTGGCGCACTACCTGACAGTCTGGATGATGACTCTATCAGAGATCTTCTACAAAACTCACATCTTAACTCCCATTCCTTCAAAAGAATCTTCCCCTCTGTTTCCACTCACTAAGCATCCTCCACTTTGAACTTCTGCACTACTTATTCTAGCTGTCTTTCATCTGACAGTTATAATATATCACATTATAATTTCAATCTCTTCTTTTCATATATCTGTAACAACATGCCACCAAGAGCCTAAAGCCATAAGATCTGAGTGTATCTCCAATCCCTCCTTGCTTTATGATTCCAGAAAATTCTTGGGAGGGCCATTTGTGAGTGGCCCTCTCCAGATGTGAACCTCTTCTTCTCTGGAATTAAGAAAGTGGATCATCTTACTCTTCTCTGCCACCTCAACTTTCAGCATCAATGCTAAGTGTCCATTTGTATATACAAATGAGTCAAGGTGATCCAGCAAATTAAAGTGAGTCCTTATTTACAGTATTCATTTCCTTTATTAGCTACTATGTTTGAGCCAAAGATTTTGTGATATATGTATGCTTCATTTTGCCGACATGGCTTTTGAATCCCTAAAACCCAAAACATTTTACAGTACTTTAATCTCTTGGTGTAATATCTTTAAAAATACTCCTTTACTTAATCAGTTGCTGTGTAAAAAGAGAGTATAAAGTAATCATCAGTCTCATCTTCAATGTCCTGAGGAGAGTTTGCACATGGGAACAGAGACCTGCATGTGAACAGAGACCTATGTGTGAACTGAGATCTATGTGTGAACTGAGACCTACATGTCAACAGAGGCCTACATGTGAACAGAGACCTACATGT
>NC_022030.1:16309570-16312540 GCF_000317375.1 Microtus ochrogaster
AGCAATCCACATGTGAACAGAACAGAGGTTATGGTGGAAGGCATCGTGAACTCAAGTTCAGCCTTGACTCTGCACTTCTGAGTAGGAAGCTTTAGCACAGCGCTCAGCCTGGGCATCAGTCCAGCATTTCAGAGGCCTCCCATGTGCTTCTGAAAGTAATCCTCAGTGGAGATACTTAGCTTCCATGGGAACAGGTAAGTGCATATAGAAGACATATTCCTCTCCAAAGCATATAGCAAAATAGGATGGGAGAGAAGACAGACTTGCTACAAAGACCTCTGAACCTCCCTGATTCTGCTAACGATGCTCAGTGAGTCGCTGGTGTGAAACTTTAAAGATACAATTAAACTCAGGCAGAATTTTTGAAAAACACATCTATTCCATAAGGTAATATATGTCAGGCATGCATGTATATATGGCAACAACTAGTAAATGTATCTGCATAGCAAATTCTGTGCCATTCTCTTAACTCACAAGCACAGAGGCATAAACTTGCTGCCAGTCTGTTTGTAATGGCAGAATAATGAGGTCTCCAGGGTCCAGGAGAAAATGGCTGGAGATGTCTCTTTGAGAATATACACTGAGTTACTGTGAATTGGTTTTGCTCTGTGCAATGCTCAGAATAAGAACAAGAAAAAAAATCAGTTCACAGTAATTTTTCCCAAATGAGAGTATTGTCTCTCAGCTATTTTTAGTTCATTGTTCTGAAAACCAAATACTGCTTTATTAATGCCTGTTTCGAGTAGAACTAGGCACATGTTAAAAGATATTTGTGAGGTTCTTCTTTAAAGGCAATGGTAATCAGCCCAGAGAACAATCTACTTTCATACTGAAGCTGCCTAATAAAACCATTCAGACTCCTGAAGCAAAAGCTTCTGATTCCTTTTTAGATCATTTTCCTCTGTTTTATGAGGCAGATCAATGTGGAGATTAGAGAACAAATCGGAATGCACACCAAGACCACTACACAGCCATTGAGAGTGAGGAAGGAATGCAAATAGAAAAAGATGATGCTTTGGTCTAAAAACTAAATAAATAAACGAACAGATCTGTCAACTTCCAGAGCTTGTGTGTGCTGTAGACCACACAGCCTGTCTGCTTGGGCTTCTCACCCAGCCCCTGGAGGTGCTAACTCAGCGAGTAGTCATGGGGAGGTACCCATTTGTGCACGTTCTTCTTGTGTGGCTCCAAGGCTTATTTAAATTGTATTATTAGCGTCAATAGTCACTTTGAAGTCTGTAGAGCATTCGAGCTATGTGATATACAGCGATTTCAGGGACCAACAGAAACTTTTCTGTGCAGCGTTACTCAGAGGGTGAAAACTAAAAAAATAAGGTGGAGTGGTATCTTATTTCCTCTTCTAGAATATTTCTGCTCTCGAAACCATCATGACCTGCTTCCTCCTACTTTTCAAATATTATCTTGCATGTCACCATCTCAAAGACATCGTTTCTAAGCAGAGGAGATTACAATCTCCCATTCCCCAGCACTACCAACAATGTTTCATTCCTTTTCTCCACAGCTCTTAAATTTTCTAATAAGTTACACTCTGCAATTTTGTCTGTTTTCTCCTTATGTAAACTCCAGGAAGGGAGGAATTGTTCATGTTTCTTTCATCTATTTTCTTTGCCTGCAGGTCTATGGCTCATTACATGTTAAAGAAATATATGTAGAAAAAAAGTAATTATCTACAATGAATGATCAGTGCATATAAATTGATGGAGGTCTTTCACTGTGGTACTCGGTGGGCCTCAGTTCTTAGATAATCTTTTGACTTTTCTAGCTATCTTAAATAAATAAATAAATAACCCAAGTATATGCATTCTTTTCTATGCATTCCTCTGAACTCTCTTGTGGGGACACATACCTTTTTATTAAATCAGATAATGCTATAAATGATATTTTTTTCTAAGCAGTATAATAGTATAACCATCACATATTTTCCCCACTATAACTAAACACCTTAGCAATCACACAGAAAATAAGACACAAAAAATTAACCGTGGGTAATCAAAGAAAGTGATGCAGCTTGAACTTTCCTCTTTAGGAGGCATAATCTATAGTCAGAATATGAATCCTATGAGGACTGTTTTCCTCACATGATGGAAGGAAACCAACTCATTCAACTGACTACTTAGTCATGCTGGTCCCTGAAGAATGGAGGCACACTAGGAGCTAAGTGCTGGCTTCTGCCATGGACAGGTCTGATACTCCACGATGGCAATAGCCAGTGAGTCTTGGTGAGGGCAAGTCCATGGTGCTTCAATATGTCACATACATATAATATATGCATATACTTCCAGTTCAGGAAGAAGACTACCAATACTGTATAAAATCCAAAGGAAAGATAGATTTAAAAAAGAAAAAAAAGTGCTAATTTTTCCTCCAAACCAGAAACTGTATCTCCAGAGTTCAAGTGTCTCTGGATATTTTGTTCTTTGCTTTGTTTTGTTTTGTGCTAGTTAAGAACAAAACTGTAAAGAGAAAGCAGAAAATTCACAGCCACCTAGAGCTAAATATCCAAAGTTTATATATATTAAAATGGAAGACCAAAATCAAAGAAAACCGAAACTGAAGGTCCTAAAATAGCCTCCTTCAGTGATGCAAGAGGCCCAGCATGAACAGTCCCATGGAGTCTCAACTGAGAGCTGGCCCTCTCACCCACTGGTGTGTGGCTTTAGGAGAAGAAACAGCAACTGGAGAAGCAGGTTTTTAAAAAAAGAATAAAATCCTGTGGTACCATGTCTCCATACAAAGAACAGCTTTGAGTCTCTACCCAGAGCTGAGGGTCTCTCTCAGCTCTAGGTAAGATCTCAGAATGTGTAGCAAACTCTAGAGGAAAGATTTTAGGCTCAAAACCCATAGCACCAACCCCGCAACAGACAAAGGTCTGATCTCCAAAATATATAGAGAACTCAAGAAACTAGACTTTAAAATGCTAATTAACCCAATTAAAAAATGGGGCACTGA
>NC_022030.1:16314069-16318975 GCF_000317375.1 Microtus ochrogaster
AAAAAAAAGAAAGAAACTGAAAAAAAAAACCCATAGCACCTCAAGGATCCTACTAAGTTCTTTGTCCTGACCCTTGGGCCATAGGATACAGGCACAACACACATCACACAGATTCTATGATAAACTCTAAAAAATACCACAAGGCCTCAGATAAGATGGAATTAGAGAACTTAGTCTCACAGTATCAAAGAAATCAGAGTTGCATGGTTAGAAAAACAAAGGTTATTATTTCCTATGTGTCAGGAATGAGTATTTTAATGCTGTAATAACTGAGTCCACACAACCACTCAATATGATAGGTGTTATTATTATTGTTATGAATTGAGTAATATTCTCCAAATCATATGTATCCTATGGCCCAAGGGTCAGGACAATTTCTCTTTGGTAATAAGAACTAATTACCAGTCTGTTGCTTCTCAGACTGTCATTTCCGTGTCTTAGCAACAATCAATTAGTCACCATCTTCTCTTTAACTCAATTCATCAAAAACTGTTGAAGAGAAGCATCCTTTCCTTAGACCGGGAAACTCCCAACTAACTACAAACCCACAGATGTAGAATAAGAAGCAGGAATGCTTAATTATTAAGTGATGTGAGAAGCGCACTAATACATCCCATTTTCTATATTATGCCTGTGACTGAACTGTGAAAGGTTTCTTGATATAAAGCATATATTATTTCCTTTATAGTTGAGTCCCAAACCCTATCTCTGGATTCTGCCTCCAGGATCTCATCACTCCCATTAAAAATTAAATCTCAATTTAAAGACAGCATTTACCACAATTATCTCCCTTTACATTGCAAGGATTAGCAAAACTTTCTATACTCTTATTCACATGCGAGCAGAAAAACATCCCCCAACAAAATCCTGTGGCTGAGTCCCATTCAAATTTTATCTATAAAACCTGACACAATTTGCATATTGTCACAAGATAGACTTTCAACACTTTAGAAATATAAATTATATTAAGCTTCTTCAGGCATCCATACTGTTGAGTTATCATGGATAAAGATTTCTTGTAATAACGAGGAGATACAATCTCACAGCACATTCCCCCTGGTCTTCTGGCTCTTAGTGCCCTGCACCTCCCATCCCTGTTCGTTGAGCATTTTGTGTAGAGTGTCACCAGTAGACATGCAAACTTGGAAAAAGGAAAATTCGAAGGTCTGCATCACTAGACAGAGAACTACAGGTAACTCAGGGATGCTGAGAACGGGAGTCTTCTTCCATAGAGGATACTCCTAATTGGTTTGCCAGTACCAGTGATCAGCCTGAAATCTGTGCATGCATCAGTAAACGGAGTCAGCAGGTTGTGTGTGTACGTGTGTTTGGGGAACCAGAAGTTTAGAAAGGAATGAAATGAGGGTATAGGAAAGTTGAAAAACAGAAAAAGAAAAGAGATGATGTAATCATATTTTAACTTAAAATGTTAATAGAAACCTTATGAAGTTTCAAGCCATAAAAACACAGGAAGCTTGGCATGAACCCCCAAACTAAAATTTGACTACCTTTTCACTTAGTGAGCTTATACCATGTTTCTGTTCTTCCAAAAGAACTGAGAAGCAGCTGGGATCCCATTGATCTGCTTTATGTCTCCTTCTTCAAGGGGGCTCAGTTCTCCTCTTAGCCGTTCGGTGGAATTCACTCTCTCTAGAAGTAGGCATGTGCAGGGATTGTCTTCATAAAGAGTACCCAGTAGTGAGATATGCTCCTGACATGGGGAGGAAGCCTTAAAAGGACTCGGCTTCTCTCCTGCCAACCTCAGAACACTTTTATTTATTTATTTTTTGTCATGTTTCTATTTTTATTTATTTATTTATTTATTTATTTATTTATTTATTTAAGATCTCCGTGTCTTCCCTGCCACCACCTCCCATTTCCCTCCCCCTCCCCCAATCAAGTCCCCCCCCCTCCTCAGCCCGAAGAGCAATCAAGGTTCCCTGCCCTGTGGGAAGTCGAAGGAACCCCCACCTCCATCCATTTCTAGTAAGGTGAGCATAAGTGCTTCCCATTGGCCAACACCAGCTGGAAGCCTGGAGGTTAGGGAGCCAGTGATCAGCCTTTGGGATAGAATGAGGCAGAGCAGGACTACCTAAGCAAACCTGAGAACAAATAGGATAAATGGGGTATGCAGATGTCCTCCAGTTAAGGATGTGGAAGCAAGAAGTTATCTGTTCAAGGTCACAGGGCAACAGACAAAGCTAAGTTTCCACCATATTCTACAGTTTCTGGTCAATACTTTCAAACATCTGATAAGTTAGCAGAAAGGCAACTCTCAGGCTTCTTGAACAGAGGACACCACTTAGTAAATAAGAGACACCTGGAGCATTCAGAACAAAGAAATTATTAATGGGAAACCCTAACTCTATGTTTGGGAAACATGGCTAAGGAGGAAAATGCCATTTTTAATAACTGAGCATACTATTAAAATTAAATAGCACTAATATAAACAAAAATATGGAGTTAGTTGGTAAGATAGTTCTTCACCTTTGTCTGTGGGTGATCCACATTGACAAGCTGATAAGAAATGAAAAATATGCAATTCGTAATAAAAGTTTCCAATGCTATGTATCTTTCTTTTGTCTGTTTAATTTTTTATAGACCATAAAATTTAGGTAATATATTATGATCATGTTTCTGTTCATTTCTCTTTCTTGTCTCTGCATTTTATACTTGGTATGCCTTAGGGGTAGTGTAAAGGGAAATATTTTTAAAAATTGAACAACGATCTGGCACTAATTAGGAGAGAGGAATCCAGTTTTCAGAACCGGGCTGCCTACAAGAACTAATCAATGCTTAAAGGCATGGGAATTCTTAGACAGTTTATGTCTCTCCAAAGTGGCAAGAGGATCATCTCTGCCACATGGTCTGTCCTATCTGCAGGAGCTGCTGCCTATCTTCAGATGTCAGAGATAGAGATGCTCTCTTAGGGAACTCTACAGGAAAGGCCTTTGAGGTTTTGTTTCCTAAAGTGTCTTCTTGTTTTCTGTGGTTTATCTGACACAGAATGCTTGCTCTTCTGCTTTCTCCCGTGGTGGTTTATCAAATTCATGCTTGACAAGGGCAACCAGGTAGCAGTTTGAGATTTTCAGGTCATTTATTGCCTAATAACAAAGCATAAAATCAATCCATTTGTTGATTCTTTTATTATTCTTGAAATCCATTTTCTTCTATATGAGAAGTCTGATAGTAAGGTCCTGACATCATCTTTTTTGACTTAGCATTTATCTCCTAGATTTTTTTCTCCCTTTCAGCCCTCCTGGTTATTTTGTCTGTATTATATCTTTGCTATATCAGGTACTAGATTAGGTCAAGTAATATTACTTACCTTTACTGTATTAATAGATTAATAATAGTTAATATTAATAGATTAATAATCCTTCAAAATTCTAATTTCTGATTTCTAATGCCTCCTTTGTTTCTTGGTCAATGCTACTCTTTGATCCTGTTTAGCATTTCTAAAGGCAGTGAGCTCATACAGTGAAGGAAGGAAGATCAAGAACAGAGTCTTGTTAGGTGAAGGAGACATTTCCAGTGCGTAAGATGATCGACTGATGAAAAAGTAAGAATAACTATAAAATTTGACTTTGTACCTCATTGTAAAACCAATTTTGAGTCACGCGGTGGTGGCACACATCTTTAATCCCCACGCTCAGGAGGTAGAGGCAGGTGGATCTCTGTGAGCCTCTAGGCCAGCCTGGTCTACAAAAACCAGTTCCAGGACAGGCACCAAACTACACAGAGAAAGCCTGTCTCAAAAAAACATAAACAATAAACAAACAAAACCAACTTTGTAATATAAAGATACATATGCAATAACATATAGCACCATTGCATATCTAACTAAAAGAATTGAAGACAAAATAATTAGAGTAAAAATACCAGAAATAGCATCAGCCAAGAATATAAAACATCTTAACTAGAGTTAACAAGAAAGAGATAAGACCTATATATTTTAAAAATCAGTGTGATGCCACTAACAAATAAAAGGCTTACACACATTGTATAAGTCATATTCTTTGACAGAAAAATCAAGTATTATAAAATATAAATTATTCTCAACATGAAATTTCATGTACTAAAATTTAAAATTCAATTAAATATTTCTGGAACTTTAAAAAAAATGTCAGAGAACTATACATTCCAGAAAAACCTCACAAAGAATAAGGAAAACTAGTTCATTAAAACATTTCACAAAGCTTTTATTCATTTTTACGCTGTTTATTAACACAGACTAAAATGGAATTTAGAATTATATTGAGCTATAAAGAAAACATAAATAATGAAATTGTCAGTAAAGTGGATTCAAGTGGACCAGTTAAACTGAGTGAGGTAATCGAGACCCATAAAAACAAGATGCTCTGACATTTGTGGATACTAGCTTCAAATCCTTAGTTATATGTATTTGACTTGAAATACCTGTGGGAAACAGTAGAGTAGAATGTGGCCAGTGGAGGAGGGAAGACCTTAAAGGGGTGGGGATTAACAAGAATGGGTTAAAAAGACAATAGAGAGGGGATTTGGGAAGTGAAAGCTTTGGGCAAGGAATAGACTGGGGTATGGGAAAGGAGGTGGTGGGGAGGATTAACCAAAGCTAACAGTGTATGAAAAATGCTATATGGAAACCCACTACCTTTTAATACAATCAAAATATAATTTAATAGATTTAAAAGGGAGATATCCTATATGGACAGATGTTATTTTTCCTAGAAGCTATGGGATACTAAACAAAACAGTTGTGGGATGCCCATGATGAGTTGGAGGTTCCCAAAACAATACAGGTTTTTACCGTCCCTTTGGTTGCCCTTGCAAACTAGATGATAACACCCTATTGCTAAAGACACCACATATCTTGGTTGCAAGATACAGAGAAATCAACCGAGAACTGAGCTGTAACTTGCTTCTC
>NC_022030.1:16319195-16328670 GCF_000317375.1 Microtus ochrogaster
CTATGCACACTGCTTATGTAAAGAAGACTTCGGTCCTGTTTCTCAGCTGTGATGTCTACAAACTTCATTGCCACCCCGCAGCCTATGTGAGTCCACTTAAGCAATAGTGGTAGGGCTATTATGAAAGTCACCAAATATTCTAATAGTGGGATTTGAGGCCCACTCCATATGAGGAAACTCATGCCTCGTATTGTTAAGTATGGCCAAAGACTCATGACTGGGAAAATCATAGGTCGCAGGGGAAAACTGACTACTCTTTAGCTAAGTTGGCGTAGCCTTGAACTAGCTTCTAAATATCTGCGTATATTCATAGACAGACAACATTCTCAGCCTTAGTCAGAAAAGTGTTTCTTTACAGTGGACGAAGCCTGCATCCGCTGTATGTGCTCACTGAATGCTGCTCATAGCATTGAGAATCAGGGGCAGTTGAAGGCTGAGTATTCAGCCTTAAACAAGACATTTACACACCCCTCTAAAGCTGGGGGGACATCGGGAAATGGGGGCAGGTAGAAAGAATGTAATTGGTGTAAGACAGGACTTGGAAATACCATCTTCCAGGCATGACACAACCTTTGCATTCATAAATTCAAGGCAGTGGCCATTATGAGCACTGGGGCTACACAAGACTGGCCCTATCGATCAGTAATGGATGAGGGAGGAACTTCTGGGACCCTACTCTTTTCTGCCTACCGACTGGCTACTGATAGATTAAGGAAGAGGAGGAGTCAGTCCTTGTCTGCAGTCATGTACTTACTTGAGAACCCCCAACCACCGTTGGTTAATATTGCTTTCCTTAGTTCCTAACTTCCACTGCACCTTCATTTTCATTTCTGTATTTTTCTTCTGTTAGTACAGATGTTATATGAACTATGTATTGCTTCTCCCTAGTAAGTCCAGACAATAAGACAGATGAGTGGTAATTTTCCATAGTGTGCCAAGTGCAGTCACCTCTCAGAATGTCCAGTGGATTGATTCTAGGACCTTTTGTAGCTACTAAATCCCCGCAAATTCAACTTTGTTGTACAAGATGGCATAGTATTTAAAAATAACCTATACAACGCAAGTAGTTATTAAGTCTATCGCAAACACAAGCCATTTATAGATTACTGAAATTTAATAAAATGCAATGGCTAAACAAGCAAAATGTTTTAATGTTTTGTTTAGAGAAAGGTAAGAGAAATTTCTGATCATGTTCTGTAAAGACAATGTGTTTTTTTTTAATGGCTTTCCATCCAGGATTGGCTAAAACTATGAAGTGGAATTCTCAAAAGCAGAAGACTGGCTATACTTAGGGCCTCCTTCCTTCCTCTAGAGAATGTATCCCTGCTGGTATCCTGGAGACCATATGCTGTCTCATTTTCTCTCAGGTCTGTCTGTCCAAGCTCTGCCTGATGATATTGTTCATCTTGTCTAAGATCTAGGTCTGCCACTCTGATTGGTCTTCTGTGACCTTTATTTTACTGTATCTTATTGAGGTAAAGAGGTGTTTGAAGCGTGGGTTCTCTCTGTAATGGAAAATGCCACCTCTTTAACCTACATATTTTAAGCTCTGATTTTCCACAAGAGATTACTCACTTTAAATTTTTCAATTTTTTGTTATATTATATTAACTAGGTGAGAAAATCAGAAGTTTCTTGGAGACTTCCACTGTCTGCAACACATCTAGAAAAGAATTTAAAAGAGGAATGATACAATATAGCCTCCAATTTTTTATGGGACAACTCTGGTGTTAAAAGATCATAGGTAGATAGGGTGAAAACAAGACAACCTGGAAGAGAGAAGGCATTTTTGAGGCTCGTAGAGAACTATGACAACATGCAATACCAGGCCACAAAGGGAGGACTAAGAGAGAAGAAAAGGAATTGCAGAATTTTCAGAAGTCAGAAATCACTAGAGGCAGCACAGTCCTACAATCTCAGACTTCAGCGGGCCAAGCGAGGATGATTTTGAGTTGGAGACCAGCGCTTTACCACATAGTGAGTTCACAGTCTGCCTGAGACATGCAGCAAGACTCTGTCTAAAATTTTTTGAAAAATGAGTCTTGAGAGAAAATTGTGTCAAAATGACTTTGATGTCTCTAGTTTTAGTGATTTTGTGCTCCCATCAACTAAAGAAATGGAGCTGAAAAAGACAATGAGTTTTTAAGATGGAAAAATAATTGTGTGACTTGTGTACTTGTGTGCATGTGGGGGAAGGGAGGGAGAGAAGGAGAAGGGAGGAAGAAGCAGGGGAGGGAGGGAAAGTTTTCTGGAGCGGAGGCCATTTCCTAATTACCCTTGTCTCCTCAACTTCTAACATGTCTCCTGAAAGGGGCTCAACAACCAAATGCTGAACTGAGTTCAATCAGGCTATTGATTATTAGCTGTTTGTAAGAAGGTCATCCAGGTGGCAATGTATGAAGTCAGTTTGTCACTTTAGGGCTCAAGACAAAGGTTGAAGTTGTAAATATATTAGGTGGTATCAGCATATTTGCTTTCTTGACTGATTCCCATGAGTTGTATTTTACTAAATCAAATACATTGATAATATATATCGGTTAATGTCTATAATTGTATTGTTATGATTTCTGTGTGTGCCTGATACACTGCAATAATAAGCAGAGATTGATTTTTCTAACTCTTCTATGTCTTTAGCAGTATGTATAAACCCCAAGGATCCAAACTCAAATAGTTGACTCCTTAAATAATATGAAAGTAGCTCAAGTGTGTTTAAAAATAAATATTCAACTCTTAGTTAACTCATTTAAAATAGCAACTAAGTTTGGAAAAAAGAGATTATTCAATATTATGGATGTGATGTTCTAAACTGGAGTTACTCTTTCAAAGGTAGTGTCTACATAACTGTTTTTAAAAGCTAAGTGGTTATTATTAAATTGCTATGTTGTTATTCAGCCTAAATTTGCTGTGTTCAGAGAGAAGCAAAACATGGCTGCTATTTTTAAGATTGCCACGTACTTCATTGTTTTTTCCTTCAGGAAGCCCTTAAGCGGGTGCTTCAGAAGGAGAGTGCAGACACACAGCTCTCTGCACAGTTTCCTGCGGCCATCTTCTTTCACGCTTTTCCGTGGTACTTGATAATTCAACACTTAAAAGACCTCAAGGGATCTTGACCTCATAACTCTGCCGTGTTCCCTGCCTGGAGACACAGCATTTGTTGCCTTGGTGACCGTGCTTGAAGAAGGGGACATGAGCTAGTCGAGCACCGAAACACTTGTGATGAAGCAGTGAAGTCCACAAAGGAAGAATTCACAAAGGCCTTCTTTCTGTTTCCTAATTGGTTCCCTCCCCTATTCTTTCACTTTTCATTGAAAAAAAAAAAAAAATAGAAAAGAATACAAAAAAGAGTTGTGCACAGTTTGCCTCTGCACCTGTCGCCCAGTTGCAAATTCAACACAGATATCTTACCTCCAGCAATCAGAATATTTTGAGGCAAGTCTTGGTGATTTTTATCATTTCATTTAAAAGTATTTCAGTATGTATTTCAAAAAGATAATTATTTAAAAAGAACACAATGTGATTGAAGGGCGTTCTGGAAGTTCTGTTGAAGAGGAGGAGGGGGGTTGTTTGAACAAGGAGCTCAGGGTCATGACTGATGGGAGAACACACAGAGGCAGCTGGCCTGAGCTCATAGAAACTCACGGATCCTGGACCTACTGCTAGAGAGCCTGCATGGGACTAACCTGGACTCTCTTTATGTACTGACAGTTATGTATTTTGGTCTCTTTGTGGGGCTCTTAGCAATGGAATCAGGAACTACCTGTCCCTGGCGCTTGAGCTTACTTTTGGGAACTTATCTCCCAAGCTGGGTTGCCTTGCCAAGCTTTGATGGAGAGGAGGAGTTGGGCCTACCTCAACTTGATAAGTCATGTACTTTATTGTTGCCCGTGTAGATGGTGGGGAGGAGGCATGGGGGCGGCGGGAGGTGGGAAGAGTGGAACAGGAGAAGGGGAGGGAAACTCCAACTGGGATGTAAAATAAATGAAAAATAATTCATACTAAAAAGCATAATATGCATATGACTGTCCTCATGCCTATCCTCATGAATGTCTAATATTCTCCACTGTCATTCACTATCCAGGCAGATTTCAAGCTTTATCGTCTATTGCATTCCGCCTTTCTAGTTGTCGTTTAGCATTGGATTGCTTGGACTACAGAGCCAAACAAAATGTGCATACTATATATAGTATTTATGCCTTATAATTCAAATATTTCCTCCTCTATGTCTCTATTGGTAGCTTATTAAGGAAACTAGGTTATTCGTCCCTTCATGTTCTGGAGAGATTAAGACTTTGCTGCTGTGATTCTACCGCATCCTTTAAGGGATTCCTGTAAATGTATAATTAGATCAAGAAGTTCTTCCTTAATTAAGGCTCAAATTTGGGTGTAGAGTTTTGTAGAGCTACGTAATATCCCATCATTTCTATTTCAGAAATATTAAGAACCACTGAGTCGATCCATTCTTTCATGCAAAGCTTAAAATCATTTAAAAATATCACTTCATGAGTCTCATACATTTTAATGTATAGTATGTTTCAATCTGTTTTATTGATGCTCAAATTTTCTCATTTGGCTAGAAGGAACCTTTTCAAGTTGGCTCCTGAGTCTTTCTGATACAACCAACCCCTGCAGCCTGTTTAGTTCCTGATTCTTGAAGTAATAAATGTTTCCACTCCTAACCAGGAACCAGATATGTTATCAAGGTTCCTGAATCTTTGTAATATATAGGAACATCTAGAGCCTATGACTTGATCATAAGTTTATTTTTAATGCTGTAAAATAAGAAATGCCAGCCACAATTACTGTTTGAGATTTTTTAATGCCTTCTTCTGACAGTGGGCCACTTAGGCCTGCTACTCCCCCTGCCTGGAACATTCTCTATTATTCTTTTCTGTCTACTGTCCTTTTCATTCCTATCTGTCCATTCTGCACTCATCTTTCATATTTAAGACCAAACTTAACCAGACGGGAAGGCTTTTTCAGCTTCTTGAGGCAACCAATTTCTGATGCTGTACCAACTTAAGGAGTCCTTACAGTGTTTTATATACACTAAGTAGCGATTTGAGGAATGCTTAATTTTCATGATAGACAGCAATGTCCAGGCAAAGTGACACTCATCTTGGACTTTTCTCATTGCTGTGACCTATCTTCAAACACATGGCAAACCTAAACTAGAACTTCACAGTGGGCTGATGAGTATGCTCCAACCTGAACGTCTGATGACATCAGAATCTTATGACACTCTTCTGATAAGAAAAGGAAAGGGACACTAGATGTAGAATATTGGACAAGCCACGGACTGTAATTGAATAGCTCTAAGTAGAGAAACTACAGCAGATGCCAAATGTTACCAGATACCAGGCATCGAAACTGCAAGGAAGGAATTTTTTCCCTAAAGCCCCTGAGGAGCATGGCCTTACCTTGGTGTCACATTGATTTTGAACTTCTGGCCTCTAAAGTTATGAGAGAATAAGTAAATTTCTGTGGTTTAAGCCATTGGGTTCCTGGAACTTTGTGATAGGAGTGCTAAAATCTAATCCAATGGCTGCTCTCTTCTACAGAAGATTGGGAGGTGACTGTTTACAGAATCAGTGTGCTGTGGTATTCAGGGACAAAAGCAGTTTATTCTTTGTGTAGTGAGAGTGCCCTGCAGTCTGTGCTAGTTCCTTGTTCCTCCAAACTAAGAGCACTCACCCAGTTAGTAGAGGTCTCCTCTGAAGAGGATCTGTTCACACAGTATGGGATATTCGTGTCCAGAAATCACTGGGGTAGATGTGAGGGCTCTTTCTGAAAGTGCTGGGAAAGTGGTAGGGAAGGAATGAGGAAAAAGATCTGGGGATTTGGAGATGCTACCACTCTTACTGTCCAAGGAATGAGAGTCACAGTCACAAGACACACCCAACATACATTTAGCCAGTTCTCTACTCCAGCTGTACTATCTCAATTCCCTCTACAGCTCTCCTAACCTAGGTTCTCGGTCATGGAACCAATATGCCTTTCCTTCAATCTTCTGTCCTTTTCATAGAACGACTTACCATCCATTGTACCATTATGCAAAATTATTCCTGAGCCTCATCCTTTATTCAAATTACCTGAAACTACTCTAACTGAATGCCCAGTAAATCACTTTAATCAACTGAGGAGTTACTTTTGGAATTGTATTAATTTCCAACTAAATAATAATAATAATAATAATAATCTGCTTCTACTGTGCAACAAAATGTAGGTTAGATCTCATTTAATATAGACACTAAGAATGAAAAACACAAAAGTTACTTGATTTTTTGAATTAAGTTTCAAGAAGTGAATTTTTATGGTTTTATTTCAGAGATAGTCTTAATAATTGTTTTATTTTTCTTTTTAAGTGAGTTTTTATTGAATAGCTCATGTCTAATCATCCCCCTCTTATCTCACTCATAGTTGCATTAAGAGATTTACATCACATGATGGAAGTATTAATCAATTTGAAATCATAACACTGAAATCTGAGGCATGGTTCTGTCACCTCTAAACAGTATACAGTGGGACAGATCATCTAAACACATTTGAATGGGAAACATACATAGGCATCTAAGATCAGTGCCTGGTGCATAGTTCATATTTAGTAATAATGAGAATATAATTCAGTATAATAGAGGGCAAAATGAGGAGTCAAGGGCTATAAGAGAAATGATACAACTTTACGGATGTACAATTGAGCCAACTGTTTGCGTTTCCTCAGCCTCCTCCTCTAAAGAATAATTGTTTCCTAGTGCCAAGAATACTCGCAAATATGAAAGCATATGATTTGTAAAGAGAACTTAGCAAAATGATGTGGGAGTCCCCTCTGTGTCCTATAATTACCATTAATAAATTAAAAAAACTGCCTTGGCCTGTTGATAGGGCAGAACTTAGGTAGGCAGGGAGGACTGGAGTGAATACTGGGAGAAAGAAGGGCAGAGTCAGAGAGACACTATGGAGCTGCCAGAGACAGACATGTTGACTCTTTGCTGGTAAGCCACTGCCACATGGTGATATACAGATTAATAGAAATGGGTTAAATTAATATAAGAGTTAGCCAATAAGAAGCTAGAGTTAATGGACCAAACAGTGTTTTAATTAATATAGTTTCTGTGTGGTTATTTTGGTTCTGGGCTGCTGGGACGAACAAACGAGCCCTCCTCAAATAGCACAAGATCTGGCACATCTTAAGTGTTTAAAAAATCTTTTAATACTTCAGAAGAATATTTTACAATTTCAAACATTTCACATACTTTGCATGTTTGAAATACTATGTGACTGGATTTTAAATGACAAGTTAAAATTTGGACTGTAAAATGATAATGATGTCAACATTACAAAATGTATGTAAAGTATGTTATTACTGGCAAATAATATGTAGAGGGTACATACAACACATATTATACTCTCTAATTATGCTATCAAAACTTTTCTATAGAACAAGTCAACCATATTCTGAACTCTTTTTTACTCTGAGGCATTTGAAATATCTTTTCTGATTTTCTCCTATTTCTTAATATTCAGTAGTCAGTCATTAGAGATTTAATCATTTAACTTGAAGGCATACTCCCTAGGAAGAAAACATGAAATATAAGCATCAAGGTGAAAAGGAAGCTATCAGAAGCAATTCAGCGTCTCTCATTAGCATTTCAAAAGACAACATGGATGTACAAATGTTCTAGAACCAGAAATGCTAACAACAAAACAGACAAAGTAATGTGAGCAGATGCTATGACACTGAGTGTCACTTTCTTAGCTAAAGGTGCCTTCTAACAGTGACAGAAAAGATCAGGCCTTATTGCAAAAAATCACATGTATTCTCTTATCTGTATAATCATGAGAAAAAAATGGGTTAAAACATTACAAAGTTTTCAGGCTATCTTTGATTCCTTTTAAATTCTGTAAATGACCCAACTATTTTGATAGCTGAACAAAAAGAATACAATACTGCCAGAGAAAACTTGCCTTATCAAAATGTTTTTCTGTCTATTCTGGTGCAATAATTTGTCTAAAGATGACACAAGACGATTACAAATGTTTTAAATTGCCCATTTATAGCCTTTGCTTATGTATAAAAATAATATAAAATATGCATCGGATTTGGCAAGTCTGACTTTCAGCAGCCATAGACACAGCATCAAAAAGTATAATTATAAAATCACTCCAAGACTATTTTGTCATGTAGTGTGGCAGGTCAATAATGGATGATTTAATGTGAGAATTATTTTAGCAACTGGTTATGCAAATGTAGACATTTGTTCAAGGGAAGGTTAAGGCTCACAGAAAGAATGGCAAACATTCCCAAGAACACTGCTTGCATTCCCAGTCCTAAAGATATAAGGTTTTCTTCTGAGTAGTCTAGAACATTGTGCTTCTTTACTTTAAATTATAAAATGTCACAGGAAATAGATATTTTAAGAAATTACAATAGAGAAAAAGTATATCAATACATAAAGCATTAGAAGGTCTCTCTCAATCCTGTTTGCTGCACATCCTCTGTGTTGCATGTGTGTGTGCATACATCTCACATGTGGAAACAGATGTGCAAATAAAAGAAAAATGGAAGTGTTTTCCAAGTTTACAGAAAATATTATGATACAAAGACACAGATGTAACTTAGTATTATTGTATGTGATTAGCATGCTAGATGCAGCATGTTCTGTACCAAAAAAATAAAGAAACAAATCTTGATACCATGATTTTTTTACATTATCTAAGAAAAGGTTTTCTGGCATCTTCAGAATTGGGGCCATTTCATCTAATTTTCACATGGAGTCTGAGTTGGCTATATGGTGCTCGTTCTACAAACACGAGTTTTAGCAATTCATAGTTCAATGTTGTCCAGTTTAGGATCACACAGTTATGGTTACCAAAGCCAAATTGACATCAACAGGCACACTTTAAAATTAGAAGTTTACTTTAAACATTTACATCAAATTGGAGCTCATTCTGAAAACTTACCCAATGTGGACAAATCCATTGCCATTCACAGGAAGGCTGCTCCTGAGTTTTCTGGCCTGACTGGGGGGTTTCTTCCCTTGGGGGAGACTACTCTGACGATAGACATTCATATTCCTGTGGCTATAACACTGTTTTCAGCTCTAATTGAAAATAGGAAATGCATAAAGTGTGTTAATGAAAATAACAGACCAGGGGGTGTGGAAATTAGCTGACTTTCCCCCCCCACACACACAAAATTCATTAAACCAGAAGAGGATCTTGAGTATGTGGTGGGATTTGGGGGTTACTATGAAAGATGTCATGTAGCTGAAACCATAGAGCCAACAAGGGAACACACTTTACCTTTCTGTGACTCGGAGACATGGGAAAAATGCTTCCTGATAAGCCCAACAAGACAGATCCCCAAAACAAAACCATAGAGGAGAGGTCCAGTTAAATTAAAAGACCTAGCTCATGCAGTTAGGAGTATCCCATGAGTGTGTGTGTGTGTGTGTGTGTGTGTGTGTGTGTGTGTGTGT
>NC_022030.1:16328770-16329317 GCF_000317375.1 Microtus ochrogaster
ATACCCAGCATGATGCCTGCTTTTATGGACATGCTCAGTAAGTGGAAGCACCTGGAATTAATTGTCATTCTACCACTAAATAAAAGGTGTCATTGGGCCAGTCTCTTCATGGAGACTAGTGTTTCTTTGTTAATGATCACAAAAATCGTTGACAATTGGGAGTATATTTTTATAGCATCAGAAATTTTAGAATTGACCCTCAGGGATGGCAGGAAGTTAGACTGTGTCTGTGTGCACTAGAGAGCTGCACGATATGTTAGCAAATGGTGTCTTGACTGACAGCTGTTAAGAGCAGGGCTACTGGAGTCAGCCTATTTGAATACAATGTTCACATCTCCCACCGTGTAACTGTGTAACTGCGGGCAAGATGCCTCTGCTGCCTGTGCCTCCATCTCCTCACCTTTGATTAGCTCCAACTTCATAGAGTTACCATAGGATCAAAGAAACATACTCATGAAAATTCACCAGGAAAGCATTTCCCAACTTGATGATTTTATAACAGTGATAAAGATATTACTCAGCCCTCCCTTTCCCTCCACACACACAC
>NC_022030.1:16329872-16338937 GCF_000317375.1 Microtus ochrogaster
CTCCAGATGAAGGTTCTATGGTGATATGCAAAATATTCATCAGTATGGCTATAGGATAGGATCATTTCAGGTTCCCTATCCTCAGCTGCCCAAAGCATCTAGTTCTAGACTCTCAGGACAGCTTCTACATCATTACTATTCACCTGGTTCAGTGTTTCCCCAAGAAGCCTGATGCCATTGCTGCTGCTAGAAGCCTGCGCTTGTTTGTAATGGGCAGCATTGAGCCTTTTCTTGCAATCTTGTAAAGATCATCTGAAAATGATTGCCACATTGGCATCATCTTTAAGAAAATAACGGTTTTTTCTCACCCACTCTGATCCAGATGGGGGTTTTCTGAGTATCAAATAAGCCTACTCCCCAAAAAATTAAGGCACAAAAGCCTATTCTCCCTGAAATCCAATAAATAATGCCTTTAATTCACAGTGATTACTGGATTTGGCAGACAAATAATTACGCTGTGAAACTGACACTACAGAAAAATCATTATTCCGATGGAAACAAGTAAGAACAAACCAATAATCAAGCCGCAAGGAGGGGAAAACGTGTCTCACAAAGTCCCTTCTGCTGTGAACTGGAAACCAAGGGCTCTGCCATTGGCCCATTGGCAAGCCAGTGCAGCTCTCCCACAAGCGTCCTTGTGGTGGCTGAATAATATCGCCTCCACCAATGCAGCAATTCTTTCACTACATTGATCCCATACATCATGTACAAACTGTCTGTAATGCTTCCTTATGCACTGTGATAATGGAGGTGACAGTGACCTCAAAGGGAAGGGTGTGAATATGGACAAAACCACCACTAAGGTTTTCATCAGCTCCTTGTTGACTTTCTAAAATGTCAATGCAGGAAATGGCCACTCTCTCCCAAAATGCAGGAATTATTTCTAATTTCAGCTAACACGTTTGTATAACACAGCCCTGGTTTTCCCTTGTTCTCTGGAATCTATGAGGAGAGTTTAATGGGAGAAGCATCATAGAACTGAGGGAGCAGACAAGGGAGAGGCCAAAGTAAAGAGGGACAAGGGGGGTGGGTAGCTCTGGGGCAGCAAGTGGTCCTACCCAGCTTGGTCTGTGAACTGCAGCAACAGAGCCATTGGCTTCCACTCCCCAGCCTCAGCTTCTTCAGTAATACAATACCATGGGAATGTTTACCTAGGATTGCTTTCAGTATCTAATAAAATATGTAAGCACTATAAATACAGCAAATAAAATTAAATCTCCTTGGCCTTCATGTGAAACAGAATGAGTGGCATAGGTAACCTGGAACACACAGGGTGTCTAACTAGGGGAGAGGCCCTCAGATGGAATTCTGTCAGATGAGCCCTTAGCCCATCACACCTTCTTCATTGCCCACCCCACAGTCAAGCAGCACTATGTCTTTCCCCTGTTGCCCAAGCCATTGCAAGGAGCAGAAACGATAACAGCCAATGCTATGTCTGTGGAGACCTCGGGAGGTTTGCAGAAGTGCTCTGCTTGTTGCAAGCTTCCTGACATGGTTGAAACTATCCCCATGACAGTTGCACATCCCTTTCATAATTGCTCACTTGCAGAGAACCTGCAGAGCTAGAGCAGGCCTGTGCCTACAAGGAGAAGACTTGAGGCGTATCCCTGGATTGAGTGGGAAGGAGAAAGCTCTTGGTTTCATTTTACCAGCTGTGAGACTGTGGTAGCGTCTGCATCTAACCACAGAATCTGAGGCAGAGAGTGAACAATCCTCTGAGAGTATATAGAAAATAAGTTATGTATCCCAGGTTCTAAAAACAAACAAACAAACAAAAACAATAGAAAAAAGAATTCATGAAACCAGAGGATGAAGAAGCACAACCTGGATTCGGTCTCCACCCATCTCCTCTGATCCAGGCTAAGCAGAGGGTGAGTTCCGTTCAGGCTCTTCTGGCAGGGAACAAAAGACAAAAGGAAGGATATCTTTTATTTTGCTTTCTATTTGGCTTAAACAAAGGTCCACGGGAAAGCAAACTGCAAGAGACAGGAGAGAGTCTGTCATTTCTTTAAATCGTGCTTGATTCTTCAAGCAGAAGACATCCTGGCAATTCACCTGGAACCCAGGAATGGATAACTCTGTTTGTTTCTTTTTGTTTTTTTGTGACAGGGTTTCTCTGTGTCTTGATTTACCACTAAAGATCTCACCCTCTTCAGTCTTTCCCTCTCTATTAAACACCTTTGGAGTATTAAAGACAAGGCAAAAAATATGCTACATGGTTCATAAAACATTATTTTTCTGCATCAGTTTTAATGGAAAATAAGCATTCACCAAGAAAAACCACTTGAGCCGGGCGGTGGTGGTACACGCCTTTAACCCCAGCACTTAGGAGGCAGAGGGAGGTGGATCTCTATGAGTTCAAGGCCAGTCTGGTCTCCAGGATAGCCAAGGCCACATAAAGATTCCTTGTCTCAAAAATAAAAAGAGAAGAAGAAAAGGAAAGAATCAGACCATAAACACATCCACAATATGTTAGGCTTCCTGCTGCATTTATGTCTTTCCTGACAACACAGACCCTCACCTATAACTCAAGAATTATAACTTATATCAAATCATGTAATTGATAGAGTTTTGTGCTTCATTATTTTGATTAGGAGCATATAGTTTGAACACATATTTTTAAAAGGATCGTACTTCATCAAAATTAGAAAGCTTTATGTATCAAAGAACATTAACAGAATGCAAAAACAACCCATGAAACTCATATGTGCTTGACTTGTATATGAGATGCAAAATGTGTATGTGATATACAATTGACATCCAGACTATATAAAGGATTTCTTA
Source organism: Microtus ochrogaster (assembly GCF_000317375.1). Taxonomy (NCBI): domain Eukaryota; kingdom Metazoa; phylum Chordata; class Mammalia; order Rodentia; family Cricetidae; genus Microtus; species Microtus ochrogaster. Next base: position 16,332,657 of record NC_022030.1, read on the forward strand.
GAGTTAACAACAGTGGGGAAATACAACTCTTTAAAAAATAAACAACGAACTTAAATAGATGTTTCACCAAAGAAGGTTTATAAATGGCCACTAAGTGCGTGCCTTTGTGCACACCACCACTAGACACACTATGATGTCATTAGGACATCAGCCAACAGAAGAAAAGTGTAATGATGTTCACTGACAACACATTGTGCCTTCCTGGAGATCAATGTATAGTGATCTGCCCATTATAGAAGACTCTATGACAGTTACTCAAAAAAAACCTTAAGTTAGAACTATGAAGTATAGCAGAGCCATTTTTATAGTTAAAAGAAACAAAAATAAGGGTTCAAATAAACCTGTGAATAACCACATTCATAACAGCATCAGTAGTGGCACCAGCTAAAGGATAAATCCAACCCAATGGCTCATTTACATATGAATGGATAAATAATAATAATAATAATAATAATAATAATCTATGTATATATAAAAACTTTAGATTTAGAAGGGTCTTATATTGTACCAATGTTTGTCTATAACTTTTGACAATTCTTTCTTTCTGGGATTCCAGATATAACCAACTAAGGGGTCTCATGAAGTAGAATGATCTTTAGCCATAAAAAAGAACTAAGTCCTGATAAATGCTACAATATGAATGAATTGTGAAACATTATATTAAGTAAAATAAATCAGCCCCACAAGGCAATCCATATGATTCCACCCAAATGAGCTACCCACACATATCAACCTGATGGAGACTGGAAATGTATTGATAGTTTCCAGGGATGGCAGGAAGACTGCAATGTGGAAACTAAGCAATGACCAAGTTTCAATTTAGAACGATAAAAAGACTTCTAGAAATACACTGTGGTTTTGGTTCTTCCATAGTATGGATACACTCAGTGCCCCTGGACCATGCATTAAAAGAAGGTTGCAATGGAAAAACTTAAGAAACATATATTTCGGTCCATTAAATATACTAGATTTCACTAGGCAAGGTGGTGCATACCTTTAATCCCAGAACTTGGGAGTAAGAGGCAGACATATCTCTATGAGTTCAAGGCCAGCCTGGTCTATAGAATGAGTTCTCAGGCAACCAGAGCTGCATAAAGAGACTTTGTCTAAACACCAAACACACACACACACACACACACATACATGAAAGCATTTATGTATGTAAGTATGTTTGTGTGTGTATATGTATGTATGTGTAGTTCAAGTGTCAAGGACATCTCCACGGCTATACCAAACATTAACTGTGATGCCTATAACACAGAATTCAGTCCTTCTGTTTCCCATTTTCTGATATGCAAATGCGATAATCTGAGCATATAAGCCAGAAGGTTGTGAATTTTATGTGAGACAGTCAAAAGGAAAATCCTGGAACATAATGAATGCACAAAATGTAGCAATAAGTGTTGATACCATTTGCTTTGCTGCAGTAAGCAATATTTGATATCACAGGAAACGTTACCTCATCCTTTCCTGCATCCCATGTAAACATTGTCCATGTATCCTTAAGGACTTACCAATTTATATATTCATGAACGAAGATGAGCCTATCAACTCATAATCAGTGGTTATTTTTTCAACACCAAATATAAATCAGTATTGATTCCTTCATATTTTTGAAAAGGGCTCCTTGAGCCAAAGACATACATTCACAGAGAGCTGGCCAAGTATTGTCTTCGAAAGAATATAATTTGTGTTGCTATGATCCAATGCAAAAGGGGTGAAAAGTTCTTTCTCATGTCATTTGGTCTTTTTAACGAACCCAGAAAACTAGCCACAGAGCACAAAAGCACATAAGTGTTTTGGACACCAGATGTAAAGATGACAAAGTTAAATAGACGGCAAAATCCCTTTGCCTATCACTGACACAGACTGAAATATGATGCAGAAAACACAAGTAAAAATTCTGGAAAAATTTGGGCAACCCCTACTAACTGTCAAGGTAAATATATAAGGATGCTATTGATTTTGAGTTTGGGACATGAGTTATAGTGTCCTCTTTGCTAATTTTCTCCATTTTTTAAGAAACTATTTTAAAATAAGTCTCTACCTTGAAAATGCTATAATAAAATATTAACATCCATACTCAAATAGAACAAGTGATTTCTGAAATGTACAGCATTTTCATGAGCTTTGCCTAAAACCAATTTTTAAACCCTTGGATTATTGCTGACTTCTGGAATAGCCTTTTATCAAACTGAGAACAAATTCTTTTAAGGATTATTTCTCCAGCAGTTTGAGTGACTCTTTTTCACAGATATCTTGTTCAGAACCCACACCCTAAAGCCTCATAATTCCATTAAATCAAAGCACAGCTGGGCAATTCTTTCTTTGCTCATATTATAGTGATCCCCGGGGAATTTATGTAAATCTATGGAAATTCATTTTAGAGGCAGTACTCAGAATGGATGCATCCTCATTAACTAAACGATTATATCTACAAACAAGCAAAAAAGCAACATGCCGGAGAGCTAAATTAAACTTTTCATCAGGAAAACTAAACCACTCACTTTCTTATTGAAGCTTTATCTAAACGCCACCAAAACTGTAGGAGAAAAGTCTTTGAAGACGCTCAAATAGCTATCAGGGGAAATGTGGCACTCTTATGTTCCCATTGCCTTGACTCCACTATAGCATTGTTAATAGAAAAGACAGTAGTCTTGTAATATATGGACTCTCAGGAAAGAGTTGGATAAAAAGAAAAGAGAATGACCTTCCATGTCCTTCAAAGGACACTCAAGTCAATCTCAAGAAACTGCAAAAAACACTGGAATTAACAAATGAATATTCAAGCTATCGCATGCTGAAAAGTTTTGTAGTTAACTTACCTACATCCAGCCTACCTTCTTTACTTACTAGCCAATGGAATCACCCAAACTTCATGCCCTCTTTCTTTACATGTAAACTGGGATAATAACAATTCTTGAAAGTTTTATCAATGTCTCATGCAATAAATTGTACACAGAACTTATCCTAATACTTGGCAGAGAGTTGCCATGCTAATGTTGGGGCAAAAATAAAAATGAGAAACCAAAGTTATAAAATGAAGAACTGTCTTAGTTATGGTTTCTATTGCTGTGAAGAGACACCATGACCAAGCAACTCTTATAAAGGAAAACATTTCATTGTTTTGGCTTGCTTACGGTTCAGAAGAACAGCGAAAATAGAAACAAAGAAAAGATTGCCAAACTGAAGAACTAAAACATCATGTAGGATAAATTGATGGAATCAGATGAAAATGGTTGTAGATATTTGCACCTGATCCCATTGAAAAGAGGGATCTATTGAACCTCTTGGAAATCTGCCATCTGTGGGGGCTTTGATCAAATTTATGGCAGAAGTGAAGCTATCATAGATGCATGTTCAGGCTTTCAGAAGACATGTAGCTTCTATTTTCTGTCCCTTGGAACAATCGTGTAGAATTGGTTGCAACAAAAGGAGCACGATGATGACTCTTCAGGAGAAGACATGAGGAGAAGCTCTGTGCTATATAGAATGAGGAGCTAGGTTCAGCCCTCCATATGGCCTCACCAAAGTCCAAAGCTAGGAGTGAAATTATTGTGAACTCTCTGAACTTAATAGTAGTATCTGAATGTCACCAGATAGACATAATCAGTGCCATGAGGAGCAAAGGAACATCCTGGGTGTTCTACTTGTGTTCTCGACATACCAAATCATGAGAGTTAATGAAACTATGGTTATGTCAAGATGTCAAGCCACTAATTTTCCCAGTATTTTATTAGATATCAAAAGACAAAGGAAACAATGAAGAAAACCAAATGTTGATTTAAAAAACGTACCATCTCTAGTGTTGTGGACTAGATGCAGTCCAGTAATATTCTTTGCCCAGTATGTTAGCCCTGAGTTTAATGTACAGCACTGAAAAGAACTAAGCAAAATTTAAAAAACAAGTGTAGAATAGGCATTTAAAAAGTAAGCAAATACTTAAAAACAAATGGGTATATTCCTTGTAAAAGTATGATTACCAAAGAAAACTTGTTAAGGAAACAGAAAACTTGGAAATTTATAAACACTAAGTGTTCAAATCATTAATTTAAATAATCTTTTATTTCTCCTCAAAGAAACAAGAACAGCAATTCCTACAGTATTAGAGGCAATTCTGCCATCACACATAAACTCACACCTCTTCCACAACAAGTAATAACAGAAGCACACTGTTTTATAGAAAATTTATCAGACACTGAACCATAAATAAAAGATGAAACCTATTTTTTGCAGAAAAGAAAAAGGAAAGACTCCAAACACATATTTTAAAGAATGTATGATTCTCAAGTCAAAAATTAAGGATGGAGGAAAACAAGAAAAATCTCTCTGGAAAGCAGCCAGAAAGTTTTGTCCTTAAGCTGACCCAGAAGTGCAGTAAATGATGCTGTCTTGACTGTTAAATTTATGCCGGTGTGAAAGTGACCTGTCCTTGGTATAGCTATCCATTTGAATTTAGCCCATTAACTTTTAAGAGTTGAAAAAAAAAGAAAACAATAAAATTGCAGCTAAGGATGCCTGCACCAGAGCTGCACTCACCTGGGCCTGTCCATGCCCTGCCAGGGAAGCAGAAAGGGCACACAGGGCTCCGCCTCTCCCTGAGAATCTACAGACAGATAATGGTTGAAATGAGATGGGGAGGGAAAGGAGGGAGGAGGAGAGGGGGGGAAGAAGAAGAGGAGGGAGAGGAAGAGAGACATTTTATTCAGTGGTGTAATCACTTGTATCGAGTCCATGTTTTCACCTCTGTTCCTGCAAATAGCCCTGATAATGGGTCACAAAGAAAAAGAAATAGACATGAAAGCAGAAAGAAGTTTAATTAAAAGAAGCCTCTCTTTATAGCAAATGGTGTTTCCTCCAAGATTGGAACATCCTAGGAAAGCTCATTAGGGTGGAAAGAAAACAGCTCAAAATAGAGCAGATTCACGAGGCCCCTTCCTCCCCAAGAATAAATAGTCAAGACTGCTGAGAATCACTTTCAGATAAAAGAAACCAACCCAGCTGCCTCAAAGAGGTTTAGACAACCCAAGTCACCTGTAAGGACATGATCTAACCTACTGAGATGCCAGTAGACTGTGCAGTGTGCTCCAGGTTACTTACCAGTTTTCAGGAGCTGTCACCCATGGTGTGGTGGACTTTGGTGATAAAGTGGTCCTTGAGTCATTTCTGCTCCTGTAACCCCTCATCCATGCTCCCATAAGTAACTCTAATAAAACTTAGTCGTTCACAAAGTTGAACTTTGGTGGTATCTGGACTTTGGTCTGTTGTAGGCTCTCTGTCTAGGATGGATAGACATCATATGTATGTTGCATTTCTCCCAGAAAAAGTTGATCACACAATGAATGGATAGCATCGCCAAAAAAAGGTAGGCATGATGCAGAGATAAACAGATTCTGGGCAGCCTGACACTACACTACATCTACATTATAACTCCTGCATCTATGGCTCAGAAAACATTACTAGAAAGAGGAAGGGAAGATTGCAAGAGCCCGAATACCAAGAAATAGCTGCATAAACAAGACTGGAACAATGGCAGTATCAATTGATATGCTATCACTAACACTGTTGTGGCCACACATTGGAGTGACATCTGTTGAGGTCCAGCATCAATGGGGTCCACATGTTCCAGGGTAGAGATGTGTGGATTAGAAAAATTTAGTAGGAGGAACAGAGATACAGAACAAATACAGAGACATGGGATATAACTGGGAGAGCTAGTCATTGAATACTGAATATGCATACTTTTATTTTACATATGCTTAAATACCCCATCCAAAAATGAGGGAGGCAAAAGGCTGCTTTAACATAACAAACAATTACTTGCTTCAATTCTTGAAATATCAAGCAACTATATCCATTAGTTAAGTATTCTGTTATTTAGGCAGAACATGTAACGTTCACACCTTAGACCAAACGTTCTGTAGGCAGCCACTTGCTGGGTCAAACCTCATGCCATATTGAAGGAGCAGAAATAGGCTTGAATTCTCTGACCTTTGGTCAAGGTGGAGTGGATCCACCTCTATGGGCCATTAATATCCAAAACACCAAATAACCACACCCAAGGTTAGGGTATCTTGTTTTTAGCCACTTTTTAAGTTAAACTTAAGAAACAAAGTCAATAACTTTGAAAGAGCAAGAGTAGGCTTAAGGCTTCAATCAAGGTAGAGTAGACCCACTTCTGTGGGCCCCCACATAACTCAAAAGGAAAAATTGTATGGGGTTCAACCCCTAGACAAAAACAAACTATAGGAAACTAACGATTGAAGAGAGAGAGAGAGAGA
>NC_022030.1:16339062-16361964 GCF_000317375.1 Microtus ochrogaster
AGAGAGAGAGAGAGAGAGAGAGAGAGAGAGAGAGAGAGAGAGAGAGAGAGAGAATTAGACTCTCCCAATGATGAGTTCCCTTGCTGGCTGTAAGATGCAAAGTAGGTTGAAACTGCATACACACAACAAAAACAGACTTTGCAGATTGTATCTATAAATATTTGTGCACACATACACGCATACATGTATTCAATAATAATAATCAAAGAAAAAGAGGCTATCAACTTAAAGTGGAGGAGGGTAATTAGGAGAAGATGAGAAAAAAGTGGGGGTAATGTAACTATTTCAATTAAAAACATTTAAAAAGCAAACAAATTTTTAAAAGAAGGTATTTAAAGATGGAGGACAAGAGATAGTAATGGAGCGAATGACTGAAATACATCTCTCACATGTAAGAAAATGTACTGTAATATTATTGTGTATATTAATATTCATAATATATGCCAATACGTTTACAAACATAAGATTAACTTGTTAGGTATGTAAAAATCATTTGATGAAGTAGTTCTCTGAGAGAATAAATAATATCATATATTGAATGGACAAAGTGTTACATACCATTTAGAATAAATTATTCTCATGAATTTAAAAATAAAAATAAAATTTATCAAGTTGAGTAAAAACAGCAAGTCAAGCAGAACAATAGGGCACATTTTATCTATACTCACTGAAAAACAGCATACATTTTCTTATTTATTTTATGATTATCATAGAATTACTTCAAAGGCTCTAAGCCATAATTAATAATAAAGCAATATGATAATTAGATCATGGAACAGAATTGTAGAAACCACATACAGACTTGCATATTACTTAATCTGAGGCAGAAGGCCAAGAAACAATGGAAATCAGGTTATGAAAAGAAAGGGATGGAAAACAACTGGAAAGTTTTCAAATGAGGTTTAACCCTATTTCAACGTGTTACATCAATATGTACCTCAAAATATATAAATGAAAAATTACCAGGGAAAATAGACAATATGTATCAGGTATGTGTACACGTTTCTGTGTGCTTATATCAATGGGAGTACATGTGTGTGGGCACATGCATGTGAAACCCCGAGATCAATGTAAGGTGTCTTGCTTAATCACATTCCACCTTATATTTTCAGAAAGGGTCTCTGACTCAACCTGAAACTTGGCAATTTAGCTAGGAATTCTCTTGTCTCCTTCTCCCCAGAGCTAGAATTAAAGCTTGCACCTGCTTTTATGTCTGTGCCGGGAAGTGACCTCAGACCCTCGTGTTTGCAGAGAAAGTACTCATTGGCTGAGACAGCTCCTCCAGCACCTTGTGATTACTGGATGGTATGAAATCCCAAGTTAAACCATTAGATGATTAACGCATTGTAGACATAAAAATAGGACATCACACAAACACAAAGGAGGGCTATGATGAAAAACAAATGGATAAATGGAGCAAAAGTTAACATTAAATGTAGCCATTGCTACCTTCAGATAAAAGTGATTCTTGTAAACCCATAAGAAACAAATCAATACCAATTTGTTAAATTTAAATCTTTAATTTAAAAAAATCAACTTGAATTAAATTCCCAAACAAAAATCTGTCCAATGACACAGGATGCCAAAGAATAGCACAAGTCTGTTTTAAACAGTTTTTTCCTCTAACAGTTTACTATGGTTAAAAGTTGTGCTCATGACTAGTAGTAGATTTAAAAAAAAAAAAAAGATTCTCACTTTTGTAACATCAATTCATGTATTTCTGGAAACCAGTTTAAAAACATGCATTAAAATTCTCATAATTTATAACCTTGTTTTTATAAAGTCTACTTTAGTCAAAATAATTTAGCATTTCTCAGTTACACATCACATAATTTAAAGAAAGTTTCTTGGTTAAAAAAGTCGTACAATAATTTAAGATTGTTTATGTAAGATTGTTTATATATAAAAAATCTCATGTATAAATAGATTTTTCTATATATGTGAAAATTTCAAAATATACATGATCCCAGCAATAAATTAAGAATTGGTAATATAATAAGCGCAAAATAAGTAATTTAGGTATTTTATCACAATATAACTTTACATTATTTTAATTTAGCTAGATGACCATTAATATCAAGAAATAATCACATAATAAAGTAATATGAAAAGACTTAAGCTAGAAATCAATGTTCAGAGTACCATTTCATAAAAAAGATGATGCTTGGATCTTACATTTAATCCTAATTTGTATACGTGCAGGTACCACATAGGTCAGAAAAGGGTAGAGGATTCTCTAAAGATGGGGCTACAGGTAGTTGTGAGCTACAAGATGTAGGTGCTGGGAACTGAACTCAGGTTGTCTGCAAGAGCAGAATGTACTCTTAACTGTGAAGCTCTCTCTCTCAGCCCCAATCCTAAAATTCTGTTAGCAAGAATATGCGGAACATAGTATAAACATTTGTTTAACCATGGTGTCATTGTTTATCTTCCTTGCTATTTCACATAATGCATCAACAATAAACATGAATGGTAATGATTTTAGCCCGAGAAAAGAGAACGAGAGCGAGATGGTAAGCAAGAATGATAAAGAAGATGGAGGAGACTAGCTTCTGTACGTCTTCTTATAAGGACACTGTCTGTCTGAATGCATCGCAGCATTGCATCTGATTACCTCCTTGCTGGAATTCCACCAGCTCTTCTGCACACAGTTTTGACAGCATTATAGCATGTACTTGATTTTGTTTTCTAATTATTTTACTTTTTAAAATAATATCATGCAGCAAAGTTTTATAAATATTCTTTTATGCTACTTTTGAACACCATAAATTTCTCCATACACAGACATTTCAAAATGTTAAATGAATCTAGCTGAATTGCTTATCCGCAGCTAAATTTAGTTTATAGTCACAAACTTTGCCTAAAAGAACAGAACTTGAAAGATGGATAACATAGAATTACTGAAGTTTGGCCAAGCTGTGAGTCTGGATGGAAGTTATTGAGCTGAGTCAAGACAAACTGATGTAATACACCAATCACAAGCACTTGGTAGGGGTTTAAATTCTTCTGCTGGTTAACGTAGGGAAAGTCACCCGAATGTATCAGATCATCTGATAGATGCATTTAAGAACCTCCTATCATCACAATTCTTTGGTATTTATGATTTTACAGTGTTTGTTGAGTCTTTGCTGGTTCAAAGAACTACATTCAGGGAATAGGGAAATTGAAACAAAGACCAAGTAGAGTTGAGAGAGTAGCCAGTATTGCTCTTCTGAGCTTAAATGTCTAAAATATACTTATTTATCTATCTGTTCTTTTACAAAATGTTAGTAAATTCAAGACCTTCTCAGTTAAAGCCTGTTGTATTAGATTCATGCATTTTTGTGTGTATAAAAGACATTTTTAATTAGATAGACATAACTTCATTAAAAGAATTGATATGTATGTTATATATACTATAAAACACTATTGTCTAAATTCTGCTTTTAAAATGATCTTGCAAGATTTTAGGAATCAATACTTTCAACAAGTCAACACCAGCTGTCATCCCATGCAACCCAGTTTACTCAGAAACACCCCAATCCTGTAACATACTCTGTATTTTTCAGTTAGTTTAAATTTTCCCAAAACTTGAAAAATGATGTATTTATGAGGAATATTCAATACAGAACTGAAATAATAAGTCGTATGCCATGGTAAATTTTTTGCAGATGATTTTTAAAGGATTGGCTGTTACAGACACTGGACTCCTTTCTCCCATGATTCTTTGTTTTCACTCACTCACCATCCTTAACAAGAAAACTTTAACTCAGTTCTGCAAACATCCCTGAGATCAGTGCAGGGCTCCAACCTGCGGCCCATTAGGTGTAAGATGCATGCAACACAAAAAAGTTTAGGTTTTATTATCATGGAGTTGATAATAAAAGGGGTATGATGGGTCATAGCTCCCTTTATCAAGATGTTTAGCATTCGGGCAGTGGTGGCACACGCCCTTAATCCCAACACTCAGGAGGCAGAGACAAGTAAATCTCTGGTAGTTCTAGGTCAGCCTAGTCTACAGAGCAAGTTCCAGGACAGGCTACAAAACTACAGAGAAACCCTGTCTCAGAACAAACAAACAAACAAACAAACAAACATGTTCAACGTTAAGCTGTGTCATTTTCCACCTTAGTCTCTGAAGAACAAGCTGATTGTTTCAATGTCTTTTCAAATAAAATTATTCCCATCTCAACTCTAAAATCTAGCATATAATAAAAATTACTAGATGAATAGAAACAAATAGGTTATAGAATCCAATGGAAAAGTTTACTTTTCCTTAAAAACAATAAAATTAATTTTAAGGTTTCTTTTAAATCTTAAATTAGCAGTCCCATTCCATTGTTCTCCAATAAGGATTTCATTTATATGGTAAAACTGAGAAACATTTATTATAATGGGCACCATATAATATGGAGAGCATCACACAGATTAACAGACACATATTAACTATTGATTTCACATTGAAAACAACAGAAGACCTTTAAATGAACACGCAGAGCGACAAATCTATATGACTTTTCTGCATTTTTACTGAACTTAAGATTGAAACATTAATCTTTTCCTTTTGACAATACTACTCCAAAAGATAAACAAAGAAAGCCTAGCTAAATGGCTCTTATTTCAGTATTTTCTTTTTGAGCTAGCTATTAATCTGCAAGGAAACATCAGTAATTCTTTTCCTTCTCAAATTTTAAAGGTGTTTTAGCTTTACTTAGATTTCTAATAAACACAAAACATGTGATGTTCTGTTTTTCCCTGTCCATCTCAGACAGGAGATTCTTTTTGCCTCAAATCCCAGTGCACACATGTAAGCACGATTACCCCAAACAAGGCAACAAGTGAGAGGCAAGGTTAAAATAAGGACTCAGACGATCTGACTCACAATCCAGCCTCCAACCCTTACAGCTTGCTGCTCCTCTTTGTCCTCTTTGCTGTGAATCAAGATACTTGTTCCTTAGCAGGGTGTTTCTGCTGCAAATCCACTTTCTACCGCATTATGCAATGAAGTCAGAAGCCTGAGCTTGTGACATCAATATAGGTTGCTATGGTTACTCTTTCCATAAGTATTACAGGTTCAGTGCAGGCTCAGAAAATGGGGACTTCAGGAGAGAAGCAAACTAACGAACCTCCTCAGCTGACATTGCAACAATAATTGCAATTATTGTTTGGAAAAACCTTTTCCAAATGAGCCATAAGTTTCATATTGATATATTATCATTGAAATAATTTCTCTAATCTATTATTTTAAAAGAAACTTCCACAACAGAAACAACAATGTCACTGATCTTCCCAAAAACCACATCAACGAGATCCATGTCCAAAATAAATCTTACTGCCACATAACAAATGATAGCACAACTCTGTCCTTATAGAAGTAAAGTTGTATGCCTGTGTGTATGTTACCTGTTATACACAATTTTATAATAACACAGTGACAACCCAGCTTTTTATCACCAGAATTATTAAAAGGCTTGAGAGTTGCATATATGAGATGAGTTTTAGCAAAGAAGTCTATTTTTAACAAAGGAGTTGTAACAATCGCCTTCTGAGAGCACAAGTTCGTTCTTCTTTTCCTACGATAGTCTCCTAGTGACTCAATTTAAATATTTTAATGTATTTACTCACGGAGGCTTTATTTAAAAAGATTCTTATGACTTTGCATTTTTCAAACCTGAATTTGAAGCACATGAGACAATAATTAGAAACCCTGGACTCCTTTCTCCCGTGGACCTTTTGTTATTACTTATCATCCTCAACAAGAAAAACTTAATTTAGTTCTGCAAACATCCATGAGGTCAGCGCTGGCGCTCCAACCTGTGGCCCATACATGCAACATAAAGCCCCTTATAAAAAGTTCATGCATGAAGTTGATAATCATAACAAAACTATAGCGCCATGTGTCAGGCACTATGCTTAACTTGTATCTGTCTCACGTAATAACCACATCTGCAAAATGAAGGAGAGCGGTATTATCTCTACAGATACAGCTGAAGCTCAGCGAGGTAGAGGAGCTTGCCCAAGATCACATAGCTTCTTAGAATGCAGGCGGCACCTGAATTCAGGGTTGAGTCCAGAATTTCATGGATGTTCAAACAAAATTTGAAAACTGTATCATGATAAAAACTGAGTGAGGCTTTCCTAACTGAAGAAATCATCTGTGCAAGAGGCATTTTATAATTTTGCATTCAGATTCCTGAACACATGCGATGGTTATGGTTATTTTCCTATTTATAACACTTGGCAGTATAATGTGTGTCTTCCTAAAGATGCTGTTTTGTACTTTAGATAGAGCAAGGAACTACACAACAGGGGATAGCAGAAGCTCCCCAACAGAAGCTGAAAAAAAAAAAAAAAACACATGAAAGAGGCAGCACAGATATCCATCCTTACACCACGCACAGAGCACAGCTCATAGTGAATTAAAGATTTAACCATAAACTTGTAAGTCCTCTGAGAAAAGATAAGGGAGATCTTCGGGGCTGAGCGCCTGAGCTGACCCTGTGCTCGTTTTTCCTTCCATAAACAGCTTCTTTCCCTGACCCTCTTGACAGCCTCAACTCCCACCATGCAGCTTCGTGGCTGAATATGCCTTCTTCCTAGGAACCTAATTTTTAAAGGCATAACTTTCTCTCTGTTTTTTTTTCTGTCTCTCTCTTTTTTTTTCTGTCTCTCTCCTGCCAAGATTTAAAGTTTGTCTGCCTTGCTTTCCTCACAAGCTCTAACCAAATGTTCTTCACGCTTCAAAATCAAGCAAACAAATAAAAAGGTGGGGGCAAAACTGCCTTATGTTGTTCTTAGTGGTGAGTTTTTCAATTTGACACAAAAAAAAACCATAAGCAACAAAATCAAAAGCTACTTAGAGGAGGAAGTAAAGATATTTGCAAAATATATATCCAATAAGCAAGAAAAATCCAAACTATATATCATACAACTCAATATAAAAACGAGCAATAATTCCATTTAGAAAACAGGCAAATAGACATAGAAAGACATATAAATGGCTAGCCAGTACATGAAGAGACATTCAACATCGTTAATATCAGAGAAGAGAAAACCAAAGCTACATTGAATTTTTGCCTTACTCCATTAAGAGTGGCTGTGAGAAGAAAGTCAAAAATAGCATGTGTTGGTCATATACGGATAAGAGGAATTTTTTTATACTGTTTGTGGGAATGTAGGTTGATACAATAATTATAGAAATATATGGCTTGTCCTAACAAATTAAAAATAGGAATAATATATCATCTAACAATAATACTGCTAGGCATATTTCCAAAGAAAATGAAATCATTATCTCATAGATAAATCTCCATTGCATTTTCATTGCTACTTTATCTACAACAGGCAAATACAAAAGCAACCTAATGTCCATCAACAGATAAATGGATAAAGAAAATTAAGGGTAGCGGTGGGTGATATATATGTGAGTGTGTGTGTGTGTGTGTGTGTGTGTGTGTGTGTGTGCATGTGTGTGTGTATCTATCTAAATACAGATAAAGATCCTTAGATCCTTAAGAGTCCTATTTCTTCAACAATATAGATGAACCTGAAGGGCATCCTGCAAAGTAAAATAACCCAGACATAGAATGATAATTTCACTCATATGCAGAAGCTTAGGAAGTTGTATTCCTAGAGTCCCAGTGGAAGAGTGGCCACCAGGAACTGAAGGATACAACAAATGAAAACATACTGGTCAGAGTGGGCGAGTTTGCAGTTATGAGTCAGTTGCAGATCTGGAGAGATAGGTCACTTGCTAAAATGTTTCCCATCAAAACATGAAGACCTGAATGATTCAATCTCTGGTACCTATGTACAACCAAGTATAATCACATACACATGCAATCACAGAGCTGTGGAGGCAGAGATGGAGATCCTGGGACTTGCTAATCAATCTATCAGCTAAACTGGTGAATCCAAGGATCTCTGTCCCATACACATACTAAAGCATACATGTTGACTATAGTTAATAATAATGCTTCATGCACTTGGAAGTTGTTTAGGCATGTCTAAGTAATGAAAGTTCCATGGATTGAGAATGGCAATGTGCTATCTAGTTTTATGTCAACTTGATACAAGTTATAGTCATCTGAAGGGAGAGAAAGATGATTGAGGAAACTGCCTCCATAGGAGTGGGCTGTAGGCAAACTTGTAGGGCACTTTCATGCTTAGTGATTGGTGTGGGAGACTCCAGCCACTCTGTTTTTGGCCATTCCATATCCACCATAGAACTTCTCATTCCTTCTCCTCGCTACTTCTCAGCATTTAATACTCCAGGCACCTTGAATGCATACTGGATGAACAATAGTACTGGTCTATTGTTGTGGGGGTTGTATCTATGCTTCATCTTCTCAGCTAGATTGTGAGCTCCTGAAGAAAAAAAGCTTCTAAGTAAATCTCAGTATGTATACATGCTGTGCTTACTAGTGTTTATGCCTCATTGCAAGACAGCCAAAACTTATTGCATATATTTATAAGATAAACATTTGCATCCCTTACTGTATGAATATGATCTCCTCTGATCATGACAGAGTCAGATACTTGTACTTGTTTCAGTAAAAATTCATGAATAATAAATTACAGAGTAAGATTTTCCTACCTGACTACACAAAAGTAAACAACATTTTCTTGAATTTTAAGTGACTTTCAGTGAGATATTTCAACCAAGGAGAGTAAAAACTGAAACTTGTTTGTATTAATCAAAATTCTTCCAGTTGCAAAGGATAGAAACTTAGCTTACAATTAGCTTAAGTCAAGCTGAAAGATGACTCACTGGTTTAATTGGAAGGCCATGTGTAGATCTGGTTTGAGTCACAGCTGGATTCATAAGGCTTAATGCTATTAATAAGTTGTACTGTCTTTTCTCCAAAGGTTCATCTTATTTTTTAAAAACTATAGACAGATCAATCACCAGCCCAACCACATAGCTTAGTGAAAGGTTGAGGAGTAGGGGAGCAACTGAACCTTGAGTGGTTCATACATATAATCTAAAACTAACTGTATAAGAAATAAGGACATCCATAAACAAAGCCAGCCTGGGAACAGCATGCACCTGTGTCACAATGGTAGTTGACACTATGGACTGGAGAAAAGAAGAGACCAACTGAAGGCTTTTACAAAGAAGGAGAATGTATAGGAAATACAACACTTTTCAGAAGTGTAAGAGAAAATCAAAACACAAAGGAGGGCCCTGTGGGTTCTGAATCATTTAGACTGCTTTAATTCCCATTACCCAATATTTATTGTGCTCCTCTATATACCAGGAGTCCTGATAGACACAGGAATGAATAGAACATTTAACTTTCATAATGGGAAAGGCATATTTATAGATATTCTGATTCAAAGGACAACATGATTCAAAGGATAACATCACAAAAGTGTATGGTGAAGGATTCATAAACAATAGAGTGACGACGTAAGGAGTGGAGGAACGGGAGCTGATGAGATGAAAATTACAGAAGGAAAAGGACTAAATAAAAAACAAACTATGAACATGAACAGGAAGAACTTACAATAAAATCTTAGATCCATATTCAGGCTGTAGTTGATAAAATATAAGCATCTTAAGGGTAAATTCTAGGTCTTGCTTTCAGGCACAAAAATATTAAGAACAAAGTAAATAAGGTAACAAATATTTTTGAATGTTTATTATTGGAAATCCATTGTCCTATGACATTTCCATGTATTGCTGACTGTAATTGTCAAAAAAAATCTGTGAAATAAGTGTTAATATTCCCATCTTACACATAAGGACACCAAGACACAGGAATTTAAATAATCTTCCCAAGGAAATGCTACATTGATTTCTTATCAAACTGATCCAAGTCTATAACATAAGCTTTTTACCAATATATTATAGAAAACATTTTCGGAAGTTACATCATTTCATGTAAGGCAAGGAACAAATTCCATTTCACAGAACTTCTCAGAAACCCTTGTTCTTTGAATGTGTAGCCCTTTGCCTGATACACATCCAACATTATTCCCTTTCAATTATTCTGCTGGCCAAAGAAACCAGAAAAGGCACTGTTTGTCAAGACAGTGAATAGGGAGGACCAAAAAAAGAACATATTTATATCACAAAATATAGCTTTGTACTAGCAAAAGAATCTCAGTAGTCCTGTTCTGGATCGATAGGGTGTACTCCAAAAACAGCAATGATGAAATTCTAAGCTCTGATGCCTCAAGATATAGGTAACTTTAGGTTCTTAGAGGCAGAGTGCTTGCCAACCATGTGTGAGTTCCAGGTTCAATCCCCAGCACAGGAATCAGGAAAAGAAAAACAAATAAAACAAACAAAAGCCCAACAACAACCAAAAAAAGATACAAACTTTCTCTGAAATAGTGTCTTTAAAAAGACATCAAATTAAAATATGGTCACCAGAATCACTTCTAATCTAATACAAACAACATCTTTTAAAGTGGGGGAAGCATTGGGTGCAGACACTAATATGCCCGAGGGAAAGATTATGGGAATGGATAAAATAGAAAAGAGTCAGATAAAGATGAAGGCAGAAACCAGGATGATGCAATTACAAATCCAAGACTGCCAGAAAACTACTAGAACCCAGAAAGAGACATAGAACAGATACCCTCAGAATTCTCATTAAGAGCCAACCATGCTGGTTATTTATCTTAAACTTCTGCCTTCTAGAACTGTTAAATATTATTTAAAAAAAAGAAAAAATCTAAGCCGTTATCAAGGCACAGGGCAAGGTCTAGCATTTTCCTTCGTGGGATGCCATGGTGTGACACTGTACTAGGTCACAGAGAACAGCTGGATGGTTTTATGGTCTCATGGAAAATATTTGCAAATATTTTACATAGCTATTACATCCTGTGTTTTGTTACATGATCTCATCTTTTATTAATAGAGAGTTATTTTCCTGAAAAATGTTTTTCTATCAGAAACATGATAATAGATTCATAAGTGATCACTAAAGGTTTTTATTTTTAACATTCAAGACACATTTAAATACTCAGAATGGTATCCTTCTATCTATCAGCTCATAGGTCAACTTCACACTAAAACGTTCCCAAGTATTGAGTTTTATTTTTAGCAACCATCAATAATTCATCTAATGGCTAATTGAAGGGCTTTGATGGAAAGCGTGGTAACAAAAACTTACTTGAGATTTTGTGAAAAAGACAAACACATGACATAAATTTGTAGTTGACATCTGTATTAATAACTGTAACATCAAAGAATGTGCAAAACTATAACACTGAATATTTATTATATTATTGAGTAAACTGACAATGTGAATAGGACAGGTGTTTTTTAAGTGGCAAAATAACTCCATACAGTACTATCATAATGGATATATGACCATACGCGTTTGTCAAAACTCATAGGATAGGCACAATAAACTAATTAAATGCAATTTTAATTAAAACTGTTTTGAAGCTGGAGATAAGGAAAACCCAAGATAGAATGTATAATGTGACTAAACTTAATTGGATTAGAAATGCATAAAATTAATCCAATTAAAGGCAAAAACACATAGTCCTCTCAGCAGATGTAGAAAAAAAAAGCCTTTTACAAAATCAAGTATGTTTTATGATAAAATTCCTAGACATAGTAGAACTAGAAAGAATATAGTTCAAAATATAAAAGCTCTATATCACAAACCCACAACCAACTTTATACTAAATAAGGAGAAACTTGAAACAATGTCATTAAAGTTGGGAATGAATCAAACTTACCCATTAACCCTATATAGTGTGGGGAGCACTAGCTGGAGCAATAAGGCAAGAGAGTGAAATTAAAATGACACAAATAGGGGGAAAAAGGAAGTCAAATTATCCCTGTTTGCAAGTGATATGATATTATACATAAGGTATCTCAAAACTTCTAACTGAAATCTTCCAGAAAAAATATCAACATTTCAGCAAAGTGGCAAGATACAAAATTAGTGTTCAAAAGCAGCAGCCTTCCTATATACCAGCAACAAGCATGCAATAAAGAGATCACAGAAACATTCCCATTTACAATAGACTTGATGTCAATAAATTAACTTAAACTATACCTAGTCAAAGAGCTGAAAGACCTCTATAATAAAAATTTAAATCTCCAAAGAAAGCCTTAATAAAACTTAATAAGAAAGTAGAAAATGGGAAAACAGCCCATGTTCAAGGATCGGTAGAACTGATATTGTGAAGGGCACCATCATACCAAAAGTATTTTACAGATTCAATGTAATCCAAGTCAAAATATCCACAACATTCTTCACAGAAATAGAAAATAGGTGTACTGAAATGCACATGGAGCCAGAAAGGACATCAGATAGGCAAAGCAATACTGAGGGGACAAAAAAGGAAACTACTGGAAGCATTATCATTTCAGATTTCAAGATATATTGTAGAGCTATTATAATTAAAAAACATATCATACTGGCATAAAAATGGACATATAGAGCAATGGAACAAAATAGAAGACCAAAACATGAGTACAAGTTGCTACAACCATCTAATACTTGACAAAGAGGACAGAAACATACATCGGAGAAAGGAGAGCATCTTCCGCAGTAATGTATATGATATGGGTGGGTGTACAAAACGAATTTCTGAATAGGACAATACTTGCCCAGGAGTAAAAGGCAGTAATTGACAAGTAGGACCTCATAAACTACAAAGTTTCTGTACAATTATGTGAACAATCGGTGAAGCAAAGAATAAACCCACAGAGAAGGAAAGAAGCATTGCCAGCGATACAAAATATACAAAAATAATTCAAAAAGCCAAGAGTCCCGGAAATAAATGGTCCAGTTAAAAAATGGACAAGAGATATGAACAGAGAGTTCTCAACAAAGAAAAAGTGGCCCAGAATGCTTCAAAAAGTGTTCATTTTCCAGACATTTAGGAAAATATAAATTAAAGCAACTTTGAGATTTTATCTCACTCCAGTCACAAGGGCTCTAAGATCTACATAACTGATAACAGATGCAGGAAATAATGTGGAGAAAAGAGGAGTTCTCGTTTTCTTTTGATGACAATGTAAACATATACAGCCACTTGAGAAATCAGTATGGGGTATCCTCAAAGATATAAGTCTACCATGTAACCTGAGCACACCCCCCTTGGCTAGTGACCAAGAGACTCAACATCCTACTCCACCTATAATTGTTCAGCAACTTTTCATATTGCAATATGTATAGCATTTCAAAATGAAACAATCTAAACATCTTCCAACAGAAGGGTGGATAATGAAAATATATACAGCAGAATGCATACACAATGAAATTACATTCAACTATAAAGAAAAATGCAATTCGATGTTAAATGGGTGGATCTAGAAAAGACTGCAGAGAGTGAGGCAACCCAGACTCATAAACACAAACACTGTATGTTCTTTTATATGCAATTTCTAACTACAAATGTTCAGATATGAGTATATAACATGGAGTAACTGCAGAAACCAGTTAAATGTAGAGGAACCATAGCAGAGGAACTGGAGAAAGGACTAGTGAGGTACAGCTGATATGAGGAGTGGAAACTGAGGCTAGGGCTCTAACTGCAATGGGAAGGGATGCCAACACAAAAAAAAAATGTAAGAAGAGTTACAAGTAATATCAAGGTTGGACAATGAAACCTCAAGGAGTTATATTATTTTATATTTACCTAAAATTATATACAGTCTATATCTTTTTTTATATCTTTTGCTTGTTTGTTTTGTTTTGTTTTGTTTTTCAAGACTTTCTTTGTGTAGCCTTGGCTGTCCTGCAACTCTATATACCAGAAAGGCCTCGAACTCATAGAGATCTGCCTACCTCTACCTCTGAGTGTTGCGATTTAAGAAGTGTGCCACCACCACCCAGTTATAATATCTATCTTAAAGTTATGTCACTTGGGCTGACAAAGCTCCAGACAAAAGCCATATATCACTTAACAGACACCACAGTACCAGATATGACCTAATAATTTTATGGTGCTGAAACTGTACAAAATAACCTTGTAAAGAAGGAATGAGAAGGAAAGATTGTGGGGTAAAATGTCTACATCCACTCCAGGTCTGAAAACTCACCCCAAACTCTATTTAAATTTTTGGTTAAGGTAGTTGAAATGACTTCCAAAATAATATTAGCTATTTCTGTTGTCCTTGGTTTCCTCTCAGAGGGTGAAGGTACATCTGTATTGCTGAAGACGGTACACATTAGGATAGAACATAGAACTTATATGATTCAAGCTTAATCTAACCTAAATGTCTCCTACCTGCAGTCTAGCTGCAATAACATCAGAAAGTACTGTGAAAGTGACCAGGGGAGAGAAGCAATCAATAATTATAGCCACATGTGATATCTATAAACCACAGCAATGACCAACATGGCACAATAGCCCTAATGGTGCAATAATGGCTCTAATATCTTGGCAGTAACCAACAGCTTTTCAGTTGGACTTTAGACCCACTAAACATAAGGAAAATCATTGCTGGATGTAGAAAAGTAGCCAAGTCCTCAGGGCTAGCGATGCCGCAGATCTTAGAAGAGAACCTACTAAGGCCATTTTACTAGACCAGCATAATTCTTAAGTACATTCTAAATTTATTCTTTTACCCACAGATAAGTGTAGTTCTCCTCTTTCATCAAAGAAACTTCTTTTTACATAAAACAGAATATTACATAAAACCACAGCACATTGCAGGAATCAAAGAGTTACGGGGATTTCCGATCTATCAGATACAGATGCAGCATAACTCGTTCACCTAGGGCTCATAGAACATATCAGAAAAAGGGGCAGATTGATTGAATGAGCCAGATGACCAGGAAGTATGATGTGAGATTGTGTCTTCTAGATTCAGTAGCCTAGACAAGACCTAAATAGTGACAGCATCAATAGATACACTAACATAAAGAGGGAAATCTCATAGACCTAAGTAGTGACAGCATCAATAGACACTCTAACACCAACAGGAAAATCTCATAGACCTAAATAGTGACAGTTTTAGTAGACATGCTAACACAAAGAAGGAAATCTCATGGCCTAAATAGTGACAGCTTTAGTAGACACACTAACACAAAGTGAAAAATCTCATAGACCTAAATAGTGACAGTAACAATAGACATGCTAACATAAAAAGGGAAATCTCATAGTGACAGTATAGACATGTATAGACACATCAATAAATAGTATCAGTAGAGACAGTATAGACATACTAATACAAAAAGGGGGAAATTTATTAGGGTTCAACCCCTAGACTAAGAACTACAGGCAACTAATAATTTCTGAGAGGGTGAGTTAGCTTCTCTTAAAGTTGAGTGCCCTAGTTGTTTGTCCAGTATAAAGTGGTCAATCCTGAAATCATATACACATGAACTACCAAAACAGACTCATCAGGTAGTATTTATATATTTGTACATATGTACACAAGTGGATATATATGCACATTTTATGTGTATATATACATATATGTGTAACAATGATAACAAAAGAAACAGAAGACATTGGTTTGAGAGAAAGTGAGATAGGAGACATGGAAGGATCTGGAGGAAGGAGACACAGAAAACGTTGGAAGGAGGAAAGAGTAGTGGACAAGTGTGGTAATTATATTTTAACTTAAAAATATAAGTGAAATAAGAAAAATAAATTGAATAACTTAAAAATAAGCATAAAAATCTAATGATTTTGAAATTGTGCAAAATAACCTTATAAAGAAGGAATGAGAAGGAAAGATTGTGAGGTAAAAGGTCTAAATCCACTCCAGGTCTGAAAACTCACCAAAACCAACCAAGTCGTGAGTATGAAAACCTACTAATCCTTGGCCTGCCCCAAGCTCAAAATCCCACCAATCCCTACCCTAGGAATCCCCACCCTGGAAAACACTGTCCCAATAAACCCTATAAAAGCCAGTCTTCCCTCAGTCCTTTGCTGCTTCTCACCCAAGCAGAGGCAGTCATCCTCTTAAGTCTCTCTCAATAAATCTCCTGTATGAGTTTTGTTGTGTGGTGTGACTTTGAGGTACTCCTTGGCTCCTTATTGCCTTCAGAACTGGAACAAAGATTTCAAAGATTACTCAGATAACCTTGCAAGTGCATGAAATCTGTAAGATAAAAGCAAATAAATTGTCGAAAACTATTCCCAAGATGATAAATGTGTTTCTCATGGTGAGGTGAATAACTCATGCTCTTTTTATATACACTAAAACTAAACAATAAAGTAAAAGAATGAAATATGGTAGATGGTTTTTTTTTGTTTTTTTTTTTTTGTTTTTGTTTTTGTTTTTTGCTGTTAACATGAGGAGAAGAGACTATTATATGGAGAAAAGACTAGCCATCCACAGGGTGATGGAGGGAGTTAAATACGTCAGTATGAACTCATGTTTCGTTTAGGGTAGCTATAAGAAGACACAGTTAGAAATAATTATAGATGTTTATTTACTATCATAGACATTCTTATTTCATACCTTTGCCAATGCAAAGAGAAAGAAGCTATAGCACCCAGCATGACCTACATCATGTTTCCTAATACCACCTTCTAATAAAAGCAATTGGGGGTCCTTGGCAAAGGATTAATTCCTGGAACTCTGTTAAAAATTAGCATATTTATAGCATCTTGTAGCATGAAAAATTATAGGGAAAAAATAAGAAGGAAAAGAACAAAAGAACCACAATGATAAGGTGTAGGAAAGGCATAACAGCAGTTGACCAAGAGGACTCTTAAAGTCAAACCTGCTGTTTTGAACAAAAATAAATATAATCCAAAGCTAAAAAAAATAGATGATTCCATAAAACACAGGTAATTAATTCAACAAAGAAATAGGAGAAACAGACAAATATCCCATGCAGAATAAAAATTTAAGTGTGTACATAATTCTACTCTCTGGGATATGGAGCATAAGTCTATGTTCTTCATGTATGGATTCCACATATTGACTTTCTTCTGAAGAATATAGTATTGAAAGGGAGGAAAAGTGTAGCTTCATGGAGAATAAACGCAACAAATGTTAGCTCACACAGAGGATCACAGTAAAACATCAGTAGCAACAATTCATGGTGACAGGACAAAGACTGTTGCTTCCTGCTGAGTATGACACATTTCCTGTCCAATTGCTATGCTGGAGCTCTATTACTCCTGCCTTACAATGATACAAATATCAGACAACTCCCAAATGAGGGTTGTCACGTAAAATATTCGACCACTACTCCTCAAAACTATCAAGGTCACTATAAAAAAATCTGAGGGTCACCACCTAAAGTAGGGCCTAGGAAGACATGATAACTAAGTGCAACATTGTAACCTGATTGGAGACCTTGAGCAGACAGACTATGAGGTAATGACACACACCTGCAACCCAACACTTAGGAGGCCAAGGCAGAGCATGCAGGGTTCAGGGCCAGCCTGGGCTACCAAGTGCAATGCCTTCTCAAAATATCAAATTAAAAGTAAACACAAACTGGGTGGCGGTGGTGGTGCACACCTGTAATCCCAGCACTTGAGAGGCAGAGGCAGGTAAATCTCAGTGAGTTCGAGGTCAGCCTGGTCTATAAAGCAATTTCCAGGATGACCAGGACTGTTACAGAGAAGCCCTGTCTCGAAAAACAAAAACAAAACAAAAAAAGTCAACATAAAACAAAAGTACTAAGAATATCAGAACAAACTACAGATTTCAGCTAAATTGTCAAATCAGTAATTGTTCAGTCCAGATGTCTAACTATGACTTTAATAACAGGTAAGATAAGCAAAGGTATGAGAGAATTGCAATATCACAAATTGTTCTAAAAATAAAACAGTTTTAAAAATAAAAAGAGATAACTACCATATTAAATCTGAACACAAAAAATGCTAGCCAGCATAATTAAGCAATTTTAAAAATTTGAATGACAGAATAAGAAACACTGAATAACCACTAGAACTTGGTTAAAACATTTTCAACACCGGTTTAGACTGCACTGTTCTAATTCGTATTTTAACTTCAGCACAGGAGCTATGCCTTAATTACTGCTATTTCAGCCAGCAGTTGTGATTCCTCAGTTACCCACCTGCTTCTCCAGCAGTGGCCTGGCCACTCAGGCCACAGGCTGATAGGCATTCTGTTCCCACAGGCACTGGCGCTGTTGCTGCTACTAAAGGTAGCGCTAATTAAATCTCTGTCATTCTATTTGTGAATCAGATTCAAGAGTCAATGACTGGAATGAAAACCTGCTCGCTCAGAGAGGCCGACTAGCAACTAGCTAACCCTCTCTCCTTCCTGGCATCTCCCAAATCCCTGTGTTTCCACTTGGCCAAACCAGAAAGACCTGTAGCACTCCAAACCCCACCCTACTACTTCCTGTGCCTCTTTATCTCTCCAGGGTGCCCTTTGATGTCTACGGAAACTAGTTGCTAAGGCAGCTCCTGATCTAAGGTTAATTTTATTAATTAACACAAATGCAAACTCAGAGTCCACTGTGTGATTGAATATCCCCCAACACTTACCCTTGACTACACTGTGCTAATTCTTATTCTTGGTCAAATTCTTTTTGTGTCTTAAAATTAAATTTTCAGTTTAACTCACTTGGAACTTTATCTAGAATGTTCAGCCTTCACTACATCCTTCACAGGAACGTGGGTACGCCAGTGGCTTTTATGTTCAATTAGTGGCCCCTAACCTTCTGAATACTCCACTATTCAACACTGCTTAATCTACAGATCAACGGATGAATTGTTTGCTTTTAATAATCAAAAATGTATCAAAATCAAAGCTAGGTCACAAATTGAATTGACTTCCCAGTAACATAAATCCAAGTAGATCATTCTTCCCAACAAAACAGTCACTGTATCTTCTTTGCTTAGTTTTTTGCCTACAAAAGGCAGAATTCACATATGTGGGTTTTTTTTCCAAGAATATCTTAGTAAACTTCACTATACATGATAGAATTTATACAACACTTGCTTTCCTTGAAAAGAAAATAAGCTATACTAGGAAATCACTAAAATACAACATTAAATAAATGAGAGTTTAAAACAGGTTTTAAATAGTCATATGAAGATTTTTCTGTCTACTCTCAGAAAACTGCCTCTTCTCTTCATAAATAAAATAAATGTACCTGGCTGGCTCAGGTCCTCCATGAAATCTGGACTGAAGGGTTAGAGAGTGAAGATGAGCAGGGAGATGAGGAGAGGCAGAAGCAGGTGACTGAGCTTGCTCTACCCTGCAATGTTTGAAGAGTTCTTTACCTTGATGTTTCCATCTCTTTTCAGCTTCCCTCTGCATATTCTGTCACATGCCATGCTTCTCCCTCTAAGTGTTTGCAAGTCTTAAAAATCTGGTATCTAGGTATGGTATAAACATAACTTAGAATCCTATGGTTATTTCTTATGATGATTTCCCCCTTAGTAAACAAACTTTGCTGTAGTCACATATACCTTGGTTCCTTTTCCTATGGCTGTGATGAAACACACAAAGCAAATGAAGGGAGGTTGGGGTTATTTTAGCTTAGAGTTGAAGACACAGTCCATCACAGCAAGGAAGCCAATGCGGCAGGAGCTTGAAGCAACTAGTCACTGCACATCTGCAGCAGAAGATGAAAACAAAGGATGCGAGGATCGCTGTCTCTATTTTACAGCCAAGAATGCCCTGCCCACAAAATGGTCCACCCACAATTAAGGCAAGTCTTCCCACATCAGTTACGTACTCAAAACAATCTTGCACAAGTTTACCTAGAGGCCCATTTCCCAGGTGATTCTCTATTCTACAAACTGACAATTAACACCAGTGGGTGATCAGTTCTCCTTTTTCATTCTGTTCATTGATAGAAGCAACTTCCTCAAGTCACTAGACTCTAGTGCCTGCTCAGCCATATAAACAAATTGTAAAGTCATACTTGAAACTTTCTCCTACCAAGTTTTTACCAAGTGTAAGTTCTAACAAATTTTATATTTTGAGCGTGATGGAAGAAGCTGATAGAAACGTGTGTGTGTGCTTGTCTTAGAATTATTTCATGTATTTGATAGTTCATAGCCTTGTACAATATTTCTGTGCATGAAAACTTGCAGGCTGTGATGGGTTTTGGATTGTGCTGTGTTGCTTTTGTATAAATGTGTTGGAAAAGTCTTCTCATCAAGATGACAGGACTTTGAAGTCATATATAGCTAATCCTTTCCCTACAAATGCACTTATTTTTTAATTTATTTTTAGCTAAAACAAAAAAAATCATTCATATTAATGAAGTAATGCAATAGTTAATCTTCACTGGGGACTTGGTTGGGTTTAGAATCGCCTAGAAGACATATGTCTGAGTATATCTGTGAAGATGTTTCCAGAGAGGTTTAACTGAGGAGTTCAGACCCAGAGTGTGGTAGCACCATCCTATGAATTGGGGTTCTGGGCTAACCAAAAAGTGATGTGCACCAGAATTGCCTGCTCTCTGCTTTCCAGTCTGCACAGATGTCAGGAGTCCCCACCCACATGTGTCTACTACTATAACATTCCAACCATCATGGGTGTAACTCTTTCAAAATATGAGTCATACCTATCTTTCCCTCTGAAAGTTGTTGTTTGACAGGTAGTCACAGTAAAAAAAAATAAATAAATACAAATACTAAGTGATTTCTCAATACATAGAAACGTTGCATAATACTTAAGCACAATTAAACCTACTCATCTCCTTAAACATTGTCAATTCTAGATGGTAAAACTTTCAAAATACTTTCTGTCAGTTTTCTAACGTGTACATTATGTTATTGTCAGCTATAGTCACTCTGCTATGCATAGCACACCAGAAGGTCTTGTTCTGTAACTTAGAACCCATGATCAGCCTTTTACTATCATGCATGCATTGCTACTGTTGCCAATCTCTGTTAACCATGGTTCTATTTCCAACTTCTATGAAGTCAACTTGCTTAGATTCATTGTATGAATGAGATCATGTACATTCCATCTCCTGGCTTACTTCACTATACATAATGATCTCTAGATACATCCATCCATGTCACAAATAAATAATAGGATTTACTGTTTTGATGGCTGAATTTTATTTCCTTGTATGTTTTATTACCTTTTATTTATCAATTCATCAGTTAATGAATGCTTAGATATTGTGGAATATTATTTCAAGATACTTTATATTTGTTTATGGTGTGGAACATTTGCTTAATCATGTAAAGATGTGTTGTATTCTTTTATGATACATTTGTATAACTCTGTGAAGTTGTGTTACTTTGCCTGTCTAAACCACCTGATGGTCTAATAAAGAGCTGAATGCCAACAGCAAGGCAGGAAAAAGGACAGGTGGGCCTGACAAACAGAGAGAATAAATAGGAGAAATCTGAGAAGAGAGGAGATATCGAGGAGCAAGAAAAGAGGCGGCCAGTCACACAGCCATACAGTCAGACATGGAATAAGAAGAAAGAAATGATATACAGAAATAGAGAAAGGTAAAAAAGCTCAGAGGCAAAATGTAGATGGGATAATTTAAGTCAAGAAAAGCTGGAAAGAAGCAAAACAAGCTAAGGCAGGGCATTCATAAGTACCAATAAAACTCTGTGTGATTGATTTGGGAGCTAGGTGGCTGGACTCTTTAAAAGAGCCAAAAAAAAAAAAAAAGCCAAAGGTTAAAAACAACAGCAGTTAAGTGGTTTTCATGTCTTATCTATTGTAAATAGTGCAAAAATGGACAGTGGAGTATAGATGTCTCTTTAGCATGATGATTTCATTTGCTTTGGGTATATAGCCATCTGTGGGATTGCAGGATCACATGGCAGATTTATTTTTAATCATACCCTGTTCTGTAATAAACATGTCAATTTATATCCCTGAAATCATCAGACAGTGATTCCATTTTCACCAGTGTTTCCTCTCTTTAGTCTCTTTCCTAACAGTCATTTTTACTGTGGTTAGATGATAACTCATAGTGAGTTTGATTGGATTTTCCTCATGATTACACACTCTGAACATTTCTATGTCATGAGAAATGTCTATCTAGATCTATTCTCAATTTTTAAATTGGGTTATTTGATTCATATCGATCTTTTGAGATACCTTATATATTCTAGATATCGGTGCCTCAAGAGGTGATTAGCTAAGAAGTAGTTAAAAAACAGGAATAGAATTGGGCCTGCTCTTTAATGACTGTCTCCTTTGCAGAAGCTTTTCAGTCTAAGGTATTTCTATTCATCTGTTTCTACCCTTTGTTCCTGTGCTTCTGTCTTACCCCAAAGCACCCTTACCTATACTTTGTCATAAAAGATTTTTCTGTTTCTTCCTGGTAGTTTTGTGTCTTGTGTCTTGCATTTAACTCCTGGATCCATTTGAGATTGCTTTTCAGTGGTGATAGATATGGGTCTTGTTAAATCTTTTGCAAGTATATATTGAATTTTCCCAGAAATGTTTAATGAAAAGCAGTCATTTGTCCAATATAAACACAGTCCTGAGGTGAACCTTCCCCACAGGACAAAGCTGAAATGCAGACTGGTACCTGTCAGCCTTACCCCATCCCTATTTCCAGATGTCATCTTTCTTCATTTATTTTTTATTCTCCATCTCCAGATAAAATCTTTGTCCCTTCCTGCCTTCACTTTAGGGTCAGTCTCCTGACTTCTTGTCTTTTTTTCCTTTGGTTCCTTATAGTTTACCTTTTTCTTTCTCCACTAACCCTGTCTCCTAACCCTGATGCTTCTTCTCTGCAATATTTTCTTTGACTACTTAGATGTCTTTCCTTGTGTGCACTGCTTTCCTTCTTTATTGCTCTTCCCTGAGGCAGACTAAAGCAAAATTATTTGTATTTCTGTGGAAATTAACAAATAGTCAACCATTTGCTTTTCTAATATTGGTATGTTATTCTTCACTTCTTTTGGCCTTTTGGTTTTCTTTCTTCACAGCCAAAAAAAAAAAAAAATCAAGTATACAACATGATACCAAATAAATCACATATAAACACATATATTCTTTAAATTAAATTCTCTTGAATATGTGTAAACTTGAGAATACTGTACCGTGAGTCATATTAAGAA
>NC_022030.1:16362095-16363338 GCF_000317375.1 Microtus ochrogaster
CAGTGTCACTTATTGATGTAACTAGTCTGTGATCCTTATAGAAAGAGGATTTTATATGTAACAATTTTTTTTATCATTTTATGCTTTTAACTACAATCTCACTGATGTGGGTCTGTTTTTTTTCTGTAATAATATGCTCATTTTAGAACTTTCA
The DNA here is from genome assembly GCF_000317375.1 of Microtus ochrogaster. Lineage (NCBI taxonomy): Eukaryota > Metazoa > Chordata > Mammalia > Rodentia > Cricetidae > Microtus > Microtus ochrogaster. The sequence goes on from NC_022030.1 coordinate 16,362,250, forward strand.
TTAAAACTTGAATGGTGTAATACCTCTCCACTTGATGTATGGAAGGAACTTCTACAAAGGAACTTTGTTCAAAGAGACTCTGTAAAGAATAATTCCATTCTAATAATATCGAAGAACATTTTATAAATTAACTCATAAAGTAAAATAGCCTACTGGGTTCTATCTAAATTTGATTATGATTGTCTTCAACAAAACTCTTCACTGTAAATTCGCATGAATTGGAAAAATTATTTGAATCAGTCTAAGTTCAAATGAGCAAAGTATTTGGGTTTTTTGTTTTGTTTTGGTTTGGTTTTTTTGAGATGGGTCTCAATATGGGGATATTTTAACGGCTTGCATTCTCAGTTCAGAAATTCTGTGTCCAGACTGGCCTCAAACTCACAGAAATCTGCCTCTGCCTCTGCCTCTGCCTCTGCTGCTAGAATTAAAGGCATGTCTTTGCCACCATTGCCTTGAATCTGTCTTGTAGCCTCTTTTGTATGCTTGTGCAAGGGCCCATCTTGCTGACGATTTCCACTAGTCAAATGTTTGAGCCTCACAACCCTGAGCAGAAGATTTATGTTGTTGTTGTTGTTGTTTTAAAATTGAATGCATCTTTGTCTCAACCAAATAAGGTTGCATAAACCTATAATCTCAGTCACTCAGATGGAGAAGGATCACCACTTCAAAGCCTATGTAAGATACAGAGTGAATTGCCGAGCCTTGAGATCCTAATGAGACTCCATTTCAGGGTTTAAACAAAAGGCTTGAGCAGGATTGTAGTAAAGCAATTGCCCAACACATGCAAGACTCTAGGTTGAATCCTTGGTATCAGGTCTCATGCAGGTAAACCCAGCTGCAGAGTTCATGCTTCCAATTTTGAGAAGCTGTCCTTTGGCCACACAACTCCCCATCTGCATGCTCTTCCATCCTCTCTGCCCCTTCTCCCATGATATTCCCTAAGCCTTGAAGAGGGTAATTAAAGCAACGTCTTTACAATGAGCCCTCTCTCCAGCATTCCGTATTCTTTTGTGCCTCTATCTTGTGTGCTTCTAAGTCATTTGTAGATTTTCACTAGAAGAAAAGGTCTATCAAATGCTTTGCCTGAGC
>NC_022030.1:16363584-16390863 GCF_000317375.1 Microtus ochrogaster
TTTGCCTGTATTTGTAGATTTTCACTAGAAGAAAAGGTCTATCAAATGCTTTGCCCGTATTTGTAGATTTTCACTAGAAGAAAAGGTCTATCAAATGCTTTGCCTGTATTTGCAGATTTTCATTAGAAGAAAAGGTCTATCAAATGCTTTGCCCGTATTTGTAGATTTTCACTAGAAGAAAAGGTCTAGCAAATGCTTTGCCCGTATTTGTACTCAGATATCTGCCTGTTCTTTTGTTGGGGTGCAAGAATTCTTCATACATTCTAGATGTAAAATCATTATCAGGTTATTTTACAGACAAATTTCATGCTATCCTCTTTTTCAGATTCTAAATGATGTTTCTGAAGCACAAAATTATATATTTTGCTAGAATTAAGTTTATCTGATTTTTGTTCGTTTCACTTCTGTCATGCTTTAGTAACACGTCTTAGAAACTTTTGTCTAAACGTAAGTCATAAACACTTCATGCTTTTTTTATTAAGGGTTATAACATGTTAGCTCATAAGTGTAGCGTTCATCAAACTGTGATAATGAGCTGTTATAATGGCATGGAATGAAATAAGGATCCAACTTCATTTTATTCTTTTGTATGTAAGATTTCCTACTCCTAGGATCATTTGTTGAAAATGCTCTTCTTGCTTCCCTTGCCAAAATTCAGTTGACTGTAGATATGTGGATTTACTGGCATCTCAGTTGAATCCCATTGATCTGCATGTCTATCCTTAAGGCTGTTACAACTATCAGTAACCATTGATTATGGGAGGTTAAGCAGTTCCTTTTCTGGAATATTAAGACTAGAAACATTTTCTGTTTCAGAATTTTTCATATTTTTAAAACACCTGCCTAACTGCATATTTTGATCATGTGACCCTAGTCTAGATGTGATATTCATTTTCATACAGGCCTTATATACACAGACTGAAATTAATTTTTATGTGCTCTGTATACCTTCATGTTTGACAACCACCTATCCATGAAACCAGGAATTGAATAATTAAATTATGGTATCATATAGGTTCCCAAAGCATCAGATTTTGGAACATTTTAGATTTGGGGTGTTAGGATTTGGAATGTTCATCTTGTAGAAAACTTTAAAATCAGAAACTATGACTCCTCCAGCTTTATTCTATGTATAGAAGATATTATTAGATATTTGGGATTTCTTGCATTTTCATGTGAGTTCTAGCATGTACATTTCTCCAAATTGGAGGTAGAATTTTGATAGATACTACATTATATTTATAGATCACAGGAGGGTTCAAAAAGATCAAAGGAGAGTGCATAGCAATCTAAGCAAGATTGAGTCAAGTTATAAAGATAAAATGTCTTCTTTATTCAGGCTTCCTTTATTTATAATAGAATTTTTGGTTTTAGTATACAGCTCTTATACTTCTTTAAGTAAATTAAATTATAGGTATTTTATTTTTTGATTCAACTGTAGATAGAATTTCATTGTAGGATATTTTATTACTGGTATATAAAAATGGAATTAATTTTGTCTCTTGTTCTTGTATAAATAAGATTGCATTTCTCTTCAGCTATAATATCATGTTTGTGTATGTGTTTTCTACATGGGCAGCAGTGCCATTTCCAAAGATGCTTCAACTTCTTTCCATTTGGATGCCTTTTATTCCTATTTCTAGTAGTCTTACAATGATAAAGAAAAGGAGTGAGAGCAAACCTCCCTGTGCGGTTCTTGATTTTAGACACAAAGCGTTCAGTCTTTATCCTGATTATGGCATTAACTGTTAGCTTGTTTTAGACACCCTTAAATAGGCTGATGAATTTTCCTGTATTTTCTAACTTGTTGAGTATTTCATCCTAAAAATGGCACAGGATTTTTGTCAAGTGTGTTTTGCCTGCATGTACATTTGTGAGCTATGCATTTCTGGTGCCTGAGATGGCCAGAAGAGAGGGTCAGATGCTCTGGACTGGAGTTACATTGTGAGCCACGATGTGGGTTCTGGGAGTCAATTCTAGGTCCTCTGGAAGAGCAGCCAGTTTTCTTATCTACTGACCCATCTTTCCAGTAGCACATATTGCATTTTTGAGAAAAAAATCTCATTTGATAAAACTGTATACTTTTTAATACATTTTAGACTTTATTTGCTAGTCTTTGTCGAGAAATTTGGTGTCTCTATTCAAAGGGTTATTACTGACCTGTAGTTTTTTTTTTCTTATAATGAATGATTCTGGTTTTGGTCTTGGGATATGAGTAGTTTCAGAATAAACTAGGAAATATTTTCTTTTTATTGGAGGGCAGGAAATTTTATGAAGGATTTGTGTTAATAATTCCTTAAATGTTTAGTAGGATTCAGCATTTATTGCTTTCTAAAGCTTCATAACTAATTCTGTAAAGCTATTTTCCTTTGTCAAATGTAGCCAGTAAAATGTCCACCCAGGTAGCTTAGTGATCAGAAATTCCTCTTCCTCCTCCTCCTCTTTTTTCTCTTCCTTTAAGACAGGGTTTGTGTATCCCTGGCTGACCTAGAACTGCCTCTGCAACCCAGGCTGGCCTCAAACTCACAGAGATCTTCCTGCCTCTGTGTTCCAAGAACTGGGATTAAAGGCGTGCGCCACAGTACCTGACTCAGAAATTTCTTATGTGGCATAAGCCCTCACACATATGAATGCACAAACACAAAATAAATAGAAAATATTGACATTTTTGAATATTTTTCAGTTACAATTAACGTATTAACAATAAATTATATTCGTATTATTAATTACCAAAATGAAAGTCAAATAACACAAAAACAGTAAGTAAATTGTATGTATGTATGTATGCCACAAAATTATTACTGACTCTTTGTTACCTTTAGGCTTAGATTCTCATTTAGAATGACTAGTAAAATTAAAAGGAAACATTTCTGTGGCTGACTTTTATTTGCTGGCACCCCACACAAAATAAATCTGCTACCCAGAGAATGAATTCATAATGAGAAAACGGATTCATCTAAATGTGTGAATGTTTTAATCCAACATAAAAATTCAGAAAATTCTAGATGTGAAAATGAAATTGCTTTGCTAATTATTACTCGTTCCCTTGCATTTTCTGTCTTTTGCTAAGTTTTAATTTTCACTTCAGTCTTCATGGTTGAATCAGACTAGTAAATCTTATCTTTTACACTGGTCAGCGGAGTAAACGATGAGGTAGGTAAGTAAAACTATTCTAGTAGAAACCATGTTAATTAGGAAAGGTATAATAGTATAGAAAACAGTGACATTTAATGGTTGTGCATCAACACAGAAAGCAGTTCAGAAGTGTTCAGAGCCAGGCCTATCCTATACAGCAGTGGTCTCAACCTTCTGAAAGCTGTGACCCTCATGTTGGGTTACAGGTATCAAGCACACTAGCCAGCTTTGTGTCTTTTAAATTTGTCTTTCCAATTGGCTAGACTCCTTCAACATCAGAGACACATTCTCTTCTTCTCTCTTGATGTTACTCCACTAAGGAGTGCACTTTGAGAACCATTGACTTAAATAATTAACCTGGCATTGCCTACTCTGTTCAGCCCAAAGCACATTAATGTGCAGAGAAAGTCAGGCATTGTCAAAAGCAGAATTTTGGTCTGACCATGCTTCCCTAAACCCCTTTCTTTCCCCTAATCACACGGTATATTGTTAAATGTTGTTAATTTTAGTTTCTCAGTGTATCTCATATTTGACCGCTTTTCTATACTTTCATCCCTTCCTAGTTCAATTTGTAGAAGTCTATAATCATTAAAATAACTTCTCTAAGTCTCATTCCCTGCCAGGAGCTATCCAGAGCGCCATTAGACAGAGCTTTCAGAAATGGGACAGGATCACTGATGATTTACATACAACCTCCTGAGGCCTGCTCTGCTAGAGTATGGGCCTGCACCTCAGGCTGTGTTGTAATAGTAGTGGCAGGCTCCATTCCTGGCACATGGCCACCCACACGGCTAGCTTTATCTGAAATAATTACACGGAATGTGTATTCTTTTAAACACTGCCTGGCCCGTTAGTTTCAACCTGCTATTGGCTAGCTCTTACATATTGATCTAACCCATTTCTAATAATCTGTGTTGCCCACGAGGTGGCTTACCAGGAAAGATCTTAACCTGCGGCTGTGTCTGATGGGAGAATCATGGCCACTGACTGACTTGGCTTCTTTCTCCCAGCATTCTGTTCTGTCTACTCCACCTACCTAATTTTCTGTCCTATCAGGCCAAGCAGTTTTCTTTATTAGTTAACCAATGAAAGCAACAGATAAGATACAAGACCCACCTCCATCAAGGCTGCAGGTCTTACTTGCACATAGTGCAGGCTCATTCCTGTCCCTCTCATCCTGTACATGTTATTTCAGCCTTCCTGAATGTCCTCTCCCTGGACCACAGCATCCTCCATTCCTCAGTGTGTTTTCCAAGGCTCATCTGTCCTCCCGAGCCCTGCCTTCTTTCCCTTTGTTAGATCACACTGACCTAAGTTTTCATTTCTATTTGAATGGTTCTCCCTGGAGGAAGCATCCCCTAAGCTTCCTAGTACAAATTTTAGACTCTTTGTGGAAGAGTCCTCCCCAGTAGCAATCAGTTTGGTGCATTGCAACTATCTGTCTGTTTTATACATTCTGGGAGACAAAAAAACATATCTGTGTCTCCCTCTGTGTGGATCCCACATAAATGACCATGTTTTGTGAATTAATGTTTTTTTTTTCTTCAATAACATTTTCTTCATCATGTCCTCCTCCCACCTCATTATGGTCTAAAAATCAGAAACTGAGTTGAGGGCCTCAAAGGGAATGTTCTATTTAGGATGTTAACCGCCCTTATTTCCTACAGAAGGAAACTGAAGTTCAGAGTCATCAAGTAATTTTTCAGGTGTCAGCTGGTGGGAGAAGAAGATTTGAATACAGGGGACTACAGCTCTGGCACTTCCTCCCCCAGTCCTCCTCTGTTAGCAATATAACTGCCTAGTTTTCTTCTAGGAAACCACTATCATCCATCTCTTCCTGGCCTGTCCACTCCTGAAATCTCACTTCTCAAATTACCCATTCAGTGACCCATAAGAGCAGGCTCAGTTGGAGTTGACCAGAAAATTTCTAATTATCTGTTTGGCTGTTCCAGCTCAGCCAGATGCCCCTCTACTGCTAGAAATCTGATGTTGTTACTTCATGGGGAAGAACAGGCCTAATACATTAAACAGAACAGAGATTTTTTCCTGAGTGCTTGAGGCGGTGTCTCTATGCTTCATCCACACTGAGAAAACAGTAGGCCCCAAAAGGAAATACAAGTGTTTCTAAAGGCTGCAAGCTAGAAGCGCTACTCTTGGTGAACAATGAATACCGTCTCCAGGGCACCTTGGCCTTGTCCCTTCTGTTAGCTATTTTTCTAGCGCATCTCCTAGGCAAAAACAAGATCTTTAGACTTCAACATAACAATGACTGTTTTCATCCCTAGATGCCTGATTTCCTGACATAATAGCTGTTTAAGAAAATAATGAAGCAACTGTGCACAAAGACAAAGAATAGAAAAACATGCTTCCATGCAGGTGTTTTCTCTCTGTAAGACTGTCTGTCCAAAGAGAATTCCAAAAATAGTCAAATGGACTTTAGTCTGTCTGCCAGGATGGTATTGCTAGTATTTCAGAACTGAAAGGGAAAGATAGACTTTCATCTATTCTGTTGCTTCCAACCTTCTGAGGCGGAGGGATTTGCATCAACTTCACTCTGACCCACATCCCATGCACTTTTGTCCTGGCTGCCATGGGTAACCTCTCTCACCCTGTAACCACAGTGTGTTATGCTTCAATTAGTGCCCTTCACTCAGGGGCAGCCCTTGTTCAGCCCTTTCCCTTTCTATCATGGCAAGTGTTTTAACACTATTCAGTGTTTTCTGGTGGTGAGGCTGCAAACTCCTTCACACCATGTAGTAGAAGACAGAGATAGGGTGAAGGGCAAGCTCTCAGGGCCAGCCAGCCATCACTCATTCTTATTTCTTCTCCAGGCACTGGCCGCCCTGGAGAATCAGCATGCAGACACCTGACAGCAGGCTGGAGCAATCTGTTCTTGAGACTGAAGAATTTTTGTAGTCAGTACTGTTATACCGTCATCATGAGCAGACACAGAGCCTCGGATTTGAAGCTTTTCCTGGGAAAAGAACTTCCTGATTATTTGAACTGTATTACTGAAATTCTTTCTAAGGCCTGGTGATTCAACCCTGTTTGTTCATGGCAAACATAAGCACAGCTAGGTCTTAAGGGTGTTTCTAGTTAAAAATGTTGTATAGACCATCTATATTAAGATGAATGTGTGGTCAGAAACCACAATTTGTTTTATGCTGAGTGTTTACTTTTCACATGTAACGCGTATAGAGAATGGGAATAGCTAAATAAGGTTAATAGAAGGCAGATGATGTCTGCATTTTCTCTGTAACCTAGTGGAGTTGAAGGATTGCAGTAATGCCTTGGTGTCTAGATTTTGGGGTGGTACTGTATTTATATTGGCTATCTAGTAAATTTAAAAGTTTTGTAAGCCACAGGAAAACAGTACAATGTAACTCTTACCAGAGACACAGCATAAACCCCTGACAGAGTCATCTGCTGATGGAAACTGCAATGCACCTGGCTGAGGCACCAAACAGAAGCGGAGAGACTGGTCCTTAAGGTTTGCTCCAACAGTGACACTTACTTCAATGCTTTCAAAGGCCCAGGATGGCTCAACGCACTGGGAAGCAGATTTAGTCCACCCCTTTCTTCCTTGCTAAAGAGAGGGTGAAATGAACAGGAATAAGACTATCCTAATAGCAGCTTTGAATTTATTTCCATTTAGCATTAAAAGATACATGAGTCACTGTTGTGGGGGCCTCATATCCACCTAATTCATTTCCAAACTTCTCACCGCATTGCTGAACCTAACTCGAGTTAACCAATTTGGAGGAGAGCTAGATTTGAGTGGGACAAGTACTGTCACCACTGTCTGCTCTCGAAGACACACTCCCTGCTCATGTTCGTGAGCCAATTATAGCATCTCACAATTCAAAGAAAGACAGGTACGAACTTGGCCTTGTGTGGCAGCTTGGGCCTTGTAACACCTGCCATTTTCATATACTGATAGCACTGATCATAACAGCATAGAGAGGTAGCAAGTTCAATGTTCATTACTCCATAGCTATGGAACATGCTAGAAGGGGAGAGGAATAAATGCCTTAGAGGTGCTAAAAATCAGGTGAAGACAGATAACAAACATGCATAAATTCTCAAATGCATACATATAAAGCATATGCATAAAAGAAATATAAGCATGACTTATAATAAGAGGGGCTCCTCATTTTCCCCATGCTAAAATGTTTCCATCTCTTACCTTCTCTCTCTACTAGCTTGTAATAGAATCTTTTCTTCCCATTGTCCATTGTCCTCCAGAACCCCATTCTGCAAGCATAGGAAATTCCATTTCCCAAGTATGGAAAATTCAACTTATTTGGGGTTGAATGTGTGTGTGTGTGTTCATATATACATGTTAAAGCATCTATTTAACATATATATTCGATACATGTAACATATATTTTAAGTTGGATATATATGTGAATATATATAATATATGTTTGTGTGTTTATTTAACAAATACACAGTCCACCCACTTGGAGACCATCACAGTTCATGGACAGACATGGCCACTCTACACATTCTAGCCTCTTCTCTCATGGTAGAATTAGGCAGAGATCTTAAAAAGCAATAACAACAGGTAAATAACTGGGGCACAGGAAAAGGGAGGGGAGGAGGAGGTTAAAGATTCTCCCTTTCTGGGAGATCTAGCCCTGCCGCTCACCAGTCTCAGCATACAGGAGAGCAGGGTCATGCACTGGGCCTGGGCAGCACCCTAGAGCTGCCCCTGTGTGGGGGCAACCCTGGGGGCATGAGGGCAGGAGCCCCCTACTGGAGAGAGAGCCCTGCACTTCACCTGGGCAAAACATTAGAGCTGGCCCTGATGATATGAGTGTGGATGACCCAGATCTAAGGACCTGAGAGCAAGAGAACCAGCCCTGCTCCCTGCAGCGGGTTGCACTGGGTGAGCTAGCTAAGGCAGTGCTGGAGAGCTCACCTGGATAGAGATAATGAAGGAACGCGGGCAGGCTGACCAACCCCGATACCACCCAGGCCCCAAAACAGGCCTATGAATTGGCCCACCAAGACGTTCACCAAATCTCTAAATTGTTGGAGTATGTGAAGGGGACAAATCTACAGTTCCAAAACAGCAGGATCTACATGGTGCAGGATATCCAAGAGGAGCCCCAGTGAGAGCACATTATTGGTGGTGTAGCAGAAACCAGAGGCCTTAGCCAGACTGTTGACTCCTGGCAGTGCACAGGTGTAAGTAAAGATGAATGGACTAAAGAAAGACTGTGTGATTCAGAGGGCCACACTACAGCCTCCATAGCAAGATTCTTCTCCTTTTGTTGATGTTGTTATTGCTTTGCTTTATTTTGTTAGCTTGATTTTTATTTTTCTTTCTTTTAAATTTGGTTTTGTTTTGAGGGTGAGGTTGCAAGGGCAGAGGGCAGATGCGAGGGGACAGGGAGATAAGTGGGATGGGAAGGCGTGACATAAAATCCACAAAAAATCAATAAAAGTGAAACAATATTTAAAAAAAAGATTCTCTCTTCTCTCTCCCTCTCCCCACCCCATCCCTGTTCTACCCTCCCTTCCCAATCCTCTCTCTCTCCTTCTCTCTCTCTCCTTCTCTCTCTCTCTCTCTCTCTCTCTCTCTCTCTCTCTGACTTTGTCTCTTCAAATTCTGCCAGTCTCTCTGTCTTTTAGTCTTGGGTAGCAATAAGTGCAGCTGCTTCCTGGTCTCTGCCCATCTGACCTCAGCTAGGAAGCATCAGAGCACCAGTTCGGGTCCCTTCCAGTTTGTGGATATCAGAAAGGAAGGTCCTTCAATCAGATTGACATTAATCTTTTCCCCAAGTATGTACAGATCTCCAAGTCTAATTTATTGGAATACTCTGTGTTCAAGTCCTTTCCAAACATGAGCCAGTGCTAGATCCCAACCTGTGATCCTGTGCAGAAAACAGGCCTCTGCACCACCTGTCAAACCAGCCACAGACCACAGAGCCTGCCTGTCCTTCCAAAGCTCCGTGGAAGAGAGGCGAGTGACTGGACGTTGGGTAGTCAGAAGCACGATGGCAATGATGCAGCTTTTCAGCTTTCTCTTTTGCCATGCTTACTTTTCCAGGGAAGACTTGAAATCTCTCTCCAGGGCCAGTGGCTAGTCAGAGAGACAATTTCAGTCTAACCTGGTAGAACAATGAATTTACCTGAGAGTCTTACCAGAACATGGGTGAGGGTTTGCCTATAGGAACTTAGGTTATATCACCAAAAAAAAAAGAAGCTTCTCATACACACTTCCAGTAATCTTCAACTTCTTACATATTCTCAAGGACATACAAGTCCCTACACACACACACACACACACACACACACACACACACACACATTCGGAGGGGGAGGGCTTCAGACTTGTGAAGTGTTGCCTTGTGAACATTTTTTTTCTTCCAAAAGTGAACATTAGTGGGCCCAGTTTCACAGTTATGGGTAATCACACATGCTCTGATTTTAGTATGGCAACTGGCATACCACACCCAGAAGATGGAGTTCTACAACATCTGTATTCTCTCGGTAACTTTTAATTCTTGCACACCCCTTTTCCTCCTTCATCCTCTTTTACCAGACTCAGGGACCTATAGCTTTTCAAAACTGAAAAAAAAAAACCACAACAGGATGAATCCTCTCTAAAAATGATAGGAGGGAGAGAGCAGGAGGAAGGAAGAGAGGAGAGGCAGAACAAAGGGATGGAGAACTAACAAAGACTGGAAATACTCTAGCCCTGCCAAATTGTGATTAGTCACAAGAAATAGTGCATAGTAGCCCGTGGCCATTTCTAATGACATAGACTGAGGGAAAACCCAGCAGGCGCCCACTTTCATCTTCCCAAAACTTTCTAAGCATTACCTCAGATGCCCTTAGGAAAGATTTTTATATCTTTTTGTTTGCTTGTTCATTTTTTTGAGTCAGAAGATTCCTGTAATCCAATGGAATCTCAGCAGTTTACAAACATTGACTCAGACGTTCTATGCTACTTCTAAGTCACTTGAGTTTGGTTAGGATCATGAGGAAAACCCTACTGTGGTGACATAAAGCATCCACAAAAGCATAAGAGTTGTTATTTTTATCTTGTCCTTCTAGAATAAATGTCCAGGTGCTAAATGAAACCATGACCAGCCTGTATTAGACTCTCTGGGGATCCTCAAACTTGTAATTCAAGTACAGACCCTCAGCTCCTCATTCTATTAATAAACTACTTGCCACTAACACATGTTGGAGACCACTGAGTCATCTCCTTAGTGACGATACCTTGAGGAGCACATTAAATAATAGTAAAGGCAGTTTCAAATTAACATAATCTACAGTTTAGACTGTCTTTCTAAAATTTACTAAACTGAAGTGGACAGAACCAACAACTCTTATTTGAACTTGGGATTGCCCATATTTTACCCTAGAGAAGATCTCTGCAGTGGTAAGGATCTGAATCTGACTGTTTCTTTCAATATTAAAAATGTGTCTTCCACCATAGAATGTCTGGATAACATATATACATATATCTGATGCAATAAGTCATACATTGCACGTTTTATTAGTTGGCATAAATAATGTTCAAAGCACAAATTAAATCTTAAGACATTTGCTTAATAAGCTGGTGAGTTATTTTTCAAAATTGGTTAGAAATAAGACCGAATTGAATCAAAAATCCAGCAACCATGGTAACTAACAGGCTAGCCTCATGAATGTGGGGAGCTGAGTCAGAGGGTTCCAAGTGAACATCACTACATGGTCTTAAGTGAATATAGTAGAATGGCATTGATTTCCTAGTAGGTTTTGTGCACTGGTCCTAATATCTAACTCTTTCATGTGGTTGAACTGAGTCATAAGCAGCCCTGGTCCTTATCAAAGGACACAGGCTTTGTGACTATGGCGCTCTCACCTCCTTCACACCCCCTGCAGCATTTCCTTTTATTTCATGTCTTTCTCTTGAGCTACATTATCATTATTTCTCATTTGATACTTTCATATGCAGCACCTACCACAATTACTGTTATAAAGCTAAAATTAAAGGTGACAAACTTTAGATAAACTTTTTGTTTATTTTTGTTTTCTTTGTTTCATGCAAACATGCTATTAATAAAAGTTAGTTGAATGTCTCCAAAGAAAAGTAATTTCCTTTCTTGGTTTCAAAGAAGACATTTTTTTTCTTGTGTTTTTGACTGAATGGCCAACAAAGTTTATAACTGATCCACCTAATCGCATTATGTTCGTTTGCTTGGCATAACTGCATATAAAGCAATTTAAAAGTTGCTGAAATGTTAGTGTCAGGATATCAAAAAGATTTTTACACAAATACAAATATTCAAATTGTACTGTAACACACCCATTTGACATATTCACTTACAGCTAATAATATAATACCAGTAGTGAAATAAGTGTTTGTTTACTATGCTAAAAATAAATAGAAACACTCAGGAAAAATAATTAAACATGTCTGTAGATTAAGGGAAAGTATTTTTTTTTTCTTTTCTAGAACCCAGACATGACTTCTAGGAGCTAACTACAAAGCAACTTGAAGTCTACTAAATGGTGTGTATGGAACTCCAATGCTCAGTCATTAGCCCATGTTTGGATGAGAGACCACAGCTACTTAAAGGGAAACAAAATAACCTCAGTCTGTACAGTCAGCTCTTAACCTCCAAACCACACTGCACATAGCCACTTCTCACAACACAGCTTCTAGTGCTGAGCAATTCTCCAAGGAAGAATAAATTAAACATGCAGTCATTTTGCAAAGTGAGTTTTTCTTGCATGGCACTCTAAATATTTATATAACAGTCTCTGTAATACTCTCAGATTCTTCATCAAAAGCACTATGAAGGCCTCTTTTAGTAAACAAAATGTAAAATGCAAGCCAAGAATCCATACCTCGGGGCTAATTTATCTTACAATGGTTCATAAAGTTCTTTAATTTTCTTCCCACCTCCCTCAAAAACATTACAAACCAAGAACCATGTTCTAACTTAAACATAAACATCACAGTAAATTTAAGGGATATGGGATGGACAAATGACAAATCTAGGTGAAATATAAAATACAGAGACACAGCTGGGTAGTGGTGGCACACTGTGGATATATTTTGCTAGCATTGGTTAATAAGGAAGCTGTTGGAGGAGAAAGATGCCAGAACCTTACCAGTAGGCTACAGCCTCATGGTGATACACAGACAAAAATAGATGAGTTAATTTGCGACGTAAGAGCTAGTTAAGAATATACCTAAGCTACTGGCCAAACAGTGTTGTAATTAATATCGTTTCTGTGTTATTATTCAGGTATGAACAGCCAGAAAACTAAAGTGCAGTCTCTCTTTACAAGATATGAAGGCAAGCAGACGAGAAGAAAACCACTTTTCTCGCTGAACTCCTGTCTAGGCTGCTGTGGTAGTTTGAATGTAATTGCCCCTCCATAAGCTCACAAAGAGTGGCAATATTCATAGGTGTGACTTTTCTGGAGTTGGTTTGACTTTGATAAAGGAAGTGTGTCACTGTGGGGGCAGGCTTTGGGGTTTCCTATGTTCAGGATCACTCAGTGTCTCAGCTGACCTCCTGGTGCCCGCAAGATATAGGACTCTCAGCTGCTCTTCCAGCACCATGTCTGCCTGTCTGCCATCATGCTGCCACTATGATGATAATGGACTGAACCTCTGAAACTGCAACTCCAATGAAATGTTTTCTTTATAGAAGTTGCTGTGGTCATGTGTCTTTTCACAGCAAAAGAAACCTTAACTACAACAGAAGTTAGGACCAGGTACCTGACCATGGTTTTGGCTGAAGGAATATGGACTTGGTACTTTAGGTTTGGAAATTAGTGGAATGCTTTAAGCACTGTTTAGTGGGCCATAATAGTAGAAGCATGAAAGACAGTGGTGCTGATTGTGACTTGACGCACTGTAGGGAATCAAGAGGTTTCAGAGGAGAAGGTTGGTGTGTGACATAGAGACTGGTCTTGCGATATTTTGAAGAAGAATGTGGCTGCTTTTTGCCCTTATTCAAAGAGTCTGCCTGAGGCTAAAAGTGAAGAGTTTTGGATTAATTCCATTGGAAGAAGAAATCTCAAAACTATCTGGTATAGACTTTGTCATATGGTTATTAGTGATAACTCTGATGAAGATTTATAATGAAAAGAAGGAAGCTGTGCAAGGAAAAATGGTTTAGGAGAAAAAGAACATCAGAAAGTAGAATGGAGTCTTGTATTCCAAAAGATGAACAGATTAAGAAAGGGAGTAAACGGAGTAGTGACCTCAGGGCAAGATCCCACCAGCTTACATTTCTAATCGGTGAAAAAGAATTAAAGCAAAATTGGAGCAGAGTGTGGAAAGGTACACTTTTAATCTCAGCACTGGGAAAGCAGAGGCTGGCAGATCTCTGCATTCGAGGCCAACCTGGTCTGCAGAGCAAGTTTCAGGGCAGCCAAACATAGGCAGTGAAAGACAGAAAACCGGTGAAGAAGTAATTGAATGAGAAAGCCACGGTCCAGCCCCAGTAAACAGCAGAACTTGGCAGGTCTGGGCCATGTGGTTCTGGCTTTAGAGTGAAGGAAATGGGTTGTTTTGACTCCACATGTAAGGAGAGCTACTGAGGTCAGGAATGTGTCAGGAGTGTCCCTGAATGATCCCAGAGAGACCATTTCACCAAGCTGTGAAGTTGAAGCCTGGATTGTCTTGGGGAATCCAGATGTGAGAGATACCAGAGTCATGGCACAGCTAATGAGGGGAGCAGATAACAGGGAGTGGAGCCGGCCCAAGAGAAGTAATTGTGCTGCCGTCACCAAAGATGAAGAGAAGTGGTGATCTGAAGAGCATTTTGACATCAGACATGGAGATGAGGAGTATGGAGTTTGCCCAACTGGTTTCCAGTCTTTCTTTGGTCCAGTATTTCTTCTCTATGCTCCCTTCCCTGTGTTTTGGAATGGTAGTGTATATTCTGTGCCATTATATGCTGGAAGTATGTGGTATCTTTATTTTGATTTTATAAGGGATTACAGTTAAGAGATTGCATGAATTTCAGAAGAGACTTTGAATTTTTAAATATCTATGAGACTGTGATAGACTATGGGGACTTTTGAAGTTGGACTAAATGCATTTTGCATTATATTATTACATGCTTATGGGGGCCAGGGAGTGGGTGATAGTCTGAATGTAATTGGCTTCCATAATTTCATAGGGAGTGGCAATATTAGAAGGTGTGGCTTTCCTGGAGTTGGTATGACTTTGTCAGTGAAAGTGTGTCATATAAATCTCCTGGTGATCTTAACTAACCAGAGTTAGCTGAGACAATGAACCAATGGCAGAAGTTCATACCATACCACCTTCTGCCACTGGCCTCCTCTTATCTTCCAATCTCTTCATTTTACAGTCTCACTTACCAAGTCTTACCAAGGACACTAAAACTTTATGTCATCAATACTGGTGACTGTGGAGCCAGGAGAAAAACAGTTCAAAAGCACATGTTTTCATTTTTAAAAAAATTATTTTCATGAGTGTGTATGTGTGTGTGTGTGTGGGTGTGTATGTGTGTGTGTGTATGCTATGTGTGTGCAGCTTAGGCTAGCTGAGGGCATAGATCCCTTGGAACTGGAGTTACAGGCAATTTTGTATCATCCAAATTGGATAACTAGGAAATAAACTCAGATCCTATGGAAGAGCCATACAAACTTTCAACCACTGAGACATCTAGCTCACATTCTTGCAATAATTGACAGTTTTCCTTCTATACAAATAAATGGTATGAATAATATGCTTTTAATATCATTATACATATTAAATTTCTTAGAGATCTTATAAAGTGATTCAATTCCTAGTTTTAAAAACTGATCGTAGACTTGAAAATTCCTATGCTGGGATAAGCTTATATGTAATGCAGAATTTATAAAATTAATATATACTTGAATTCTTAAAGTTATTCTTTAGTGATGTGACCCCTGGTAGATCAGCCAAATTCTAGGGCATGTCCCACACCTAAGAGTAGTAGAATAACATGAACTAGACTTGCTGGGGGTAGGGAGAAGAAAATTCAAATTTGGGTTTGTAGGGAAGGTGGGGAGGTTAGATACAAAAGGAGTTGGGTAAGGGAGGTGACTATGATCAAAATGCATTATATGAAATTATCAGACAATTAATAAAAAACTTTTAATTTTTATTATTTTAGGAGAAAATATACTAAATTATTACAGTTATTTTGAATAAAGAGATTGTGGCTTATTATTACTTTTTCGTAGTCTTCTGTAAATATTTTACCATGAGGAGGAATTGTTTCTTACCTGAGTAAGAAAATGTAAGTGCTATTGCAAAGATATTCTAAGGGTCATACTCAGCAAAACTGCTTTTGCGATAAAGTGGCATCTGATTAGTCAAAAGGAAAGGAGATGAGGATATTCAAGATCCCCTTTAAATATGGAATACACATGTCCCTATTACAGCAGGGATCTGTGTTGATATTCATGGCCTGTGTTACCACCCAAGGCCACGTCATGTCTGCAGTCTGTGCTGTAACCTGAAACCATGTTAGTGTCTCTGAGATATGTTGCTGCCATGAGCCATAATGATGTTGGTGGGGGCTGCCACCAAGGGCCATGTCTGGGTTTGTGAGCCTACTGCAACCAGGATTTATGTTGATGTCCATGGCCTGTGATATCACTGAAGGCTATGCAGATGTCTGTGGTCTGTGCTGCTGCCAAGGGCTATGATGGGTTTCATGACTCATGCAGCAGCAGAGGGCTGTACTGCCACCAGAGACCATGTTGAGATCTGTGTCATGTGCTGATGCTGGAGATAACCATTGTCCATGCTATCACCAGAAACCTTGTGGAAGTCTGTGAGCTATGCCTCTGCTGACTGCGAAGGTCAAGGAAGCCACTTTCGCTATGTTAGATGACCACAGACTCACAGCTGAGAAAGAGGCAATGGCAGGCTTCTGTGACAACCCCTACCCACGCCCCACACCCCAAACAAGTAACAGCCTAGACAGAAGACGATTGAAGAAAACTCTTAAAAATTGTGAAGGGGCCCCGCAGTGGTGGTGCTTGCCTTTAATCTCAGCATTTGGAGGCAGAGACAGGCAAATATTATGAGTTCAAGGCCTACTTGGTCTACAGAGTGAGTTCTAGGGCAACCAGGACTTTAGGACTGTTATATAGAGAAACCTTGTCTCAAAACAAACAAAAGAAAGGAAGGGAAGAAGGAAGGGAAGAAGAGAGGGAGGGAGGGAAGGAGGGAGGGAGGGAGGGAGGGAGAGAGTTTTGAAAGACCATTGGTCGTGTTTCAAGAGAATCATCACCAATGTATTCATTTCTTTTTCATTTTTCCCTTCTTGTCTATCTGCCTTTTGTTATATTGTTCTTGCTTTTTTTGTACAAAACTTAATATACACACTGATTATATAGTAGCTATACCCAATATGTGTTTATTAAACAAATTAAATGTGGCTAGAAGAAATGTGTGTTTAATATAAAAGACATAACTAATTTCACAGATTTAGTGTCTTAAAAATATAAAGTGGCTTATCAATAATTTTTCACTATTTACTCACTAAAATATTTGAATAGAATATATTAAAATTTATCTTCTCTTTAAGTAACTGAGTAAAACAAGCAAGTAGTATTTATTTCAATGAAACACTTCGAGGTTGTGTATATGCCTCACACGCTTGAAGAGCACTTGCTTGGCACTAAGTACATTTGGTTTCTTATTCTGCTTGGCAACACATAGCACCTACTTACTGCTTGTCGTGGAATATTCACAGTGGCATAGGATTTACTCTTAGTAGTTCTTTATAAGAATCAATGTATAAGAATGTATAGCTCAGTAGAAAATGTGCTATGCATAACTAAATTATATATATATATATTTGACTGTACTGTATAATAGAAACTGATCGTTCATGTCTGTCTTCTATCTCCAGTGGTAAGGGAAAAATTACTGTCTTGCTAATATAGCTTGCTTCAACTTATTGAAAACAAGTACCTCATTTATAAATTTAATTAACATATCCATTTTAGAGAACTTTTTAATTTATCCTTCTCAGTGAAGTCATCTGGCATTTTAAGTGTAAATTCTCTCTATGTTTTATGCATACCCTTACACCAGAAAACTGCCCTCTTATAGACATGTGGTTATTAAACCAATAAGAATAAAATTACTCCTACTTTTCCCTTAAGATTAGAAAATACAAAAAATTCTTCCAATTTAGTATGAGTTAGAGTTAGTATTTTTATTTTCAAGTCAAATTGGTCTTTATGACTTTAAAGACTCTATAACTTACTGGTTACTTAGCCTACATAAATCAGTGAGCCCTAGGTTCAGTGAGAAACCTGTCTCAAAGAATACTGTTGAATGAATGATGAAGACACTTGAGACTGAACTCTAGAATACACACACACATGCACATGAACACATGCATACATGTGCACATGCATATATAAACACATCCACAAAAATCTCTATTTTTATCTTACCATTATTTCCCTTATAAGTCTTATAGAAAATTACTTTGAAATAAATAATAATGGTAAGCAATATAATGAGATGAAAAGGGTATAGTGGCAAAGGAGAAGAAGCCATAAGATAGGAAACAGTATATGCAAAGCATCAGAAGAAATCACCCCCATTCACGTATAGTATTTAAAAACAGAGGACTCAGAACCCACGTGAGCCAGAACGGTGAAAGATGATGCTGAGGAGATCAACAGATGACATATGTTACCCAGAGTGGGCTCCTTAATTGGTAACTGGAACATCATAACCAGATTTGAAGATTGGAGAACAATGATGGTAATCTCTAGGTTTGGGTTGTTGTATTTTGATATGTAAGAGAATGTTCATGTTCATGAATTATGTAAGCTATAATATATAGGCAACTAACTTGAGAATGATTTTGAGGGAAGAAAGATGTTCTTTGTAAGGGACTTCCAACAAGTAATCGGGGAAATAGTTTGCAATAGAGCAGTAACTCTTGGAACTATGAACCATAGTAAACCCTCCTTCGTGAGTTGCTTCCCTCTGGTCTTTTGAAATTAATATGCAGAATCTCCCTGTATTCCCAGGCTTTTACCTCAGGCTCCCTAGTATAGATTACAGGTTTGTACCAATATGCCAAGCCAAATTTTCTATTTTTAAAAATATTAACCTTGGAGTCAAACAGAGCAAGTCAAATATTTGCACGTATCTGATCACATGGATGCACAGCTTCCGGTTAGTCATCTGATAGCCTACTTTTCTTCATGCCAAGAGCCTCAGTTCAGGGCAGAACTGAAGCCTCCCATGTTCTTCCTTCGACAGAGTTTTCCTGCTCGCCTGCCTGCCTTTGAGTATCTGCCAACACCACTAATGGATACTGACCTGAAGTCTAAGCACACAGTCCTCGATTGTTCTCACAGGGTTGCTCTTCATTTATCTCTACACACAGCAGGCATGGACAGTTTTCATGCTCATTATCATCTCTTGTAACAAATTCATTGGCAAATTTACCAGTAATCTACCTTTGGTTAATATGTGTTTATCACTTATTACATCAAACCATTTAATAATGACATTTTATCATGAAGATTTCAGTTGCATTAGTTGCCTTATAGAACAAGAGAAGCGAAGAAGAAAATGGCATTTAGATAGCTTATAGAGAATATTCACAAAAGCGTCATACATTGTTAGTCAGAAATGAAGGTGAACTTTTCAATAGTAGTTCATGCGATAAATTATAGATTCTCTGAGTCTTGCATGTAGAGATGAATCATTACTAAAGGGGTTTATGTGGTTTCTTAAAAAAAAAAACATGGCTTGTAAAAAGCCTTTTTACAAAATTTGCTTAACAAAGGAGTGTTAAATCTGAAAATATAATGTATCTTATTACTACAAAAGTATTTCCTAAGTGGTAGGGAATAAAATGATACTGGAACAGTAGGATACTATCAGTCAATACGGGTTGGAAAGTGGCAGAGCTTTCCCGATGGCTGCTCTGTTCTTACAGTAAGCTGTGTATGAAGTCTGTGACACAAAGACATTTTAAAATTCAAACCATGAATCAGAAGAAGTCATTTGAAGACAGATAAAGCAACTGGCAAATTCTAATTTCAGTGTTTTCTGTGTTTTTGCAGATAGCAGCAGAACCATTTTCAAACCGCAGCTGCTTATCCCTTTCTCCCTCCCTGGGCGCAGGCAGCCTTCAGTTTTCCCATCTCTACTCAGTTCAGTTCTTCAACCTTTATCCTCCCATTATTCCAGCCTCCTCCAAAGGAGAGGTATGGATTTCATCTATAAGAGTCTGTGCAGCAGCCTGAGCAAGGGCTTCTAAAATGCAGATGATGAGGCCTGTCAATCAGGATGCCAGGGGGTGGAGCCCAAAGGATTTATCTTGTCACAATCATTTAAGCAGCCCCTATACATATCTGATGTAGAAAATTACTCCTGGTCTACCTCAGAAATCCCAGTATCCCTTAGGTTTACTGTAAGCTTAGTTAGCTAATGAAAATATAATCTATATTTTCTTCCACTTTGTTTCTCCTTTGAAAGCCAAATGGTTTTTTAAAGTTTTGATAAGATATTTATTAAGGCTGTGTTCAGTCCTAGAAACATATACAGTATGAAACCCTGAATGGACTCAGCACCCTATATTGTTTGTTGATTCATTTAAATATATTTACATTAGAGTGGGGAGTATGATCTAACTGTGAGCAATCCTGGATACGTTCCTCATTCCATTTCCTATATTTTAGGTCTATGGCTGCTTTCACAGTATAATTGTATAATTTAGTACTTGTGGCCAAAATGGCATGTATTGAAAAGCATAAAATATTTACTAGTAGCACTTAACAGAAAAATCAAGTTAGCCCCAATTCTAAACCAATTTATCAGGCAATGCAAAAGGTCATCTGGCCAAAAGAAGTCAACCCTAGTTGAGCAACCGAAAAGAGGTAAAGCAAATGTGTTTCTATTCCATTGGTATTTCTTAAATTCTCTTCAGTGGTCATTTTCCTGGATAGTTTTAGGCTCCAAGAGCACTCGTCTCTAGAAAACTATTTAGTAAGTGTCCACAAAACTCTACATTTTAACTTCCTCTCTCACCTGTTCTTATGTCATGTCTGCATGTTTAATACACATCTTTAACCATTTCTAGATGTATGTGATGTGTTTCCCTACATAAATTGTGCGCTCATAGGTAGTTAAAAATAAAACAAAAATAGGTGATGGCCACATTCCCTTGTGTTTATGCATTATTTCTAAGCCTTAAATACTATCCTTATGCTAACATGCTAACAAACATTGAAGATAAGAATGTAACATATAATATCTACTTTTTTCCCGGAAAAAGAAAGTAAATCAGTATAAATTATGTTTTCACATTTGGTTGATTACAACTATATAAATTTTGATGGAGTTGAACCCATTAGATGGATTTTATGATCTGGGAAATCAACAAATATCTAAGAAAATATGTGTTCCTTTGGCTACAGTAGCTGAAAATGGAGAACCTACTGTGTACTTGGTTTTTGTTTACATTGTTGGCTGCTTGTTGCTGTTGCTGTATGTGTAGGCCAGAGGTCAACCTCAGGTATCAACTTTTGGCAGTATTCCTTAGGAACTGTTCTTGAATTACAAGCTATATGTGTGCCATCATTTTCCGATTTTTTTTATGCTTATGCTGGAGATTGAAGCTGGATCCTCATATTGATATGGCAAACACTTTACCAATTGCATTGTGTTTTCAGTCCCCAAAGACACTGTTAGAGCTCGTTCTATTAGTGGGGGGGGAGATTCCATTCCCTTCCAGCCTTCCCTACAACACACACACACACACACACACACACACACACACACACACACACACACACCTCTTAACCATTCCCCTCAGGTATACTAAGAAACAGAGGAAACTTTCCAATAGTGAAGCAAAAGTAGAGATTTTTGCAAGAGAAGTCATGCTAAGCTATAAGAGCTAAACAAATAAACACAACTCAAAACACTTCTAGGCAATAAAGTGTGCATGTTTAATTTTTTCACATTCTTGAAGATGATTACTGTAGTGCACTTTTCATTTAAAAAAAAAAGCAAACAAGACATCGTTTACAGAGATAACCCTTTTCCTCTTGTGCCTTACTGTGACTTTGCAGACATAAACTGCTCCTATTAGAGCCTTAAGGGGCTTCTTCAGGCTGACAGTCTCAACTGGAACCAGCTGCAGTTGTTTGGTGCACAACTGACCAAGACACTCTTAACGGTTCAAACAGCAGCAAGGACAGGAAACAAGCTTAGAAGGAATTCCTAATAGGCGACGACTCAATTATGCTTTGGAAGCTTTAAGAGATTTAAATAAAATTACAAATTCCTCCTTTTCACCTCGGAGGAAAAGTTTCCGGAGATACTAAAATCTGGCTCACAGGAATCATCTATAAATAGTAGGAAAGAAGCCTTTATGTGCATGACAGAAAACACTTCTTCAATATAATCAAACAAGTGAAATTGAAAGAATGAGGTAGGAAGTAGGAAATGCAATAGAAATATAAGAAACAATTGGGCAATCAAGTGTAGCATATCTTTAAAAGTACTGAGAAGCTGAGAATTCACAGGATACAGGGGCAACATCACTTTTTCACCATGTACAATCATTGGTTCATTAAAATCTCATCATTCTTTCCCCTACCATGCCAAAAGACTGGTGATAGATTGGTGTTATTATACCACTATGCAGATGCATTTAGCTTGGGTCACAGACATTAAAAACTGTGTAAGTATATGATATTTGCTACTTTGATAGCTACTTTCAAACTTAAATCGGGTACAAATTTATTTACAAATATCAGTGTCACCAAACTACCAAAAAAAAGCAATGGTTACATAATGCACCCTGCATATTAAATAGATATCCAGCACCATTTTAAAAGCCCTAAAGTGGAACCACAAAGCTGAAATACGCTAGCATGTGGCAGGCAGGCAGTAATTGCTTTTGTCAGTGTTCTAGTGCTATAAAGAAACACATGGCCGAGGCATCTCTTATAAAATAAAGTATTTAGTTGCGAGCTTGCTAACCATTTCAGGGGCTTAGTCCATTATCATCATGTCAAGTAACATGACCCTGAAGTTACATCCTGATCCATAGGGACAAAGAGAGAGGGGGGCAGGCCGTGAGCCTGGTGTGGGCTTTTGAAACCTCAAAACCTAGCCTATACCATACTTGCTCCAACAAGCCTACATCGCCTAATACTTTAAAACTGACTGAATAGTGCCACTCCCTGATAACTAAGCATTAAAATATATGATCCTTTGGCAAGGGGGACATTGTCCTTTAAATCAACAGAGTAATTATCAAAATAGAAGGCAATGCGTGAGCTAATAACTAGCTGGAGGTTTAGGTTACAGCAGCAACATGTCAGTCCAGTTGACACATGGAATGGATCTGTCCTCAGGTATAAACTGAACATGAAACCAAAGTCTAGAAGGGTTCAAGACCAGAAACTTTTCTGAGTGCTAACATGGCACATGTGGGAAACTCCACACCTAATCTCAAGTGGTGGGTCATAATCAGTATGCAGGTGTGCTAGAAACTTATGCCTTCGCCTTCAATACCGCATAAAATTATCTTTGGGTAGTTATATATGGTGTGTATAAAACAAAAATGAACTTTGTATTTAAAATTGGCTCCCATATTCCACACACCACACATACACACACACACACACACCTGAAGGGGAAGACAAGAATTCTAAACATTTCTTGACCTGTAATTTTCAGTGCAGTTACTAAACTTGGAGAATGGATTATGCAAACATTTTCCAGACACCACCTAATGCACATTTAGTTGCATAATTCTACAGGGGACAGTTGCTGGAAATGTTTACAATTAGGGTGAAAATATCAAACTTTGAAAACACAGAAAACATTTCTAAACTGTGTCTGTTCTTGCCATTACTCCAAGAGGAATCATTTGTTAAAGACTTGATGTTATCCTTGGAGGAAAAAGAAAGGATTGTGATTTGCTGTAGTATCTTTTCCTTTGTCATTCTGTTCATATGCGGATCCTCCATGGAAAAATACATATTGACAAATGCATTGAAGACACTTCTTTAAGCCGTTTGTCAGTGTGACTAGTGTCCAGAATTTAGAAAATAATCACGCTGCTCTTCCTAGTAGTTGAGAAACTGACTTTAATAATCTGTGATATGCCTCAGAAATAAACGCCCTTCCACCCTAACAGCAGCCCTTCTGAAGTTATATGTATACAATTTACAAAAATTTGTTTTCATTTGTCCCTTAAAAATAATGATTTTATTCAAAGTCAAAAAATCAAATGCATAAGGATCAAAACATACAAATTTGACACAGTGAAATAAGCGTAGATGTCCCAGAGTGACACGCAGGCCCAGGTTGCTGGAGAAATGGCAAGGACTGTGTTATGAAGCCTCCGGTTTTCTAAGAGAGCAGAAACTCGGATCTGTGTATAAGGCTTTTAAATTTTACTGTGTCTATTTTGGTAACTAATTAAAATGTAAAACACTGTAAAGGTCAAAGCCACATACCAAACAAAGCTTGGCTATGGACTGTGTCTAGCCAGAGGGATGGCTCACCTTCCTTCTAAATTACCGGATTGAGCTGTTTGGGGTATTTCCCTCTTTGTCTGGACTACCTTCTAATTCAGCAGCAATCCATCACATTAAAGGCAATGCATGAATGCTCTCAGTAATGTCAATATTGGTAGAATTTCTGTAATCTTCCTCCTACCACGTCCACTTAAAAGAACGAATGATTTTACATTGAGAAGTAATGATAAAAACAGAACTAAAATTCTGGAGTTGCAGTAGCTGTATTTCAATCCCATCTCTGCCACTGGCCAGACAAGTAAGGCTGTGCAAGGTTCACGGCTCAGTTCTACACCTGCAAGATGGCAGTGATGGCAACTGCTATTACAACTTTACGTTTAAGTGCATGTGCATTTATACGTGTGTGCATGCACAGACTTACAAGTGTTTGTGATATTTGTTATTATTCCCTAGCGGCAAAGCTGGTGAGCAGCCCCGAGCTTTTGCATGTCTCTTTCACATTAGCAGTACCTGATACCATATGTGGCCTCAGATAACACTCCTCCTCAGACAGAACATGCAGGAGAATCAGGTCCCTGTGGCAAATCCCCAGTCTTTGTCCTTAACACCAGATGTCACTGCTTCTTCAAAATGTCATGACTGCACATTTCAATGAGAGAAGATACACAGAAAGCTTCTGAAAAACTAAAAACATGAGCAGTTATTACTGTGTCATGATCTTTTTATCTTTCCCCCACATCTTGGAGAGGATCCATTTTAAGTTAGGGACATTTTGTCTCTGAAGTTGGAAGGCTTAAAAAAATCAAAAGGCTTTTTTTTTTTTCCTCTCCATGGGTTAGTGAAGCATGGGAACTTAATAACAGATGCTTGAGCTAGATATAATTTGACATGCTATTTCATTCAAGCTCATTTTCGCATTGAATGACTGGTGGTTTTAAATTTCTAAGGGGTAACAAAACATTTCTGAATGCTTATAAACAGAAAAAACAGAGTCACATGACATCTCTACCTTATTCAGAACGTCATATACGTTTATAAACTGTAAACGATGACATAAAATTAATTTTCAGGCATGGATACTGATTCACTGGAAAAGTTTAGATGCATTCTGTCTTATAAAGATTCTATAGCTTGATTTCTTATTTCAGGAATTCCTACAAATAAATAAAAATTCAGATTTATGGTACTGTCTATCAATTTTCTCCTTTCCAAGGTAAGGGAAGGTAACCATAAACTCTCAGAAGTAACTCTGGTCGTGAGGCATGTTGCTCACATTGTCACTTGGGAATGTGCCTCAGCTCATGTGAAATCTAACCTGCAAGCCAAGGAGAGCACAATCATATGGCATGGGAAAGTCTCTGAGACAAAATCAAGACACATATAGGCAATGCAGAACTTAAAAGCAATGCAAAATCTAGAGTTTGGTGCACTGCCTTCAGACCTAACATCAACTCTCTTGAAATGTGTCTACATGTTGCTTAGGGGCATATTAAAACTGACAGTGCATGAGTTGCAAACAAGCTATTTTCTCTCTCACAGATATTTCTAACTTCTATCTAGCTTGGCCGTGCACACCTGTAATTCCAGCAAGTGCATCACAAGTTGGAGGTCAGCCTGCACTGCTTCGTGAGATGCTGTCTCAAAAGATTAAAAAAGAAAACACAAGATTCAGGAGTGTAGGTCAGTACTAGAGCGTTCCCTAGCAAGTGTGAGACCCTGAGTTTAATCTTCTGTCCTGGGGGAAAAAGCAAACAAAACAAAACACATCAGTGCTTTTCCAATATGTTGAGTAGACCATCCATATGACATCCCTTGAGGGCTCATTAAAATCTCAGATTCTTGTATCTGCCCTGGACCTGCCAGATGAGATGAGGTATAGAACTTAAAAGTCTACAGTTTTGAAAGACAACTCAGGACATTGTTGTGAAAAATGGAATTTGAGAACTGTTAATATCCAGACTCTGTTACAGATATTAACACGAATGAAATAATTTAAGGGGAAAAAAAACATTAATTTACTTGAAAACCAATACGCTTTAAAGTCCTAGCACTTTCTCTATAAACTCCAGTGAGTTTTCAAAGGGCTGTTTTCTCACCTACTTTCTGATCTGTGGAGTCACCCAAACTTAAGACTTAACCAATGGAAGCATGTAGCTTATAATAGAAGTAAGGTACTGTATTTGTTGCTTGTAAACACAGCCCCCAATTAATTCTGTAATGTGTCTCAGCAAAGACAATCTAAATGCTACAGGTATTTCAAATGGAAATAATGGCATAGAAACTGTCATCAGTAACTGTCTTTCTGTCACATAATTTCTCCTTTTAATGCATTCTCTACTCTAAAAAGAAAATAGCTTAATTAAAACTAAATACTACTAAAGGTTAGAGTTTAAGATATAGGTCAAAGTTAGAAACATGACATTAAAGCTCAATAAAACAGGAAATCACACTTCAGATGAGTAATCCACAGAAAATCCTCTATAATGCTCATTTGGGCTTGGTTCTTTATCTTTTTTCTTTGAAGATTTAAGACAAAAAAACTTTAATTCTTTCATGTCTTAACATAGTAATGATTAGAAAAATCCCCAAGAATGTAGGTCATTTTTTTATAATCAAGTTCTTTCTCACTGTTTTCTGACTATGGATTAATATTATCTGATTGTTCCCTGTTAAAGTTATGGTATATTATTTCTCCTATACGTAGTTCATGATTATTATTGCCACAATGGAGTTGTTTCCTCAATGACAATTAGTCTTTTAAATATCCTGGCCTCTGTTTATAGGCATTTAGAATGTTTACGTCTTAAAGAAAATTATGAATGTAATTCAAAACAATAGTTCTAATAATCTAACAACAATCTAAAGAAATAAACAAGCTAAAACTCTCAGAAAGTCCATTTAAGATCACATGGTAGTTCATGCCTGTAATATAAACACTTGAGAGGTTAAAACAAGAAAATTTTGTGAGTTTGAGGCCTTGTACCTGTTTCTACACAGTAGATTATGGATCAATCTAGACTACAGAATGAGACCCTGTCTCAAAAACAAGAAACAAAAAGAAAACAGAAAAAAGTGTTGTATATCTATAGAGTCATATTCCTTAAGAGGTCTGAGTATTTTTCAATTTCTGCACCCCATCTCAAATGCTTTTTTAAGTATTTTATTTACCAATCTATTAAAATACAAGTGAGTTTCAATGATAATTTTGTATAACTATTTGTTTAACAACCTTAAATAAACTAGGCAGTGCCGGATAAATTTCAGTATTTGCACAGGATTGGTTCCATAATGTTTTATAAAAAAAGGTATCTATAATTTTCTCTATCTAGCTAAAATTTCTTTGGGGCTTTTTGACTAAGATCACTTGATTAAAAAACATTACACAGGAATTAAAGATCAATCACATTTTGGCTCATGTAACCAACACAAGGATCCAGGTCCTCCTGTTCCTTAAGGAATCTTACAGAAAGCAGAAAACATGGCTTGCTGTGAAATTCCACACCTGAAAACACATTTCTGCACCTGGCCAGCCTTTTATGAGCAATCCCCTTCTCTAAATTCTTACCCCAGGTCAAATAACTGAGTTAGCTTTTACTTCTCCACCTAAATCTCCAAGAACTCTTACTTATGCCAAGA
>NC_022030.1:16391053-16393011 GCF_000317375.1 Microtus ochrogaster
CATATCTAGGAAAGTGAACATCCAAACTGGCTAGGCTCCCACAAAGCCAGCACATTACGTAGGATCAAAACCCCGTGCCATTGTCCTTGGCTTCTTATCGGCCCTCATTGTTCTCCATGTTCAGAGAGTCCAGTTTTATCCCATGCTTTTTCAGTCACAGTCCAGCTGGCCTTGGTGAGCTCCAAGACAAAAAGGCAACCTACTGACTGGGAGAAGATCTTCACCAACCGTGCTTCTGTAATTGTTAACCGCTAACTCGTGAACTGTGAAAAACGGAGCCCTATGCTTTGCAAAGATGTGGTATGTAACTGGGAGTCTCTTTTCCTGTGACCGACAGAGCATCTGTGGGCTGGCAGGTTCCTCAGCCTTAGCAAATATTCTATGGCAGGATATTGCATGCAAACTGCTTGCGCTTGCAAAGCGTCCATTTGATCGTTAGACCTGAGGTACGCAGTGAACAAATTCTGAACCTTACTCTTAGACAGCTGAAGTCGTGTGGGGGCCCTCTAGGAAATTGCCACACCCAGGAACATATACTGAAGAAATGGGTGAGGCCTTAAGACAAAACTATTGAACTCAAGAACATGCAATAAAGTAATAGCAGATCTGGAGCTAGAACTTTGCCCGTCGGATGGCTCATTCAGTATTTTTCATGTAGATGCCTACAGATACTTTGTAAATCTATTCCCATCTAGTCCTTGTATGCTACAGCTTTGATGAATTTAACTATTCCAGAAATAGACAACTCGGCAGAATAGGAAATTGAGTTAAAAGAAAAAGTAGGTGGAAAAGCAAAAACATAATAACCATATCACATCTTAGGCATGAAAGAAAACACTTTCTCTAGAATAATGGGACTTATAGCCACAAAAGAAAAAAAGCGAGAATACAAGGCTGCCTTAAGTTTCAGTTCCTCTTGTAACAGTATCTGACAAGCAAAGCAGTTTTGCAGTTTCTTTTGTTAGTCTATGATGGCACCAGAAGGGAAATGACTGGTGCATGACCATGAGTTACCAGTTATTGCTGTTCTGAACTGTAAAGAAACTTGTAGTCACAGGAGAAGTAACATTGACCTCAGCTATTTTTACTACTTTATCTAATGATGTAATTCACCTGTAACTGTTTATTAATCAACATCATCAGTGTCTTATTGTATTATTACTTTGAATATACACATCAAAGTGAACATCAAAATACACTGGGAGCATGGCCCTTCTCTGCTATTGGCAAAGATTTTCTAAGTTTAGGAAATCAAACTCAAATTGTTCAGAAAATTACTCTCCTAGTAAGTTTCTTCTTAAATTTTAGTCCTAAACTTCCCTCTAAAGATCTAGTTTTTCTACCTATTTACTACCCCTTTTTTTCTATATTTTGCCCATGGTTTCATATTGAAAGCTTTCTATTTCCTTTCCTTTTAAAGACCTTTAGAGTCTGGCTCTAAATATGTATCTATGCCGTATAGTTCCTGACTATATGTTCATCAATCATAACTGCACAGCAATTCAAGTTTTCAATAGACATAACATCTTTCCCAGGTCCAGTTTCTGGGTATGTGTCAACCAGATATAACAAATAATATAATTTAACACCTCATATAACTAATGCCAGAAAAGTCCACCAAGTTGGGATAATTTCTCAGGAAAGGAAGATGAGCAAGGAAAACAAGATGTGCCTGTGTTGGTGAAGCTCAACTGAATGTTATCCTACTTGTTGCAATGAAAGAGAGCGTATGCTACTATGAACCTATAAAAACTCGTACTTCAACTAGAGCTGAAATCACCATGGGAAGTCCACAAAGGTGGTAATAGTCAAATGTATCTGAAAAAGAGGTGGATAATATAAGTTAGGTAAAGAATATGAACTAGGATGCTTAATCAGAGGAATAAGCATGTACAGGAGTAGGGAAGAGTCTGGCACACCCTGAAGCAACTAAAAGTATTTTAATATACATGATCTCA
>NC_022030.1:16393232-16422875 GCF_000317375.1 Microtus ochrogaster
AGCTAAACTGCTACAGACTATATAAATAATAGGGAGCAGATATTGCTGGTACCACGGTAAGTGCGTGACTGGCATCATCTCAGCTAGCTCTTATGGAGCTCCACGAGACAGGCACTTCAGTGGCCCTACTTTCCAGCATGATGCTAGTAAATACATAATCACAGTCAAGAACAGATCTATGCGAAACAAGATTAGAAATGAAAAACAAACCAAAAAAGCCAGTTAATGGCATTGTTATATTAATCCTTGCCTAAGAGGACTTGAGCTTAATATGACACATTAAACCAGAAAAAGGAGAATAAAGGTGGAGGAGGAAGAAACAAGTCAGACAGAAACAAAAATCTTGTTCAGGGTAGATGCAAACAAAAGAGAAAAGAGACAATCAATAATACCCCTACTTGCCAATAGCAAGCTGATAGGAAAACAGAAGTTGAAAATCTTCAGATCTGCACCAACCTTGGTGGGTAAAGTACAGTTATTTGGTGAACAAATGGGAAGCATTCAAGACAAGCATGAGAAGCATGATTGCTCAAATGAGACAGAAGGTGACTCAGATAAAATCACATAAAATATCAACATAGGTTATTTCATGTCCGTGACTAAGTCCCATGTTTCTCTAGGATCCTTGTGCAGAAAAAGAGCAGGAATCTGAGGCCAAATCATTTTCCTTTTCTAAGTAGAGGTGAACCATGTGAATTGCTTTTTAGTTACACTATAAGCTTCTGAAAGACACCAAAGTTTATATCTACTGTAGTAGGACTAGTAAATGTATAGCCCTTGCTTGACATAAACTATGAAATTCTGTTATAATGAGAAAAGAACTAGCTCAGTTCCCTATTCTAGGAGAGGCTTTAGAGAGTTTAATGGCATAGTAGACTGGATCATCTAGTGTGGCGGTTTGAAAAAAGTGGCCCCCAAAGGGAGTGGCGCTATTAGGAGATGGTGTGGCCTTGTTGGAGGAAGTGTGTCACTGTGGGGGGAGGCTTTGAGGTCCCAGTGACACAGTTCACTTCCAATTGCCTATGGATCAAAACGTAGCACTCTCAACTCCTTCTCCGACACCATGCCTGACTGTATGCTACCATGTTTCCCGCCCTAATGAGAATGTATTAAACCACTAAAACTGTAAGCCACCTAAATTAAATGTTTTCTTTTGTAAGAGTTGCTGTGGTCATGGTGTCTCTTCATAGCAATAGAAACCCTAACTAAGAACCCAGGGAGAGACAAGTGAGAGAACACATACACACACCATCAGTACTTTCCAGGCTCCTTAGGCATCATTAGGGTATGCAAGTCATATTACCTTGTCTCTTAATGTTTCTAGCGGATTTCTTACCTTACATTCATTTTTTTTTCTGGAACCTAGTAACTGTGGCTTTGCTATTTTATAAATTAATGTAAGGTGATATGAAGAAATTCCTAGCTCAACTATTTTTTCAAGTTTAACACACACACACACACATACACACACACACATAGACACACACACACACACACCGACATGCTGTACCTTGAAACTTCTAGATTATCTGATTTATCTGCTGTGGAAATCATCCCAAGCACAAAAGAGTAATATTCTAAAATGTTCATATAACAATTTTGAGAAAAATGAATATTTAACTAATTTTTGGTCAAAAGAGTTTGAGGCTAATAGTTGGTAGTCTAATGGTCACATCATAAACCCTCACAGGCATACAAGCATTAGCATTTTAAAGAATTAAATGCATAAGGAGGGAAGCAGAAACCTATTTTCAGCATCAGTATTTGACTATAGGATCCATATACAGGAATACTCTGGTATAGCTGTTAAATCTTAGCTTTATTGCTACATGTTCAAAATCTGTTGGTACGCAAAACAGGGCATTCCACTCTAATAGAACTTCATTGCTTCTTTCTCTCTTTTACACAGCACCTAATCAACATTGTCTCATCTATTAAAATAGTTCATGATCCTTTATGATACTGATTTCAAATTCTAAGTAATTTGGTCCAAGACCCTCATTGTCAATGGAGAGTTAACTCCTCATTAGAAGTTAACTCTCCATTCACAATGAGGGCTCATGGCTACTTATCAGCTAGTATACATCTTTAGAGAAAAAAAAGTATCTTGATCAATAGCCTAAAAGACAAGTGAAAAGAGATGGGAGAGACAGTAGACCCACGTGCCTATGACACACACATGACTACTTTCCTTATTGTACAAGTAACATATGTTTTCCTCTTCAATTGGGTAGAAAGTAGATGCAAAGGGTGTGTAGGCCACTTCTTGATTCAGTGCAAAGTGAGCTCACAAGTCTCAATAAAGATTACCTTAGTCTGTAGCCCATTGCTACCCTAAGTCTGATAATGAATAATAAAGCAGAGCAATGCATCATTCCTTCTCTTGGAGCCCCTCCCACACTTTGAATATTTTTTCTTTTCCTATGTTTGCTCTCTTCCCTCCTGTCCTTGTTTCCTTATTCTTCTTGAGTGTGAGATAAAAAAAGCCCAAAAGCCACTTACCAGGATGGCTTTGGTGACTGTAATTTGCTAAACACAAGCTCTCACCAAAGCTAAGACTGGTACTGTTGCACTTAAAGAACTCACATTATATATTATATAATGCACACATTATACAAATAATACATGCATAACCTGACAGAAAGATATAAAACACAAGCCTGTGTGTTTGTGTTTTGTTAATTTGTTTTGTTTTTTCAATAACAGAAGACCAATTAGCATACCAAACATGGAGAACTTGGTACCTAAATATTATTTTTTCATTCAAAAGAATCATGAATCCTTAAAAAAATGGACAAGTCAAAGATTGGTTTAGAGAATCTATAAGTTCAACTAGAGTATTTTGCTATGCCAAGAAGTAAGAAAAACCTATACTACTAAAAAAAGACAGAAATACAAATTCTAGTGAATTCACTTGAAAAGAGCCTAAAGCTAGTAGAAATGAAATCATGTTTGATGAGTAAGATGATATTTACAAAGCAGTTTAGAGTAACCACCTACAAAATACTTAATTACAAAGAGAAAATAGTAATGTTTTGATAGACTAACCTAAGAGACACAAATTTAAACAATGAAAGTTACTATCCCTAATAGCAAAATGAATTGACATCATGACTGTGCTGACTAATTTTATACCAACTTGACATAGGTTAGAGTCATCTGAAAATGGAAATTTTTCTTAATTAGTGACTGATAAGGCAGGGCCCAGCCCATTGTGGATGGTACCATGAGGTGGTGGCCTTAGAGTCTATAAAAAAATTCTGAGCAAGCCAAAGCAACATTGGCCAAAACCATTGTGGAAAAGAAAGGGTTTTTTTTTTTTGTTTTTTTGTTTTTTTATCGTACAGCTTACAGTCCATCATAAGTGGAAGTTAGAGCAGGAACTAAAGGCAGGAAATGATGCAGAGCCCATGAAGGAATGCCACTCGCTTGCTTGATCCCCATGACTTGCTTGGCCTTCTTTTCCACGTAACTCAGGACTACCTGCCCAGGAGTGGCATGGTTCATGAAAACCTGTGCCCTCCCACATCAGTCATTAATCAAGAAAATGCCCACAGACTTGCCTATGTAGCTCAATCTAATGAAAACACTTCTTCAACTGAAGTTCCCTCTTCCCAGATGACTCAATCGGCATCAAGATGACAAAAAACTAGCCAGCACACCATTTCATTAATAAAAAAAAAAGAGAATACAAAATTTCTCAGGAAGTGTGGTTCAAGCATGTATACTTCATGAGTAATTATGTATTTAATGCTCTTGTGTTTATGAACATGCAGACATATAGAGATAAAAATATAGACTAGAAACTAAAAGAAATGTTAACACACTAATAACTAACCACTGTAGATTGCTTTGGTTTATATTTGTGTATGTCGTCTTCAATTCTCAAACTTTCTAATATTAGTCTTGATTAGTTTTGTGATTTTTAAAAATCCTTAACAGTGCTCTAAAATAAAGTTAACTTAAGAGCATTTACATTGATGAAAATATACTTTCTTATAAATTCTAAAGCCAAACTAAGGTTATTGGAGCATATCTGTATTCCCAGCCTTCAGGAAGCTGAGTACAGTTTGGCCCTCACATAGAATTGGAGAATAGACTAGGGTATGTAGGAGACCCAGTCTCAAATAAAAATGAAAATAAAACCCTGAAATGCAATTCTTTTACTACAACAACTATGTCATGAAATCACTGAAACAGGTTTAATTGGGTTAATTCTACTTGAGTGAGATTTACTCCAACTGAGTTGAATTCACATTTGCCTTATCTGCCACTATATTTTATGTGTAAATTACCTAAGAAGGGCAATTAATTTTTCAGAGTGATTGTGTTGGCAGGCAGATGAGAGGAGATGGAGGAAGGAAGGGAAGGGAGAGAAAGACAGTAGTACTAACCGCTGGCGATGTAACAAATAAAAGCTCTGCTAGTCCCTCAAGAGACTGCACTCTAGCAGCAAGGGGTGCGCTCAGGAGTCTGTTAAATCCAAGGGACCACCCATGCTGTAGACTAGGGAATGAACGGTATAACTCAGAGTTTCTCAGCAGTCACAAAATGTTACAAAAGCAAAGAAAGCACAGGCCATGGAGAACTGGGTGACTAAGAACCTAATGTCTTGGAAGAAATGGCAGTTTCATGGATCAGATGACATGGGACTTGACATCAGCAGATGAAAGAAGGAAGAAATTTCCCAAGCACAAGTGAAAACAAGACTTGGCAGAGGAAGGCAAGCTCACCATATTCCTGAAATGTGAAGTGCAAGGTGGGTAGTGGCACAAGATAAACTGGAGGAGCATGCTGGGAGCAGATGGTGCTGGTGCCCATAGAGAGTAAGATAGGATCCTGGAGGCAGGTAATGGAGAAATGTTGACAAGGGGCTTCTGTCCTACCAAGTCTCACAGCTGTTTAGTCTTAAATAAACACAGACGTCTATATCAATCATAAACTGATTGGCCTAGTAGCTCAGCCTTCTTATTAACTCTTATATTAGCCCATAATTCTTGTCTGTGTTAGCCACGTGACTTGGTACCTTTTTCAGTGAGGCGGCCACATCTTGCAATCTTGCTTCCTCTGTGGCTGGTAGTCACAACTGCAGATTGAAAGTCCCTCTTCTCAGAATTCTCATTGCCCTGCCTCCACTTCCTGCCTGGTCACCTCCCTATACTTCCTGCCTGGCTACTGGCCAATCGGCATTTATTTAAAATACAAATGACAGGGTACAGACCATTTTCCCGCAGCAGAGAGACATGAAGAACTTTGAATAAAGACAGACATTAGTAGATGAATAAAGACAGACATTGGCAGATGATAATTTAGAATAGAATAATTCTTGGGCACACAGAGGAGTTTTTTATTGGGGACAGGATAAGACCATGAGTCTAAGTGAAATCATCAGGGCCCAAAGGAGAGTAAGTGGTAGCAGGAGACAGAGTGCTTATGCTTGGTAACCAGAAGCAAAGAGCTGGAACTTGGTGACTGGAAGCTGAGTGCTGAGGCTTTGTGTCTGGATATGGTGGGAGAGTTAAACAGCAATCATCTTCTGTGAAGAGAACACAAAGCAAAGAGGTGAGTAGATCACAGTTTGTTGTTCTTAAAGAGTGATCCCTGTGTGATTTTTCCTCTAGGGAATGACCAGATGGCAGCTGTGATGTGGAAGAATAGGTGTCTTTGGGATGTACAGCCTCCCAAGATCTGTTAGGTGTATACCTGGGGGATCAGACAACCTGCAGAAGGAAGTGTGCTTGGCAACATGGGATGGCCTTTAAAAGAAGCCTCATGCTGACCCTGAATACTGTGGGCCATTTGTTTCTTTGCAGGCAGAACGACTGCATAGAAAATGTGGGATCTGTCTTCTCTATGATCAGGACAGTGTTTAGCTGGTATCTTTGTGGAGGCTGTTAAGTTTTTCTGGCCCAAAAAACCTCTCTGCCAATGCAATAATCCAAATCAGACCAAATTAGAAGAAGCCCACGTTTAATGGATGCCAGTGCTCCTGGGAGGCTCTCTGGGAAAACATGGAGAGGAGAAAAGAGAACCGGAGAGACCACAGAGAACCAGAAAGACTATGTGTTCCTTCTCTGGGGAGTGGTCTTGACCCTCCCTGGGGAGGGGTCACCATTTAGCAGGCTTTCTTGGAGGTGGAGTTTGGACTGAGGCAACTCCCAGGGGAGGTGGCTTGAAATGGAGCTTTCCACCTCACATTCCAAAATGGGTGCCAGGGACTGGGGTGAAGCCCCAACCAAACATCCAGATTCTTTGAATAAAGAGGTGCAAGGGAGCTGAGGTGACTCTTCCAACCAATCATTCCAGACTCCTTGGATAAAGGGGGTACTGACTCAAGTCTGGTCACTTCCTGTGGGTATGGGGTGATGTGGGAGAGGGGAGCATTGGGAGTTGGAGGGCTCATGCTCAGCAAGAGGTGTGGTTGGAGAGGTATCTGGTTACTGCCATCCTGGAGACTCAGATATCTGTTCCTTGAGGGAGATGAGAAGGCAGGTAGCTAGGAGAAAAAATATATATATTATTATCATTGTCCCTATGAATGAGGCTAGCCATGGGAAGGGTCATTAACTACCATAAAGAACAGGACAGAGAAGTGCCCTGGTTGTACAGGTGAGGCTTGGGTGACTAAGTGAGACGCAAGAGTAGATATGCCCTTTAAAACCAGATTTTAGTTGGTTGGTGTCCTTTTGAGCCAGGAGAGTTGGTACCAATGGTGAATTCCTAGGAGCTGGTAGACTGGAGGGCCCTTTGTAAGATGGTCTTGGCCCAGAGAGCAGGAGTAACCTGTAGAATATACTTGAAAATGGGTGTAGTTTTTTTTTTTTCAGGAACCTGCAGGTATCTGTAAGACAACTGGAACAGGAACATTTTAGAAGACAATTAAAGGGAATTGGGAACTCTGAATTTTTGAAGATACACCAGAAACCTGTTAATCCTGGACTGTGAAGCCTGTGAAAGAAGCACACCTGTTTGTATTTTAGTAGGAAACTTAACAAATGAAGTAATGAGTTATTAGTACCTTAAGTCATCAAATGCTGTTGGACAGATCTGGGAGGGATAAATGAGCAGAAATGAGACAGCTTTTTTTTTTATTTTTTTGCTACACAGGCAGTCCCAAGTCTCTCTGTAGTCTTTGGAGAACACCAGCTTTGAAGCAGTGCTTGCAATTAGCTGCTGAGTACAAGAGGCTCGAAGATTTCCCTGTGGGGGGAAGATTTAGTCTACCTGTCTTGGCAGGATGAGATGGTCATTCCCTAGTGTAGTGTCCAGGAAGCTGATGAGGTGGAAGGCTGCTTTAGGGTGTGTGGGTGGCTTTGCCACACCCAAAGGCAAGCCTCTAGGTAGAAGGTCTTTTGCAACTTTGCATCTTCTCGGAGGAGCTATAGGATGCTGTAGGAGCTGGCATGTCTCTGTGTTAGAAACTCTTTTGTTAAATACCGTACTCTCAGATCTGTAAGGCACTTGAGAAGTGGGTACCATTACCTGTTAGTTATATTTAAATTAGATATATACATGAAATTTAGATATGCATTTTACCCAATTAGTTATAGCTTATCAATGCTAGTAAATGTAAGAAGATTAAAAAGAATATTTTAGTAAGTTAAAGAATACTAGCACATGTGGGTAATCTTACCCAAGATGGTGTTGAGGTCAAAATGGAGGTTACCCATGTGTTTGTTTTTTCAGAGCTATTGTAATCTGGAGTTATAAGTTTCACAGGTCTTAAAACGATGCACACACATACAGATCCATAAGACAGGCATACAATTGAAACGAACACATACACACATATAGACATAAAAATATAGTGTAGCCACATTACTTTAACATACAGAAAAACTTTTTTTAAGGAACCTGTGTCACCTGACCAACTTAAAAATACTGGTGTAGGCCGGCATCAGAAGCCAGGGAAGCACATAGGTGGTCCCATAAGGACCAGATAAGCAGACGTTGCAAGAGAAAACAGAAACATGTCCACTTCTTCTGTGTTAGGGAGCAGATGGAGAGAGAGCACGAGCAAGGAACTCAGGACGAGGGGTACACCCACACACTGAGACAATGGGGATGTTCTATCAGGAACTGACCAAGGCCAGCTGGCCCGGGTCTGAAAAGCATGGGATAAAACCGGACTCTCTGAACATAGCGGACAATGAGGACTACTGAGAACTCAAGAACAATGGCAATGGGTTTTTGATCCTACTGCACGTATTGGCTTTGTGGGAGCCTAGGCAGTTTGGATGCTCACCTTACTAAACCTGGATGGAGGTGGGGGTTCCTTGGACTTCCCACAGGACAGGGAACCCTGATTGCTCTTTGGGCTGAGGAGGGAGGGGGACTTGATTGGGGGAGGGGGAGGGAAATGGGAGGCTGTGGCGGGGAGGAGGCAGAAATCTTTAATAAATAAATAAAAACAAATATTAAAAATAAATAAATAAAAATGTACATAAAAAATAAAAAAAAGAAAACAGAAACATAAAAACAGAATAACTATACAGTTTTAGAATGGAAGGACAGGAGGAAAATGGATCCATTGTAGAGAGTCCCAGCATGGCCAGATTAGTGTCAGGAATGGAGACAAACAATACACAGCTAGAGAAGTAGGGAGGAGGAGCAGGAAACAGGAGTGGGAGCAGGAGCACAGCATCCAGAAACCATCGGCATTTGGAGTCTTGTTTGTTTTATGTTAGGCATTAGATAGTACCAATTGAAATGATTTTTGTAAAAGGCAGCCCAAGGGTATTTAGAGATCAGACCTCGTATTGGAAGTGTCCATTTTACAAGTCTATGCCAAGTCTCAGGACTTAATGCCTACCACAGTGTGTCCACTGTGATAAGATTCTTGAGTCAAAAAACAGAGGGGTGTGAGAATTGTGTGGACAGACATGGAATCTCACCTTAGCGAGGACAGCCTTGCCAATTGTGGTGGGGTTGGGTGCCTGGCACAGGCTGTGACTTCTGCAGACTACCCGATAAACATAAGGGTTCTAGGGGCATATATTTGAAAAAGGGGAACTCACCCAGATGAAACCTATCTTAACCTGGCGGGGAGCATAGGGCGAAAAGGGCATCTTCCAACATGTATCCCTGGGCCAATGGGGAAAAACAGCCCATCTTGGTGGGACCTCCAAATGTTAAGTTTTTCCAGCCTGACAAAACTCTCCACTGATGCAATAATTCAAATCAGATCAAATCAGACTGAATTAAAATAAAAACAACCCAGGTTTAATGGATGCTGTTACTCCTGGGAGGCCCTCTAAAAAAACATGGAGGGGGGGAAGGAAAAATGGAGAGACCACAGAGGACAGGAAAGACCACACGTTCCTTCTCTGGGGGCAGTTTAAATAGCCTGTGGGAGTGGTCTTGATCCTACCTGAGGGGGGGGTCACCATTTTGTGGGCTTTCTTGGAGGTGGAGTTTGGATTGCAGGCAACTCCCAAGGAAGGTAGCTTGAAATGGAACTTTCTACCCAACATTCCAAAATGGGTGCCCCAACCAAACAGATGCGAAAGAGTTGAGTGAGTATGAAATGCCCAAAATGAGCATTCAAAAACATCCAATTAAGGGGGAAAAACACAAATTAAGAAAACTACGTTCATTAAGAATATGCTCAAGGAGCTGGCGAGAAAGCCCAGTGGTTAAGAATGTTTGACAAAATCTTCCTGCAGGTATTTCATAAATAAGCTCTATCGTTCAAGACATTTGGAGACCTGAACTGTATATAAAACATGGCAAACTGGCATAAACCAATACCCTAGACCAAAGTTAGTAAACATGACCAAGTGCATATGTATCAAAGTATGTATTCTGAGCAATGGTAAGCTTGGCATGATGTACATGGAGGCAAAATAAAACATGGAGAAACAATGTTGGAATGACTTGAAAGGAGAAGTGAGGTAATTCAGTGCAAACCATTTATAGGGAGATGATTTTCACAAGTAAAGGATGGAAACACTGCAGCCAAGAGAGCCTTGGGATAGTACTGCTGACATTTCACCTCCATTCCACGCTGAAAACTGTTCTAATGGACGATACCAATGGTGGGCGTCTGGAAAACCATCCCACACGGCACCACGTTAAACAGAAGTAATTTTTGAATTATATCACAGTATTTGATTATACATTCTCTGCAGGCTTCATCTAAGTTTGTTATTTCTATTGTTGTTTGAGTTTCTCAGTATAATGATGATGTGTCTCAGCACGCATAGTTTAGGAATTAAAATACATTTCTATTTCAGGTCAGGGAACCAAACAGCTTGAGCTGGAGAACCCTTGAATAGCAAGGAAATTATTTTCATTTCTTTTATCCTTAGTGATAAAAAATAAAAAGACACTGGGCATGGTGGCTCACACTTGTAATTCAAGTTTCAGGAGGCAGATGTAGAAGAATTGCCTAGAGTTCAAGGCCAGCCTGGGTTACATAAGGGGTTTCAGGTGGGCTTGGCTATATAGACTGAAGCCTTGTCTCAAAACAACAACAGCTTATTTTGTTCCACCGTTTATTGCCTTCCAGAAGTTGAGGGTAAGCTCCTATTGCTGAAGACACCACTTTTATTTTGTATGTAAAATCTGGAGGGCTTAGGATGGACCTGACATGAAAGCCTCCACCTTGAGGACTACCTTTCATAATACCAGAAAGTTCAGTGCAAGCTCCCAAAGCAGGCAAGCAAAGAGTAATCCAGTTGCAACATCTATGAACCACAACTAGTAAGGCATGAGAACTCCCAGGGTGCAATAGTGGCACTTAGATCTTGGAGGTAACCATCAGCCCTCTAATTGGACTTAAAGACCCCTGAACAGGAAAGCAACCATGCCTGACATTGGAAAATTGGCCTAGAGGGAAACCTACTATTTCCTTTGTATGAAACCAACATTTCCTAAACCTTATATTTGCAGATGAATATAGGTTCCACTCCTCATTCTCTGTGCAACAGTTGGAGGCTAGCACAGAAAACAACAACTGCTCAAAATGCAGAGAATATGGTCATGGCTGCCATGGCCACAGCAGATGAATCTACAGCTAAGGCTCAGAGAACAGTTCTGCAAAGGAGTTAGAAAAATTGCAAGCAACAGACCAGGAAATTTGCTGTAAGAGTGTATCTCCCAGAAATGACAAAGAAGCTCTACCCATGATATCTCAACAATGTAGCTTCCTAATCAATATCTAAAGAAGTACAACATCAATACACAAGCTAACTTTGGAAGCAGCAGTTTCACCAGCTCTACTCACAGGCCAACAGCTAAAGGTAACTAAGGGATTTTGAGATTGGGAGAAATAGTCTTCCTTAGTGATATGTCTCCCAATGGATATTCAGTACTAAGTGCTAAACCCTGAAATTATATATGTATAAGTAACTAAATGAACTGAGCAGACTGTGTATAAAAATAACAACAAAAAGGTCATGATTTGGGAAGGGAACAAGGAGAGGGTGGTACATGGAAGGGAATGGATAAATGAAAGCGAAATATTTTAACTTAATAAAAAATACAGAAATAACATCAAAACCACAATTCACAATGATATTAGGTGATATTCATTTGGAATTAAATATACAGTCTAACATTTGTACCGAGATTTATTCACAATAGCCAAAACAGGGGCGGTGGAAAGATGGCTCTGTGGAAGAGCACTTGCTGCTTTTGCAGAGGACCCAGGTTCTGTTTCCATATGGTAGCTTATAACTCTCTGATACTCCAGTTCTAGGGGATCCAAACCTCTTCTGGCCTCTGCAGAGATCATAAAGGCATGTGGTTCACATACACACAGGCAGGTAGAACACCTGTACTCACAAAAATAAATAAATGCTTTTTTTTAACAAAAAAAGAAATGGAACCAACCAAATGTTCAACAGATAATGAGCAGATCAAAGAAAAACAGGACACCTATATACAATGGGATACTTTTCCTCCTTAAAAGGATGTAATTTTATCATTTGTGATGACATGCATATGTTAGAGATCAATATCCTAAAGAGAAATACAGACTCCAAAAGACAAAGACAGCATGATGTTGCTATATGCCAAGTATAAAAATGTCAAGCTCATGTAAGTTGAGAATAGAATGGCAGATACCAGAAAGAGGAGGGAGAAGGAGATAGAGAAAGAGTGATTGATGGGAGGTTAGTCATGGTTAGCCATGAGCAAAAGCACTTGTGAGCAACTACACATTAGGGTGAATATGGGTAAAAATAATGAAGTGTACTGTCCAAATCACTAGAAGAAAGCTTATTAAAAGTTTTCTCAGTGAGAAAACGATAAATATTTGAGGGTATTAACTTGATTTAAATATTATCTTTTAAAAATCAT
The DNA here is from genome assembly GCF_000317375.1 of Microtus ochrogaster. Lineage (NCBI taxonomy): Eukaryota > Metazoa > Chordata > Mammalia > Rodentia > Cricetidae > Microtus > Microtus ochrogaster. Next base: position 16,405,536 of record NC_022030.1, read on the forward strand.
CATCAGTTTTGTGTGTGTATGCAGGTGCATATGTACTATAGAACTCTGTGGGGGTCTGAAGACAGCTTTCAGGAGTCCATTCTCTCCTTCCACTACGGGTTTTGAAGATCAAACTTAGATCAGCAGGCTTGCACAGCAAGTTTCTGCTAGTGAGTCATTACTCTGAGCCATAGACATTATTTGTGTATTCGTGGATTAAAGCACGAATCTTATTAGTTTGTACTACTTTAAACTTGCATATTCCGGAGAAAAAATAAACATGCTAAAAAACAAATAAAATATATTTTTAAATCTTTCTCACTGTAATCTAAAAAAAATGTATTTCTCATACACCATTGCTTATGAAACAGTTATAACAATGGCAATGGCGGAAACAGTAACAAGTTTATGAGGCACTCGCTATGGGCAAGGCATTGTTCTAAGTGTTCTTCATGTCCTATTTTAAGCCTCCTAAATCCCCTGTAAGAGAATCATTTTGGAAGACAGGAAAAAAAGGATTGCAAGAGGCAGAGTTGGTGGTTGACATCAGCAAGAGTGTTTTTAGGACACAACAGGGCAGGTGAGCATTTGAATTCATGAAAGCAGTGATTGCAAACATAAGACCTGCACATGCTTAAGCTAGACAAAAATCACAGCATGGATAGGACAGGAGGGGTCGCACAATCTCAGCCCTACTGGAGGAGATATTGACAACTGGTGATTGTTTTCTTTCAGGGATGCTGATATCTTCAGGGTTTCTTTATAGGAGCTACACACACTCTAGTGGATAGTCCTACAATCATCCATGTACTGGCAGCACTAGGTCGATCCAGTGGGTTGACTTTAAAAGAGCGTATGAAATTCAGAAGAAGTAGTGTGTGTGTGGGGGGGGAATAGTGGAGGAATTCAAGGGGAGGGGATGGGGTAGACTTGATTAATGTGTCTCTTAATTAGGGATTGCAATTGTTATGAAGAGTCACCATGATGACAGCAACTTCTATAAAGGAAAGCGTTTGATTGGGGTTGGTTTATAGTTCCAGGGTTTAGTCCATTATCATCATGGCAGGGAACATGGTAGCAAGCAGGCAGACATGCCATTGGAGAGGGGCTTAGAGTTCTACATATGGATCCAAAAGCAGCAGGAAGGGAGAGGCACTGGGCCTGGCTTGAGCATCTGAAACCTCAAAGCCCACCCCCAGTAATGTTTCCTCTCACAAAACCACACTTACTCCAACAAGGCCACACTTTCTAATAGTGCCACGCCCTGGTAATCAAGCATTCAAGTTTATGAGTCTATGGGGGTCGTTTCTATTCAAACCCACCACAATGAGTTTACTAACTAGTTATGAGTTAACTTTCAAACAATAAAACATGATAAAAATATAAATACCCTGTGATGATTTTAATTTGTGGGATGGGGATCTTGGTAGATGAGAGCACTATTTTCAAATTTAGATCTGAAGCTCTTCTCGCTACAACCACCTGTTATATATTTCATGAAAAACTAGAAGGGTTTAAAGACTCCAAATACAAGGAAATGATAGGAGGAGAAAATATTAATTACACTGATATAGCCACTGTATATATGTATTGATTTATCACGCTCTGACTCATACAAATACACAACTACTACATGTTAATAAAAATTTTCAAAAATCTTTAATTTTTTTTAAATTAATAGAAACCAGGACATAATTAGTATATAAAATTTAATTTCTAAATCTATTTACTCAAGTGCAGTTTAAGAATATACTGTAGGATAGTCCTAACAATTAGGACTAATCAAAGACATTCAATGAGGGGGAAAAACAGCCCATCAGCAGGAAAGAAAAGAACTTTTAGATCCAGATCAGATTTTACCTGGAAGATGAAGGATATAGAAGGGAAAAGTTTATGAAGGGAATGAGGACTATCTGGTGGCCAGCAGGGACTGTGAATTAAAACCAGAGTGAAAGACACAGCTCTGGGTTCTGTTTGCTTGTCATCCCGTAGCCTGAACTACTCATAGGCACTCTGGTAAACAATAACGAATTCTCTACCACAGTTGTCAGATGAGCTCAGTGTTTGCCTTTGCCCTTACTTTTACTGGCTATGTGACTAACAAGTCTCTCTTTTCTGAGCTTTATTGTCTCAATCCTAAAACAGGGTCAATGATATGTAGGTGTTGTTATGAATACCAGACAATAAAATAAACATTTTAATATAAATATCATTTTATTATAATGAACACATTAAAAAAAACCACATAGCTAGCTTAAGGTAACCAAATAACCACACACCCAGGTCCAAACTCTATACATCTCAGTGATCTTCTATACAGACAGAACGATAGCAACATAGTTCTTTTCAGCTTATTACTGAATATTTTTTTTCTTTTTTTGCTTCTTATTTTGGTATCAGCTTAGTGTTGCTTTGCAAATCTTCTGAAATTCTTAAGTGGATAGGCAATGGATGACAAAGAGATAAAGTGTGACTGGAAAAGGAGGCTACTTGTTTGTTCCCAGCTGCTCAGAATCGAAATAACCATATAGAAGCTGTATTAATTAAATCACTGCTTGGCCTATTAGTTCTAGCTTCTTATTGGCTAGCTCTTGCATCTTAATTTAACCAATTTCTATTAGTCTGTGTATTGCCATGTGGCTGTGGCTTATCAGCAAGGTTCTAGCTCAGCTTCCTGGCAGTAGCTATATGGCATCTCCTGACTCCACCTTCTTTCTCCCAGCATTCAGTTTAGTTTCCCCCACAAAGCTCTGTTCTGCCCTGCCATAGGCCCAAAGCAGTTGTCTTTATTAATCAATGGTAAACACAGCATACAAAGGGGAATCCCACATCCTGCAACTAAGCTGAACCAGGGGGAAAAATTAAAATTTTGAGCCCACAGCTCAACACAAGTCCTATGTCATATAAACTCTGCCAACTCAGACCAGGAAGGATAGATACCTTGATTTGGAATCAGAAAAGACCCCAAACAGATTTTAAACAACTAGTTTAATTTATACTGCATATGAGATATTGTATTGTCTCATCTCAGCCTATAAATCTCTATACATTTATACTAACATGTATTCGTTAGGAAAAGGTAAATCTATCTACCTAACTATCTATATATCAAGGACTCATTCCCCTCCCCATCACCATGTCCCAGTATATTCAGCTATAACATTGCCCCGAAGGACATGATACAAAGGCAAGTAGGAAAAACACAGATGCCCTGCCTATGTCTCTTAGTTACCGTGGTGATGGGTGAAACTAGGAAAATAATAAGACCAGAAATTGTGCACAAGGGAAAGCAATCTCAGCTCTTAGCCTTATGATTTCAGCCGTTGAAAATCCAATGAGATCTGAAACAATGTGTGGACTAAGGTTTGTTTTATATCTGGAGACAATGGAGACAACCTGCGTCACCTGTCCTGATGAGGTCCAGGGATATGTCAGCTTCCCAGAGAAGTCACTTCCCTCAGCGATGTGTGGTCGACAATGACATGAAAACAGAGCATGACAGTAGACAAGAAGGAGAAAGACTCCCCACAGTCAGTTGTGTCTCGCTATACAAAGGCATGACGTTTGAGGTGCTGTGACAAGGCTTTCCTCACGGAAGTCTCTTGCATCCCTCCATCCCTCACAAGTTGACAACTTTGTCAGCCACATGGAATTGGGTCAGCTTCCCACCACTGTCATCTTTTTCTTTTGAGGACCAAATTAAAGGTCTGGAAGGTAAACGAAGGTGAGTACGATGGTTTATGTTGATTATGTTGATTGTCGACTACGTAAGATTTAGAATTGCCTTTCAGAGGAGCTTTTGGGCATACCTGTGAGGGATTATCTAGGTTTGGTTCACCTCTGACCTGTCAGGTATGTTCTTGGCTAAATTAATTCAAGTAGGAAGGTTTATCCCAACTGGACACAAGAGCATTTTATGGGCTGTGTCCAGGACACTGAGCTCCACAGTAGGATTTATCCATCTCTGCTTGCTGACTATGGATGCCATGTGACCAGCGTCTTGAAGTTTCTGTGGCCATGAGGGACTGTACCTTTGAACTGTGTGCCAGAGTAAACCTTTTCTTCCTTAGTTTTTTTTTTGTTGTTGTTGTTGCTGTTTTTGCTTCAGCTGTAATGAAAGTTAATGCAGCAGGGAAAGCCATGTTGCTGTCTCTCCCCACCATGGCATCATTATAATGTACACAAAAAGCAAACATCTTGAAAAGGCTGATTTTTAAACTTCAAATGGCCTCCCTTAAGTTTATCTGATATAACAAGATTAATTTTCCACATCAAAGAAAAATGAAAGAGGCTGGTCTACACATCAGATATTAATTTTAGCATTTGAAAATGCAGAGCTTCTCCTGTACACTGGGACCCCGTGTTTGCCACTGTAATAATAAAGCTGTGGATGGGCTCTTCTGGGGATTTCCGTCCCTGTCCCTGGTGTGTTCCTGGATAATCACTTGGCTGCTCCTAAAGCAATAATCTGGGTTGTACAGAAGCCAAGAAAATCTCAGGTCCTGTGTTTGCTAATTGGACGTAACAATCCATGCTCAAGGGCAGCAGGCAAATGGGTTTTATTCTGTCAGACTTACGTTTCTATTTGTTTGCTTTTCTGTTCATTGGTTAGCCACACCCACTGTCTTTTTCCCAAGTTTTCTGAACCTTAACATGTACTTCTCTGGCTAATAGCATCCCGGTTCTTTAAAGGCATAGAACTCACTCATTCTAATTTATCCGAATATGCCAAGACTTTTTCTGGGAGATGAGAGTTTGATATTGTACATGGCTTTATGTATCTTGAAAACTTAATCACTTTAGAATTAATAAAAGCTAACATTAGAATTAGTGCATAAGGAAGTGCAAGTCAGATACAATTCATGACATATGATCATTCCATTTAAAATACAATTGATGGCTTTCAAGTTGAATTACTGAGAGAAACAGGTGGGTCAGTGATATTACTGGAGGATCAGCTCATTAAAATATAATAACGTTTATTTCTTAAATAACAACATGGTAACCTAAATGGTTGCTGTGCTTGGTCTTTGTAGTAGATGGTTTTACTATTCAGTAATGGTTGGGGAAAGGGAAAAGAGATTACATTAAATATACAATTATTTCTGAAGATATAAAATTTCTTCAAGATAAAAATGATGACCAGAAAAATTGAGCATAGAGCAGCAACTACTTAGATTCCTTAGAAGTTCGTACTAAGTCAGAGGGTTTTGATGTGAAAAGTATTTACATTTTTCCTATGAGAGATCGGGGTGGCAACAAGTAGGGGTGGCTTTTCTGTAGCTTGCAGCAATCTTTTATTTTTAGCACTCGCTGCTAGACTTGATCTCTATTGCAGATCTTATTTTCTTCCCATTTCAGAGAAGTGTTTGTCAGCTGAGTGGTAGGTTATGATGGGTTGGTTAGATTGCAGGCTTTAGAAAGCTCTGTATTTTAGCCCAGAGTCTATTGATCATTCTACCCCAATTAACTGTCCCAGGGGTTCAATAAAAAAAGAAATAAAGTCTCTTACACATCAATGTACAGTGCTTCAGAGAATGGTGCTAAGGAGGAAAATAGGTACTGGCTGGAAATGGGAAAAGCCTGTATGTCTGTGTGGCGGGGGGATTGTTCCTATTTTATGAAAAAATATCTAGGAGAGCTAATTAATGAGGTGATGTTACCATGGATTTGTAATATTATAAGCTTGTGACAACCAGGCAAGCACACGAAGGAATTATTGGAATGTGTCATAAAAATATCTGATGCAAGAGGAGGGTGGGCCAAGTCTAGCCCAGCCACCTGTCCTTGTAAAACTTTACTAGAAGTCACCCATCCTCAGTCATGTATGTACACATTATCTCTGGCCACTTCGGCAGCCTTGAGCAGCTGTCGTTCAGGAAATACATGTTCCACAGCATTGAAAATAGTTAGTGCCTGACTAACTGGTAAAACTGACCTGCGGTTTATATAGAGGAAGAAATAAAATTACACACCTTTAAATTGCACGTACACTGGTCTTTGGAGAGCAGCAAGACAGCAAAAGTGTCCCCGTGTGAATAGAGGGGACAGCAGTGAGAGGAGATAAGGGCAGGAGACGGGACAGAACCTGCCTGACCTTTTCAGGTCACTCTGAAGAATGTCGGCCTTTATTTACGGGGAGCTGGGAAAGCCCTAGGGTTGTTTAAAACAGGTGAAGCGAATCCCGCCTCACATTTTATACTGATCGCTCTTTTCAAAAGAGATGACAGGGGTTAGTTTGATGCAAGCTACAAGAGTGCAGATGAGAAATGATTTGGCTTAGACCAAGCAATAGAAAGGGATGGTGGTGAGAATTTGTTCAGTTCTCAATACGGAGGAAGAGAAGAGCTGGTCACACTTGCCTGTGGACTTCATAGAGGGTTTTGTGTGTATGCAAGCTGTGAAGGGGAGTAGTGGAGAGGGTCCTCAATGCTGATTGGTGTGAGCCTAAACACGTGAAAGGGCACATACACAGAGAAAGATTGTGGGAGGCCTAAAATACTGCTTCCAGTTAGAAAAGATGGGTTACATTGGAACACTGAAGTTGAGATGTCTTCTGAAGACCAAGTACAGATTTGAAAGAGGCTTCACAGAGCAACCCTGAAGTTCAGGGAAGAGCTTCGAACAGGCATGCAGATGTGAGAGCTGGTCACATGTAGGTAACTTGTAAGTCACAAGAACAGACTAAAATCACTCCCAGCCTGGCTATAGGCATCAGAAAATGATGTCAATACTCACCACTTAATCTTAGTACAAACCCCTGGTTTTTGAATGGGAACCTTCTACCCTGACTCCATCGGTAAATATTTGTGTCTTCAGTTTTTCACATAAGAAACACAAATTTAACTGTCACATGACTTGTCTGACTCTATTTAACTAGAGTTCAAGGATCTTCACTTCAATGGCCTCGGCCCTCTCCTTCCTGACATGACTTTAAAAATATGAGCACAAACACATTGAATTTAGCTAGGCGAACCTCAGCTGAAGATCTGATAGGTACACATTGGCACTCATATTGGCACAGGTAGGTACCTCTCTCTTTCAATTCCAATGAGAAGTCCTTTCTCAGGAAACCAATTGGACTTACAAATTACGATAAAGTTCTCACAAGCTTCCTCCTTGGTTTCCTGAAGTTAACAAGTGTTCTCAGCATGAACAGGCAGAATAGTTCTAGCTGGAGAGAGCTGGAGAGCAGAAAAAACAGTCACTTAAGGAGCCACGAAGCAACAGCACGCACTACACGTTTCAGACGTTCAACGCTGTCCTAGGACCCTGGAAAAATACCACTTTAAATTGGAGAAAGCAAACTTCATGACTTAGAACTAAATGTGAATCATTAGAAACCACAGGAGGTCAGAGGCCATTACACATCAATAGATGTGACCCACAGTGGCACTAAATACTTCACCATGTTCTATTTACCTTCTCAAATACATTGGCCCTGAGCAAAAGCTTTTGGCTTGGCATCCAGTCTCAAATTACTGTTTTCTTCGTAGACTTGTCAAAAGTGCAGCTGTACTTAACCACTGGAACAATAATGTGGAATAAGGAAAAGTCCTTCCCTCATCCCCTTTTTATACCCCCTACAGGCTGGGGCTAAATGGATCCTGGTAGCTCAATAGAGGTTCAGTACCCATGCTGAAAACTGAATAGCCACTATCCCATATGAGAGTTCCAACACTTTCGCATACTGCAATAAGAAAGCCACATTGTGAGGCTAAAACCCTCATCACAGTTACAAGAAAACCAAACAAAACAATGCTTGTGGCTTGTTAAAACAAATCAAGTGTGGACTCTGCTGTATGTATGTATGTATGTATGTATGTATGGACTATGCTGGGTTGAACAAAAGGGAGATTAGCTGATTTGGGATGGATAATCGGGAACACAGTGATTCTAGTATCCTTCCTCTTCTGACCTATCTGTTTTCTATCTTAGAGTGTTATTCTTAAGGAAACTCACTCTGTGGAGGAGAAAAAAAAATCTCACAAAGATGTGTACATATATAACAGGTGTGTGTGTGTATGTTGCCATGGTAACTGTTAAATAATAAATAATAACCCTAAAAAATAAAAATGGTTTGTTTGTGTTGAGTTTTGCTGCTCCTTTAAGGATTTGCCTCCTTGTCAATTTAGCACTATCTTCTAGGATGCTCCAAGCCGATTTTATCATGTTATCATGACTGTAAAACTCACCAAGTGCCTGCCATGTGGTCTTCACCCATCAGCTGCTTGTGGAGCGAAGCGTAGAACATCAGCCTGTTGCCTATAAAACATAAGCAGAAAGACTCAGATCCCAGGTTCTCTTTGGAAATTGTACAGGTATTTGGCTATCTGAACCTCCTTGGCTTGGGAACTTTAGTATTTATGTCCTTAAAGTCATAATTCTTTTCTTTCTGGATGATTTATGAAGCAAGAACAAATTGGAACTAAACTACTAATAGATAAGCAATCAAGTTCCTTGTCCCTCTTTTATAAAGACTAATCCTTTCTTTGGGTTTGCAGGCTACTCATCCTTTAGTGCCTTCATTACCTAAGGCTATTAGATAATGGAGTAAATGATACGGCATCAGACAGGACCTAGAACAGAAAGTCAGGACCAAGAAGATGGCCCAACAAATTAAAGCCTTGGTTGACAAGTCTGACCACCTGAGTTTGAAACCCAGGACTGCTGGTTGTCCTCTGACCTTCAAACACTAGACATGGAAAGTGCTCCCTGTGTTCCCTTACCCTAAACACACACAGTAAATACTGTATTATGTAGATGGACTTTCTCTTCTGCCATCAGCCCCAAATAACAACACAAAGACTTGTTATTAATTATGAAAGTTTGGTCTATAGCTTAGGCTTATCTCACTAGCTCTTATAACTTAACTCATTTATATTAATCTACATTTTGACTCATGGCTTTTTACCTCTCTTTCATCTTGTGTCTCCTGTTTGCTCTCAGTTTCCTCTGGTGTCTCTTCCATACTTCACCCTCAATTTATCTCCTCTTCATCTATCTATCTATCTATCCATCCATCCATCCATCCATCCATCCATCCATCCATCCATCCATCCATCCATCTATCTATCTATCTATCTATCTATCTATCTATCTATCTATCTATCTATCTATCTATCTATCTATCTGTATCTCTCTGCCTAGAAATCCCACCTAACCTCTTCCTGCCCAGCTATTGGCCATTCCGCTCTTTATTATACCAATCAGAAGGTGCCTTGGCAAAGACACATCTTCACAGTGTACAAGAAGATTATTCTACAACAGTATTAAAAACTTCAAAGAACAGAGAAGTCTAGGGGCTGGAATGAGAGAAAATTCATAAGCAGTGAGAAAGTTATTCAACAAAAACTTGGCTTTCTGACAGGAGGTATTTGAAAAACTACCATGAATGCAATGGGGAGATTAGTGAACATATGGGGTAAAGAGAATCCCTGGGATTTCCCCCGAAGGCAAGTGTTTAATCTTACTTCAAGGTAACTTTAAATTTATAGACAAATATCTAAACTGTTCTCCAAGACAGTTGGAGAAATAGGTTAGGTGTGTGTGTGTGTGTGTGTATGTGCACATGCTCATGCACCCGTGTTATAGTGTAAGGAATAAAAAGGTCCAGTTTTATCAGAGATATATTCAGTATCTTTGGCTGACTGTAAACATGCCTGGTTTTAACAGGAGTACAGTTAATATTCATTTCAATAATGTTTGGTTTTACTGACATAGTAACAGGTTTTTAAGATTTTGCACTAAAACTTGCATGCCCTACACAAAACTTACTTTGTGCCATTTGTCACAGAACCAAGAACAGTGTGGTAGCCACTGACACTGAAGGTAGATCTGAAAGTAAGACAATTTGAAAATATAACACAGTGCAATTAAAATGAACATTAGACCAGAAATTTACTTCAGAGTGGGAGATGATGAAGTTGGAGGTAGAGAAACAAATATTCAAATTGCAAGCCTGTAGGTCTGCTGTTGTTGGGCAAAGCATGATGTGTTTACTAAAAACACATCAAGGAATTCATTTGAAATTACAGCTAGATGCTAGATCCTCTGTTGTGGAACTCCAGCCAATAGACACTTTCCCATCCTTTGTGTTAATCCTCTAAAAGGCTCTTCGATACTACACATGTATTCATTTTTAATACTATTCTCTCCCTCTTTGCTCCGATGGGTTCTAGGAGAGAGGAGTGTTCCTATTCTCCATGAATTACGGTTTGCGTTTGCTTTTTGTTTTGTTTGCTTGTTTTTATTTCTTCAAGTTGTCTTAAGAGTTGGCCAGAAAGAAATGTGACTTGGCACCTAAAAGTCGACAGTCAGGAGACTAAGAGTTGTGACACTAGCCGGTATAGAGTCTCAGAGCCTAAGTTGGAGCAGGCCAGGTCAATCTCAGTAGATGCTATCTGCTGGAGGGCCCTCTCAGCAACTACCAGGGAGAAAAGTAGGCAGTTTTCTGTTAGTGAGCTGGCACTGAGTGCCCTGTTTCCTAGATAAAGGGCATATTTTGTGTGGTAATTAAATTGTGGAAGACTGGGGGGAGATGGAGATTTTAGTTATTACCTCATATTCACATTTAATATACTTGATTGGATCTAAGGGATATTTTTTTAGTACCTAAGTTGGGGTGCAATTAGTAATAGCTTTTGTTTGCACTTAGGTATGATATTTTAGGATGGTGTGAAAGTGTCAGGTATGCAGTACAACAGCAGATGCCCTTTGGGTCCTTCCTGGACAGATCAAAGGCATCACAGCCTCTCATCCTTCCTCCCTCAAGGCTGAGCAGCTGAGGCCCGTGTGAGGTGTTTGAGGCATGTGAGTGATTCTGAGAGGCAGGGTAGAGGTCAGTGAGAGTGACCAGTCAGGCATGTGAGCACTACAAGAGGCAGATGAGGGCTGCATGAGCGGCCATGTGAGCCGAGGCATGTAAGGCTGCATGTGAGCTACACAAGAGTCAGGTTAGAGGTCTGCGAGAGACATGCCAAGCACATGAGAGGGACACGAGAGGTTGTGAGAACCCCCTGACAGGTGGGGTATTTGAGTGATACATGTGAGAGTCACGTTGGAGGCCTGTGAGCAAGTGAGGGGGTAACATGTGAGGGATACCTGAGAGGCATGCAGCGTGAGCCACACGCAAGAAGACTCCTAAGGGCCTAAGCAAGCCCACAAAAGGATAGAGGCAGAGCCCATCTGAGGGGATAGGGCTCCAAGATGCCCAGAAACAGTAGGAGAGGCCACAATGCCTAGAGGTGACATGCTGTCTAAACGGGATATTTTCCTTTGACTGTGTGTTTGTCCCAGGCAACAGCATCATGTCAAGCAGAATCTCTTTGTTTTGGGCTCATGAGGTAAGAGATTCAGTGTGGGATAAACTTCAAGAGGACAAAAAGGGTGAGACCATGGAAAAATAATAATCAGAGACTGCTCATTCATTCCCAGCTGCCCAGACCCAAATAATCACACAGAAACTATACTAATTACAACACTGCTTGGTCTATTAGCTCAGGCTTTTTACTAACTAACTCTTACATCTTAAATTAACTCATTTCTATTAATCTATGTATCACCACGAGGTTCTGGCCTACCAGTAAGGTTCTAGCGTCTGTCTCCTTCTGCAGTTACATAGGGTTTCCCTGACTCTGTCTACTCTCTCTATATACACCTCTTCCAACCTGGCTATATTCTGCCCTGCCATAGGTCAAAGCAGCTTTATTCACTAGCCAATAAAAGCAACACATATACAAGACATCCCACATCATCTCCCCTTTTCTGTGTAAATAAAAAAAAGGTTTTAACTTTAACATAGTAAAATTACATACACAAAACAGTTATCAAGCAAGAAGCAGACATGTCTCACTGTTGAGAAAAGTCAGTGTCTAAGTTCTTAAAATCTTTTAAATGCCATATTCTGGAGGTAGGTCTTTGAAGTATTGAAGATCATCCATTTAACTAACTAACATGACTACAAGTTTGACTATTATAAATGACTATCTATTAATCTGTAATTTTTAATTATACATACATTTTTAAAATAAGCTGCACAACACAATACCTTAAACAAGAGCAGAAATACATATACACAGTATGACATAAGTGACCTTAAATTTGTATCAATAGACCAAGATCCATACCAATGTAAAGTATTTATCTCTATATCATATCCCCTTTAAATGAAAGCAAACATTTATAAATAATCATTTTGGGAATTTGGGCATTATTTTCTTCAAACTGCTTCCTGCTGTTTGTTGAGTGAAGTAATTTTAGGATTCCCAGAGACCTTTCGGGAAGGGTTCTTATTAACCACATTAACCTGTAAGGAATCCACAGGTTCTCATCTTCTGTGGAAACAAAAGCAGAACTGAACCTCTTTTCCAAACACACAGAGACTATATTAATTACAATACTGCTTGGCCTATTAGCTCAAGATTCTTATTCACTAACTCTTACATCTTAAATTAACACATTTCTATTAATCTATGTATCACCACGAGGTTGTGGCTTACCAGTAAAACTTCTGCATCTTTCACCTTCTCTTTCAGTAGCTACAGGACATCTCCCTGACTGTATCTACTCTCTTTCTATAAATCTCTTCCAACCTGACTATATTCTGCCCTGCTACAGGTCAAAGTAGCTTTATTCATTAGCCAATAAAAGCAACAAATATACAGAAGAATAGCCCACTTCAAAAAAATATGAAATTAAATTTCTGCTAAGAATTTACTGTGTTAACACATGTTATTATTGTGAGCTAATTGCATAAAATACTTGGTTGCGATTTTTTCAGCCCATAAATCTAGCTTCCACAAGTGATTTAAAAGCAAAGGTAACCCTATAATAAAAATTTAGCAAAATGCTTCAAATATAATATTTAAATTCCCAATTAAGATACCCTAATTAAAAATAGTGAACCTCCCATTTCCTTATCAAAAATGATTGAACTGCTTGGAGAACTGATTGCTTAAGAGAGTTTTGTAGAGAATGTGACAAGATTGTTCTTTCACACCTTATATAAATGCTGCATAGTTTACATACACTTGATTCTCCTAGTTTTGATTTTTACTTCTGGAATTTTCTTTTCACTTGAGCTTACTAGTCTTTATGACTTTTTTTTTGCTTATAGTTTAACCATATCTTACAAAAAACAAACAAACAAAAATCCAAAGCCAAAAAAAAAAAAAACCAACAATAACATAAAAGTGTCAAAGGTAGTGTGTGAGTTTATTTTGTCTGACTTAAAGTCTCTTTGATCTGTTTTTCTGGAAAAGTTAGAGCTGGACAAAGATCACAATGTAATAGGTCCTGCTTGTTGTTCTCAGGCAAGGCTTGTTTATTTAGCTAATTGTGTTTGTGGAGTCCATTAAGGAACAAATGGTGACTGGAAACTACCTACCCATGAGTCATAACTGTGGAAAGGGAGCTTCAGCGTCAACATTTGCAGTCCTCAGGCTGAATTTGAGGTGTGTGTTTTACTCCTTTTCTTTCTCTCCCCGTGCCATCAGCAAATCCTTGGGTACCACTAGTTAAATGTAATTCAGAATCTGACTGACAGTTTTCACTGCTATTGTTATTAGCTCTTCTGGCCCAAATTATCAACCCAAATTACTAAGGATTCTTGCAGTAGCCTTTGAAACGTAGAGAGAATTGACAGGAGAATGTAAAAATGATGAGTGGAAGATGGCTACGAAACCTTGCATTCTTTTATTTATGGAGGCAAATGGTGTCTAAATGTCTGTTTAAAAAACTTAGTAAAAGGAGAATTCTATTTAGCTAATTTACACACACACACACACACACACACACACACACACACACACAGAGGAAGAATGTATAGGAGATGACTGCACAAGGGAGCAGCTGCGACATGAGTGGCTTGTTGGAAATGGCACTCATTTCCAACTGGAGCCTGCCTGGCCAATGATATGGTACATGTTGCTCTTCAGACTCATGTGTCATGGCCATTCAAAGCTTCAGTATACAAGAAGCAAAATAAGCCACCAAGCCTATCGACACTATATGACTCTGGAGTTCACCCTCCCTGGGAGCTTCATCATTCAATTTCAAATTCCCAGAGTACTTCCTCCTGGGCTTGACTGACTTCAGATTCTCACCTCTGATTCTGTGAGCTGGGCACAGCATTCCCTGACTAAAAACAGCCACTCAGGTTCATTGTCTAACAGGATCTAGAAAACACTTTCCAAAAAGGAGCCTGAACTAATTAACATCTGTGCTACAACTGGCAAATGATCTAAATTCAATACTCTGCCAAATCACACAGTGAATCAGTTACTGTCATTCTTATAACCTTTTGGGACTTCATAAACTGAAGTTAAGTCAATAAAAATGAATGTTACTCAGTGATGTAGATTTCATTCACTTTCCAGAAAGTCTACCAATAAACAAAAATTAAAAAAAAATACTTACTCGCAGGTTATTTCAAAGAACATCAAGCTGTGTCTGTATATAGCGTTCATCTAGCTGCCCCTGTACATAGTCTTCATTATTTTGGTGACTGTTAAATCTGATAACTTAGGTTGGAAAGTTCAGCAATGCACACCTTTCTGGATTTTAGCATTCCATGTAATGTACTGTCTTTCTGGTGTGTGTTTAGATTTCTTTTTGCTTTGTATCAAGTTATACAATATTGCTTAGTGTTAGCCTGACTTGGCTAAATGCAATCAACCTTTTGGTAAGGTCATATAACACCCAGTCCCAGTTTATTTCAATAAGTAGGTAAGAATATTTTCCATTTGAGAAGGAGACCATCATTTACCCAACGACATAAAGCTATGAAACTGCTCTAAGTCATTCATCAGAAGGAAACATAAACTTTGCTGAGAAATCACCACAGGTAAAGTTAGATGCTTTCTGCTAAAAATTAAACGGAACTATAAATTACTAAGGTTTTACTCTATGCCAAATTTTCACACTTTAATAATTTAACATTTATTTTTATTAATATTTTCAATCCTAATTTTTAAAACAGCAATCAGTTGAAACTGATTTCTAAGACTAAAAAGTACCAGTAAGGGCTGGCAAGATGGTGCAGTCGCTGAAGGTGCGCGCTCCAAGTAGGATAACCCAAGGTCAATCCCATCCCTAGACCTCAAAATGGAAGAGTGAACCAACCCCAGAAGGTTGTTCTCAGTCTACTCTGTCCATGTTCTTTTTATGTGGGCACTCATCCCACCCCAAAAACACACACATGGAAATTAAGGAAACATAACATAAAATGAAATAAAAGGAGTTTAGGACACACCATGTTATCTTTGCCATTATAATAGTAACTATTTAAGGCCTTCATCTTTTTTGCTGAATGGATTTCTGGGTGTGCTGCACTATCCTGTAATATCATAAAAAGGGATCTATACTCACCTTCAGTTCTAGGGCTCTTCTGGATTGATGTGGGCATGGCAGGATGAATTCAGAATGCAATGAAATTGCTAAGGTATAGAAATCAAAGCAATATCTCTATAGCGAAAATAGGGGCCTGACTTAACTCTTTTCATCTCACAGAGCGTGATGGACCAAGATACTGACATTTTTGAAGAGCAGCAGAGGGCTAAGCAATGTGGCACTAACGGTTTTGTCACCCCTCCCCCACTCTCATTTGATCGAGCGATTTCATCTTTACTCAGGAAGCATCTCACATGATGAACATATTTCTGATGAAAATAAATACGTTTGCTCAAATTTGTGGGGATGGCCAGGGTTTGCACTGAATTTCCCGTCAGGCATATAGAAGCCAGAAATCGTCTGCTACATCACGAGACTTCCGGACAGAAAACGGTGATCTCCGTAATTTTTCCTAATTCAGTGACGATATTTCTCAACAAGTTTATCCTAAACCTAGATGGGAAAGCATATCATAAAATTTAGGGGTGTGACTTACCTGTTCTGTGATTGCTCTGGGGAAGTCGTTTGGATTTTTAAGAAAGCTATTGAGGTAGTTCAATTTTTAAAAGCCTCCCTCGCCACCCTTGGGAAGTTCTTGTCACCTTGATTCTCTCTGGACCACTGCCTGCTCATTCAGCATTAGAAGGCCATCACCATTTCCAGGCCTTCCCTGGTTAATTCAATGTCCTCCTCAGCCTTCCACTGCTGAACTCATACGATTTTACATTTGGTTATGTGAGGTTGTCCCCTTGACATAGCAGCAAATCTGTTGAAGACAAGTATGTGGTTTTTAAACCCTTTGCGCCCAATATAATGTGTCAAACTGGACAAAATGTGTTTCAGAGAACAACAGCAACAAAAAACACTCCACCACCCCCCACCCCCACCAAAAAACCCCCCAAAAACCAAAAGTGTAGCGCCACTCAGAAATAGCTTAAGAAAGGCTTCAAACTTGTTTTATTCTGTCCTCTCCCTCCGGCGAATTAACTTCCTACTTCAACAAGTATGATACCACAAATCAAAGTTTTACAAGTTCCAAGTTGAAGGCATCTTCTTGGACCACAGAACTCTAGAGAACTACACTTCCCGAAATGCCCCGAGCCTAATTGGTTTGCTGCCTGTTCTTGAAGGCAGGTTCTATCTGCCCATAGGCCAATGCAGTGAGGAGACTGTCCTGAAAGGGAGAATGTAGCCAATCACAAGGCAAAGGGAGGTGCTTCTGAATTTGGTGCGGAACTAACAAAACCTGGTGTTTTTGTTTTTTTCCTAGTCGGGGCGGGTCTTAGTAAGCCCAAGATTGGCCTTTCACTGCGACCCTTGAAAGCGCTGCTCTTCCAGCATTTCTCCCGTTCTGATGATCTGCGCCCACCACCTTCGCCTGTAGAAAGCACTGGCCAGGATTCTCTCCGCCCCCAGAACCAATTTCTCTCCACCGCTGCAAACTTGAACCACTCCTCTGTCAGTTAGCACTCGGGGAGACACGCAGGAACATTGGCGGGCAGACCTGAGCAAAAATTTCACCTTCCTCTCCAGTCCGACGATCAGAGAGCCTCCAGGGGGTTGTTGATTGACTAATTAAACTGGCAGGTAGACAGGACTTTGTAACAAGGAGTGGCGGGGAGTGCTGGCTGCCACCCTCTGCCTGCCGAATGGATTCGGTCGGAGTGGTGGGTGACCAAGGTCGGGGCGTTGGAGTTCCTCCCCTTACGGGGACCGATTTCGGTCTAGCCACCACCCGCCACCCTCATTTTTACCTCCAGCAACACCTTCAAGAAGGAGGCTGGGCTTCTCCCTTTGGGTGTCTCCTAGCTGTCATCTCGCCACTGACATAATCGTCGCCTAGACGCTCCCTTGCGAGCCCAGATACAAAGCCACCTGAAAGCACCCAGCGGGAGCTTAAGTGACAGGGCTGGAGGTGCGGGCCGGGGAGCCCGCGGGTCCGCCAGCTGCTGCCCTGGCCCTCGGCTGAGG